>NW_027069489.1:598794-631425 GCF_002906115.3 Quercus suber | reverse complement strand
TTTTTTTTTTTTGTTTTTTTTTTTTTTTTTTTTTTTTTTTTTTTTTTTTTTTTTGAGAAAAGAAAAGAAAAATTACTAGCTAACTTAAATAAATGCCACTATGTTTCTTGGTCTGGAAAAAGAGCATAGCTTCTAAACCACAAGTCATGGCCTCAGCAACTGTCAAGCCAAAAGCTTCATATACAGCAGGCTGCACAAAGGCTCCCTTTGTATCCGCAATGTAACGATAGAGTTCACCATTCCTGACTCGGTTCATTTGGGGAGAAATCCATCTGAACTGTCCATTCAAATTATAGGTTTCAATAAGACCATACATTTTCTTCATCTCAGCTTGCTCTTCTAAGTCCTTATACTCCTTTCTCCGATCCCTGGCAACAACAACAAGGTTAACCAACTCCCTAAGACGTGTATTCTTGCCATACCACTCAACAAGTCCAGTTATGTTCTTCACACGATCTAGCCTTGCCATTGTAAAGATTATAGGTTTGTTCTGGTCTTTCAATACGCATCTGTATAAAGTAAACAAAGAATACATGAAACAAAAAAATTTCAACTAGAAGTATCTAATAACAAGAATTAATGTGATTCAATTTGACAACCCACATCCACAGTGAAAAGCTTTTATATTGAAGTGTACGTGTTACAATGAATCCAATGTAACGTTTATATAATAGCTAATCCTAATTTAACATTAGAGTTACTTTACTTTACACAGGTAATTGTGCCTACTGTTTAGATATCCTAGGCTATAACAACTCTTCACAATAGATATAAGAAGTTGCAAAAAGAGAGAGAGGCTCACAAGTGTCCTTTATTCTCCACAGACGAGAAAAGAAGCTCTTCAATTTCAGGGTGGAAGGATGACAACCTTTGTTTCTCCTCAGTATAGGGGAAGTAAATGTCGGTAGAGTGCTGGTAATAATGAAATCAGTTTGATCAATTGCTATAAGATCAGCAGAAAATTGGCAAGAAAAGTGATAATCGTCAAATTTCTTCCAATTTATGTCAGAATCGGGATACTTTTGTCTTCTCAAGGGCATGTGCTATGGTGCACTGTAGAAGATAGCATGTTTTTGTTATGTTGCAAGAATAGCTTATAGCTAGTAAGAATCACTAGAGATAACAACTATGGATGTGTCTAAAGCAAATAAATGTGATGACAAACCTGTGGAACTCTATAGAAAGTTCATTTGCAACATCCTAATAACAGGAAAATTAATTTATTCAATCTTAGAATCAAGTGGGAGCTAGTTCAGGCTACATAACAATTAATAATATCTGAAGTTCACCTCAGCATAAGTGTCAAGATAGAGCCACACTTCAAATCTTGAGATCCATTTACGGACAATTCCCTTCTCTGATTGGGAGGGAACTCGAAGAATATATGAATGTTCAGTCCCATACACTTTTTCAAGACGCACACCACATGTGGTTCCTACTGCATCGGGTAGAAATCTAGTGACCTGGGTACAACAAATTAATAAGAAATTTTTATTATTATTAGTGTATGATAAAAGTAATATCAATATTATACAAATAACATTAACTAACGCAACAAGTTGTGAAATTTGTTTATATATATCAGTATGTAGCATTGTTTGTTGTACATATTGTTTAAAGTTCATGCAAAAAGCATCAGCTAGCAGAGCTTACAATGAGGATACGAGGGATGATATACAAGCCTTGATGATTGATTCGAAGAAGCATCTCACTCTCCAAGGCCCGAACTTGATCCAAGATATAAACAACCTAGATGTGAAGCCATATAGTCCAATCCCAAGTTAAATAAATTGACACAACACATCCAATTTGAAGTTATGTTCTCTAACCTGATCACAGTGTCAGGGTATCCCAAGACATTATCCTGAGCAAAATAGCCTTGGGGAGACATAATTACAACATTACAAACCATAGGAATTCTCCCTAGGAATGTCTCAGGGGTTCTTGGTTCAGGAGCTTCAAGGAGATCCAAAACATGATGAATCATTTCTGAAACTCGCTCAGCATTATTACCCCACCCTCTCTCCAAACCAATCTCCCGGAGCTTGTGCTCAAACTCCAAATATGGAGTTTCAGGTGCAATGGCAGATGGGTAATCCTCTGCCTTCCTCAGAACATTCTGGAGAGCATTTAGGCTCTTGATTCTCTCATTCAGCATCGTAGCCTGCAAAACTACACCATATATACAATTAGAATCATCAAGTTCACTGTAACTATTGTAACTAGTTAGTCTATAATACTGTGCATATGCATAGCTATAATTAAAAACAATTACAATTACACATAATAATACTGTGCATATGCATAACTATAATTAAAAATAATTACAATTACACATAATAAGAGTTACAATTTACACATTTTGAAAGTCATAAAATTTTAAAATATATAATGGTTTTTCATTATATATATACATATATATAATACCTAATTAGATTTGAACTTTTTGGTTTTTGTGCATATCAAATAATTTACATATGTGACACAAAATTGAACTCCAATTAAAATCTAATAAAAAACTAATTAGATTTATAATCTTTGATTTTTGCACTCAATAATTCACTTGACATTAAAATTAAAAAAAATATATAGATAGAATACGTAGCGCAAAATTGGATACTTAGAAGACTCAATTGAACAAAAGTAAAATTAGAGGACTGAAATAAATTTCAGTTAAACTTAAAAGGCGCACTTTACATTTTAGTTTTATTATTATTATTTATTGGGTAAAATACAATTAACGCCCATATTTGGGCCAATGCGTCCAAGATATTTTAAAACTAACCAACTTGATTCTTAAACTCAACTTTTTCCCTAAAAGCTTGCAGGCGTTAGCCAAAATTTCAGAAGGGTTGACTATATTTTTTTTCTTATTTATTTTATAAAATTTGATAATTAAGGAAGAGAAAATATAAATCTTTGACATTTTCTTTAGAAATATAAGGAGATATTAGTTCTTACAAAACTCTTGACATTTTTATTTCAAACTATAATCACAAATGTTAATTTGGGTTCAATCATTTCACATAAAATATGTTTTTTTAATGTTATCTAGCATAATTTTATATTATTTAAAATCTTAAATAACATGATATTTAAATATTTTTTTTTAATTTATAATATTTAATTTAAATAGATTCATTTGAATCTAATAGGATCCTTTTACATTTATTGTACATTTGAGCTACTTCAGAGTTAAGGTGCTTCTGTGTGTTTTTTAGCAAGCCAACCATTTTGTTTAGTGCCTGTGCACGTTTTTGGGGTTTCGGATTTGACAAGTTCTTGGTGTCTTCTTCTTCTTCACCTTCCTCATCTTCTTTTTTTGGAAAAATTATAATTATTCCATTGCCGGGACTTAAACCCTCTCTTCAGGTTCATTTTCTCATTTATGCTCGCCCATGTGATGCGTGCTCATTACGTGTTTGGTAAATTTCCTTACAGAAGACGATGCATTTCATTCTGAAATCTTTGAAATGGCAAAGCTTTTTGCTGCAACATATCAAGACCCAGAAACACAGACATGTTTTTTTGTCTCTCTACTGCACAATGCTGCCAAACCTGGCACTGCCCGAGCTGCAGGAGCTGTGTAGTGTTGTTTCAAGCACAGTTGGTGGTTTGGATGAATTAGAGCTGGGGTTAAATAAATTTACAGGTTCTTTAACGTCGTCACTTGTGACCCAGATAATAGATTCTTGCAAGCAGGAAGCACCCACTAGAAGATTGCTGAGATTCTTTTTGTGGTCTCATAAGAATTTGAAGTGTGGTTTGGAAGACAAGGATTACAATTATGCCATTCGGGTGTTTGCAGAGAAGAAAGATCACACAGCAATGGATATATTGATTTCGGATCTTGGGAAGGAGGGTCGGGTAATGGACACTCATACTTTTAGTGTTGTAGCTGACATGTTGGTTAAACTAGGGAGAGAAGATGAGGCATTGGGTATTTTCAAGAACTTGGACAAGTACAAGTGCCCCCAAGATGGAGTTACCGTTACTGCAATTGTTAGCTCTTTATGTGCAAAAGGGCATGCTAGGAGAGCGGAGGGGGTTGTGGGGCATCACAAGGATAAGATTTCTGGAATAGAGCCTTGCATTTACAAGAGACTACTTTATGGTTGGTCTGAGCAGGAGAATGTGAAGGAAGCACGAAGGATTATCAAAGAGATGAAGTCGGCTGGGTTTATGGCAGATTTATTTTGCTATAACACATTCCTTAGATGCCTTTGTGAGAGGAATCTTAAACGTAATCCTTCCGGTCTCGTTCCTGAGGCCTTGAATGTGATGATGGAAATGAGGTCTTATAAGATTTCCCCAACCTCAATTAGTTATAATATTTTGCTTTCTTGTCTTGGAAGGACAAGAAGAGTGAAGGAGTCTTGTCGAATTCTTGAGATAATGAAGAATTCGGGCTGTTCTCCGGATTGGACTACCTATTATCTTGTTGCAAGGGTATTGTATTTGACTGGGAGACATGGTAAAGGTAATCAGATAGTGGATGAGATGATTGGGACGGGGTTGATACCAGATCGTAAGTTTTACTATGATTTGATTGGTATTCTATGTGGAGTTGAGAGGGTGAATCATGCTCTTGAGCTCTTTGAGCGAATGAAGAGGAGTTCATCGGGTGGTTATGGGCCAGTTTATGATGTGCTCATACCAAAAGTTTGTAGTGGAGGAGACTTTGAGAAGGGGAGAGAGCTTTGGAATGAAGCCACAAGATTGGGCGTCACTCTTCGTTGCTCAAGTGATGTGCTAGACGCTTCAATCACTGAGGTTTTTAAGCCAACAAGGAAATTGGAAACAACCAGCCTTGCGGACTGCTCCACAGCCAAGAACCGGGAACAAGTGGCAAATAATATTGAAAAAGCAAAGAAGAAAAAGAATTATATGAATAAAAAGAATGATAAGAAGAAAAAGAAGACTTCCACTTCAATTTGATTAGTTTATATCTCCTTCTACAAAGCTGTCATGACTCATGAGAATTCTTTTTCTGTGAGCACATTTATAGATATGTTTGTTGGCAATCAACTAATGTAATGTTCTGGCTGAATCATAATTTAGAGATTGTTCTCCCCTGGTTGTATAATTTGATGTGTCAAAAATTGTATTGTGTTTGTGTTATTGTAGTCTATGACTTCCCTTGAACTGCCTTAGTTACCATGGTCATTTATCTTGCAGAGTCATGCCTATTGATCCGTGCCTTGTAGGAGAATGTGACATGTTTCAGGGAATGCTGGACAACTTATGTTCAGCTTGGCCATCAGAAAATTGGTGCGCATCATCTGGCTAATATATTTAAATATTATAAAAATCGTTGCATAAAAAATTTGTTGCTTAATTGAACTAACTTTAGCAAATAAATCTTGTACTTTTTCTTTTATTTATTTATTTATTTATTGATAATAGTCTTCTTCCTTTTTTAACATATGCAGTTCAAATGCCACATTGGCGTCGAAGATTTCATTGACCTCTATCTCTAAGAGGGTTAGAGGGGTCTCTGTAGTTTTCTATTTACATTATTTTGGATGTAAGGAAAAGAAAGATGAGAAAGCAAAAGCAGGTGAGGAAGAGCTAATTCCTTTGTCTGGTGGTTGAATGAAAATGGAAGAGGTAATTCCATTTTGGCCCTCAATTTCACGTAGGTCCTATTTGGAGGGAGCCCAAAGGAAAAGAAGCCGGTAATTATCATCAAATGCTCTTTATATTGAGAAATTACTATTACCTTTACATGAATTGTTTATTACCACACATTTTCTCTCTTTCCTCTAAGATTCTGGCTCTCATTCTTATATCTACATTCTTACTGTTTTAAGGGCATAAAATAAAAATATATATTTTCCTTTTTGTTTTTAGCAAATCAAACAAAGGCAAGGTATATATTATTTTCTTTTCCTTTTTTTCCCCCCTCCCTACACCAAAACACACCTACAGAAAAACTTTTGCTATTTCCTTTACCTCCCCCTTCATCACTCTTTTCCTCTCTTTTTCCTCCTAAGTGCAGGCAAGCATAGCATTAGTTGAGTTAGTTAAGTGGTTTATTGTTTCACTCATGGTCTTAGCCACCTTAGATGAAATGTCTTGGCATCAGAATTCACTAGCATTATGGTCAATAGATGGGAATTGCAACACACGTTTCTTCATAGATTGACTGATTCTCACAGACGTATCATTGTTCAATCATTCGAGAGGCCTGGAGATGGATGATATAATTTATGAGGATGAATCTGCAGTTCGTGAGCAAGTGGTGCAATTTTATAAGAAACTATATTGGGGACCTAATGCGGATGGGTTAGAGTTTGCTAGAATGAGAGGCAATTCCTTGAGGGGAAATTTGCAAAGGAAGAGGTAACATTGGTGTTGAAGGAGATGAAGGGTTACAAAGATCCAGGTCTGGATGGGTTTACTAGGGCATTTTTTCAAAAAGTGTTGGAGGGTTAAAAAAATATATATATATATATATATTGTATCACATAATTTAAACAATCAAAATAATTTGATTTTTTTATATTTAAATCTAAGCATCCCAACTATATAAAGATATTAGAACGCGAGAAAAAATTCAAGATTATAATATTAAAAAAAGATGAAAATGTTGATGTATAATAATAAATATAACATGAAATTATTCTACTATCGTATATTTTAACACAATGGCACAATTATATAATAGTACTAATCGTTAACCCGTGCGATGCACGGAAAAACTATTAAATGTAAGATTCAAAAAATAATGCCACACACTTTTATAACATAAGGTATCAAAGAGATGATACAACTAATTTTTTGATAATTTCGGTGGTCATCACCTACTCGAAATATTATAATCACTATATTGAAGTAAAAAATTCAAATTTAACAATTATTAACAAATTAAGAGAAATTAACAATTATTAATAAAAGTTGCTATAGATGGTAGTTGTAGTAGAATTCATTCAATATGTTATAATCATTTACATCACCTCATAACATTGCTTCATAATCCATGTATGCACACCTCATAATAGAATAAGCAACCTTGTATAATCAAGGATTACCAAATATTTTGCAATGAATTCATCATACAAATTTTGGACATGTTTTGATAGCTTTCTTATTAATTTATTTATACTCAATGGTTAAAACCACCAACACAACACCCTGTTTAATTTTTTTATCGAATTAATGTATACATGTGAGGTAAGCTTATCTTTTGTCTTCTAACCAACACAACACCTTTTTTTTTTTTTAATTTCTTTTTTCTTCCTTTTTTCCCAGCCACATTTGCTTCACCTTTTGTCTTCTTTATTTCTTCCTTTTCTCAATTTTCCTCCACAAACTTCTTTCAATACCTCTCTCTAACTTTCTTTCAAATATTGCTTGCCTTAACCCAGTACCCACACTTCAACAAAGTGACTTTTGTGAGTCATAACCAACACAACACACTTTTTTTTTTTTAATTTCTTCTTAATAGTATTAAAGTTTAGTAAAGTTGAAGTAATTTTGTAAAGTCTAACAAGCCAAACTTTAATACGACTTTATATTTTTAAATATAAAATCTTTCATGTATTTTTCAGAATAATAAGAAGCTAACATATGTGCTAAGTAATAGTTCGGAGAGATTGGGACACAATCGAACCTCTAATTTTGTATTGTATGATAGTTTGTCAATAGACTTGTTAGACTTTTACTTTTTCAATTTAAATAGTGTGTTTTGTTATAGGATTTATCCTAAAACTCGTTTGGTTCTTTAGTTTTATTGAGTTTTCTTTTTACCTAATATATAAGAGCAAGACTTAGATATAGTATTTAAGTGATGTTCTTTAGAATTTCTTCTTAAGATTTTGTCATATGAATTTTTTTTTTCATGAGATAGAAGTATATTTCTTAATTAAATAAGCATATAGCTAAATCTTAAGAGATGAACTTAAGGAACAGCACCTAAGTTACTGTATCTAAGTTTTGTCCATATATAAATATGTTGCATATTTAATATTTTACAAAGTATGTTTCACAAGTTACGTGTATTATATATATATATATATATGGCATTTGCATGCACACTGGTAGAGATTGCAATTAAGGAAATTAATAGCCGATGTTACTACTTACTACTTGAGCGTGGCTTCCTCTTGATGAAGTCATGAAACACACCTTTGACCTTTAAGCACTATATAAACCACAAACTCCAAGCCAAAATTGCCGTTGTTCTGTCTTCCTCTCCTACTTTAAATTATATTAATTGTTGACCTCAATTACATTATAGAAAATTTTTATAGCTCATTTAGTGTACCGTGTTTCGTAATAATCTAGGATGCACGGACATTTTATTTGAAGTATCGTATCTGTGTCGTAGTTGTGTTGGAACAGCATCCTATCAATCGTATTAGATTATATTTTTCAAAAAATTGCTCGTATTGCTGTATATTACATGTGTGTTCATGTTTGTGCATCCTAGTTAATAATCCTCTACTCTAAAGATTCGAAAATTGAGTTTCAGAGAGCAAGGCTTTTTGTTTTATCTAGTGGTTCTTGTAAACAGGTGCTTCACTTGTCTTCGCCGGTTGCCGTTTACAAGAGAATCAAGTCGGCTCTCTTCTATATTCTCTCTCACCCACTTAGCCTCCAACTCATTCCCACATATATTTAATTAGCTCTAATAATCAATAACTATTCCACTAAATGCTTAAATTCCATTCAAAGACCATAAGATACAACAACAATATAAATTACATGGCGAAACAAAACCCATTTATGTAATGCACACATGAAGTAAGACAGTGAATCTGAAAAGAGAGAGAGAAATAGCATCCTAAACAATGAGTGGGCAAATCGGCCAGGATATGTTAGGAAATGGGGTTAAAACAAGAACAACAATACCATAAAATAATAGACTGACTTGACTTGCTGTTTTTATAAGAATTAATATTTGTCTCCTCTCCTAGGGTTTGTCAATGGACTCTTATTTTTTGCTGTCGATAAATTTGTGAACGGACTCGTATGTCCTAACAAATTGACTCAGGATTTAATAAAGCTTAAATTCTACAAGTAAAATTTTTGGAAAATTCTTTGACTTTCTTGTATATGTGTTACAATAAATAAATGAATATGTAATATACCATGACAATGAAAAACACCATTGCAAAGTTACAATTGAAGAGAGTTTTTTTTTTTTTTTTTTTTTTTTAATTTTAAATTTGAGATAGAATTCTACTTTAGAATAATCTAAATGTATATGTGTTCGAAATTTTTTCATAGAGACTTGAACATTGACTCTTGCTCTCCACATCCCACAAACATTTATACTTGTAAATCACGTCAAGGGTACGTGGTGGTTTTGAATAGAGTTACTACCTTCAAAATACTATTAGAATTGTTACTAATTATTAGAAACAGTCAACTACCACTTAAAAGTATACTTTTATGCACAATTCTACAAATTTTTTAAGCCTCTAATGTTTTCACTTGACGAATCACTTGAGTGAATTGGCTTTTGCTCAATTAAACCGTTGAACAAACTTAAATTACTCTCAGATAGAAAGTTCGCTTGACCTTGCATGACATTTCTCTCAAGATTGATCATCAAATTGTAACTTTGCTCGACTTTGCGTGATACATTGCTCGAGAAAACTCTAGACAAAAAGTTCATTCAACTCTCATTTGAGCGTAATTTTAAACATTTGTCTCATTCATTCTTCCACTTTCAGAATGGCATTAACACACATACCTACACACCCACACACATATAAGAGGGTGTGAGCTAACTTTAAAAATTACATATTATGTCTTTAATTGATAAGTTTATTAAATTGTATATGAAGTTGTGGTGAGTTTATTAGTATTATTAATTCAATTTTGTTAAACTTCAAAACTANTAAGTGAGACACATGGTGTAAAATTGATAATCTAATTAAAATCTAAGTGGATTTTCTCTTAACTTTGTCTATTAATATATATATAGATAACTTGAATTTTATATGTGTGAATTGTAAATTTAGTTTTTTCTTTTAAAAATAATTTATTTAGGAAGAAAAAATGAAGTAGACAATGAAGGAGTGGGTAGAAAATAGTGTCGCATGTTTATAGGGAAATTAATAAATGTGTTGCCAGCTTAGCTAAAATGAGAGCCGTACAAATAATTGATTCGTACAACTAATTGATTCTTGTATTTTGAATGAATCACCATCTATGGTGAAAAAGTTTGCTGGCTTTTGATAAATTTGAGATTTTTTTTTCAGTAGACTAGTTATTTCTAGATAATATTATGATCTTTTTAACCAAGAAAAAAAAAAAGACAAAAAAGAGTAACCATAGCAAGCAGATGAAGAAGCGTGTGTGCACGCGCAATAAAGGAGCGTGGATGTAGCTGTAAAAAACTAGAGAAAAGACAGTAAAAAGAAAAAAGAAAAAAAGTAAACTCTTAAAATAAAATTGTAAAAGAAGTGAACAGAACAGTTCTGAGCTGGCCACACCCCAAAAGTCAAAATCCTATCACAAAATTAACAATCATTTCATTTCATTATACTATTAATTATTACACCAACATCCAACTCTCCCTCTCAATCTCACTCCTACCACCTTTCCCATAATTCTTTTTATTTTATTTTATATATATATATATATATAAAACAAATAAATGAGAGAGTCTCTATATAATGTAATTGTAATTTATTAATTCCAAAAATCTGTGAGCCCCTAAAATCTTTTCTGTAATCCAAAAAGAGCAGAAAGAACACGTAGTGGAATTTGGTCCGTGTATGCAACGAGGGACATAGGGACGCACACGAAGCTTTTATTTATATTTACTCACTCTTTCAACTCCTGTAGCTGAACCTTAATTTCGATTCTCAATTCCAAATTCCAATTCTGTTCTTTTAGATTTTTTTTTTTTCTCTTTCTATCTTAAAAAAAAAAAGGAAAGGAAAGGAAAGGAAAAAAGTGTGTGTAGAGTAGTAGATTAAATTCTCAATGTCTGGTGGTGAAACATTGTTCAGTACGGAAGGGCTCGATGAAGTGGAAGACTACATTTGGGTTAGCTTTTTCTTCCGTTAATCTTTGAAACCGAAAAAGCAACTGTTTGAGTAAATTGAATCGGATTTTGATTGCTTCTTTTTGTGTTTGGTTGCTGAGAAAATTATGGAAAACGAGGAAAAAAAAAAACAGCAGAATTGTTGTTTTTGTGTTTTTTGTTTGTTTTAGCTGTGAAATCACTGCTCAACTTGAAATTGGAAGAAAATTGAGTTTTCTTTTTTTTTTTTTTTTAGTATTTTCTCAGTAACCAATCAGTGCGTTAGTATTATCTTCGTCCGAATTTGTTTGTTGTCTTTTGTATTTTCCTTCAACATTGTCCGGTTGCTATATACGGAAAATACAAAAGTGATTGAGTTTGATTGCGTGATTTCCCCGCCTTTCCCATTGTTTGGGTAGTGAGAAAACCAAGGAATTTGAATTGAGGGAAGTTATTGTTTTGGTTTTATGTGAAATGGTATCTGTTTTCTGCAAGTTGGTTTAGCTCGTAGTCTTTCCTTTGTGGAGAAGAATTGATCATTTATGATGTGAGTTTAAATGCTCTGTTTGTGAATTTAAATGAACCTGTAAACATTGATTGAATTGCAGGCGAATGACAAAGAGGGATCAGCGCGTTGGGACACATTTGGTTATGTTTATGAATATGTGCAGAGTGGAAACCAAGCATTCCGAGAAAATAAATTGGAAGATGTGGGTGTTTTTCATTTAGAGCGGTCTGTCAATTTTTGTAGTTTACTGACACATTACTAATTGCTTGTGAAAGAAGAAATGGTATTCAATCGTGGATAGAAACCCGCTCATAAAACGCTTTGAATACGAGCTTTGACATGTACTATATATGACACTATATATTAGACGAAATTGCTGATCCAGTTTCTTTTCAGGCAATCACTTGTTACTCAAGAGCCAATAGCATCAAACCAGGTGATCCTGTTATCCTCAGCAACCGAAGTACTGCTTATATCAGGTTAAGGATCATTTCATGGCTAGATTAGTGATTTGTGCTTGATTGCATGTCTTTAAATTACATTCGGAGCCATTAACATTCATTAACTATATAATAAATTTGTTGCAATGAAAACAACTTCATTCAACCAGGATTAGCCAATTCTTGAAACACAGATCTCCTACAACTTCTGAATATAGACCATTGAATGGGCTGGATCCTACAACACATGCTGAGGTATGTGTTATAGCTTTGCTATATATGCTTAAAAAAGAAATTTCATTTGCATACATTCTAATAAGTATTGGTTATCTATAAATTCAGCTTGCTTTGAAGGATGCTGAGAAGCTGAATAGCATCCGAATGGATTCAGTAAAATCATATATTCTAAGGGCCAATGCTCTCATATTGGTATGAATACATTTCTATATTTTCTTTTCTTTTCTTTTCTTTTCTTTTTTAGCTTTCTGAATTTATTTTAATGTACTAGGGGGTGGGTCCCACCCTCTCATTGTCTGCACATTCAAACTTTAAATGGTCAATGTGAAGAATAAAACATGTAAGCCCCCAATATGGTGAGGTGTGAGCCTCAAGGCATAAGGCGTTTAAATTATGGTTTTCTATATTTAAAACATATAAAAAGAATTTGGGATTGTAGGAAAAAAAAAAAAAAAAACATTAATAGTCCTCCATGGATGATAATTTTGATATATGAAAATATTAAAAAGTGTGATACTTGTTAATTAACCAATTGAGGGAAAGGTGTGTTGGCCATCGTAAATGGTTTGGTTATGACCAGTAAAGTTGATTACTGCACTTAAGTGGAAGACACCAGTCATTGATTTGGATAGAGTAGAATGACAATAAATTGCTGGAAAAGTAACACATGAACACTCAAGTTGGTCCCAAAAATGTATTTTTCTACATGTTTTTTACATGGAACTTTTAGTTTATTCTTATATCAGGATAAGAGGCAAAATCCTTAATGTATTATAATCTTTTTCCCTCCATAGATGTTTGCTAGATGTATACCATATTTGTCACATTGACATTGAGTTGTTGACCTTGTTTTGTATCTACAGTTGGAGAAGTATGACATTGCCCGGGATGTTATTCTATCAGGTCTTCAGATTGACCCTTTTAGGTGAATTTAATTTCATTTAATTGTTAAATTCTGTTGGAGATATGGTAATATATTTTTCTTTAATTTTTACACGGTGAATGGATCTTGTTTGTTCCTGGAAATATGTAGCAATCCTCTTCGTGCTTCTCTTCAGAATTTGGAGAGAACATCAGCCAGTTTAATTGGGAGGAGAGAAACATGTAGCAATCATCTTCATGCTTCTCTTCAGGAATTGGGGGAAACATCAACCAGTTCAATTGAGAGGAAAAGCCATGGTAGGCCAGAACGGACTGATGACTTCGATTGTACGCTATGCCTGAAGTTATTATATGAACCCGTTACGACTCCTTGTGGGCATTCTTTTTGCCGCTCATGTCTATTTCAGTCCATGGATCGTGGTGAGCACCTTTCTATTGTTGATCAAATTTTCCATAATACCTTCATATCACATTATTTTCTTCTAACTTCTTTATTAAAAATCTTAGGTAACAAATGTCCATTGTGCCGAACCGTTCTTTTTATTAGTCCTAGAACATGTGCAGTCAGGTGAGTTGCTTATGTGGCAATGATAATTGATATTCTTGTGTTAATGGTTTGACTCTAGAAAATCTTTATTCTACCCATGCTGTATGAATTGAACACGTTAGTCTGTATAGGAGCTGCCGTTCATTGGTTCAACCTTGGAGAAGTAGTTTGCAAATACAATCATTTATGCATGACTGTATCCATTTTATTGTAGGCCCCATGCTGTCCAAATTAATGTTCGACTTTGTTAAGGAGCTCAATGATACGTGTAAAGGAATTTGAAATATCTTATTGGGTCAATATGAGTCTAGAAAATTCTTTTGATATGGGCCTTTAAGTCAAGTTATCCTCTTCACCATGCATGCCGTGTCATATTAGTGAGAATGGAGAACAAACTCTTCTTTCTGGAGTTACTCTTTTGCTTCATTTGTTGTAATAAATACTGTTTTCTACATTATACAATCTCACTTGGCTTTTTACCAGTGTGACACTTAACAACATTATACAAAAGAACTTCCCAGAGGAATATGCAGAAAGGATTTCAGAGCATGAAAGTTTGACAAACCTTGGTGTTGATTTGATACCTCTTTTTGTCATGGATGTCGTCATTCCTTGTCAAAAGTTTCCTCTCAACATATTTGAACCCCGGTACAGGCTTATGGTGAGTCAGTCAACTGATTACCATTCTTCTTTTGTGGCTTTCATATATTATGATGATAAGATAAATTGGTAAATTATGGATGTGGTAGTAAATCGATAGGATGACTACCTTTGTATGCAACAGAACATTTTGGGAACCCTTGCATCAAATAGCTAAGTTTAATTAGTGTCCAATTCATATTATTTTATTCGGCAAAAAGAAAAAATGATATTGTTTTATAATTAAGAGTGAGCACTTGTCAAGTATTGTATTATCATCAGGGATTGTGTTACCTCATCTAATAGTGTAGATGGTAACAACAAGAAATGCTCCATAGAAACAGAAAGGAATAATTATTATCCCTGGCTGTGCAAAAGCACATGAAATTGTTTCTAACAAAGTGGTTAAGCATGCAATTGAGTAGTTTTTTGTTGGTTTTGTTGCCTTATTGTAAGTTGCTGCCAAGGTCAATTAAGATAAATACATGGGAAGAGGTGTCATAACATAAATCTTAATTTTCTGTCTAATTACTTACCAAAAAAACAAAGAATTTCCTGCTTAGATATCTCAATCATTTTTCTCTCTTTTTTTCCCCTTTGGAAGTGAAAAATAAAAATGAATCCAGATGTTAACTATATCTCCTCAAAAAAATATTTGTATACAAATAATGTTAATGTTATCATTATTAATGTTTACTTGACGAACAGGTGAGGAGGATAATGGAAGGAAACCATCGGATGGGAATGGTAGATTATTGTCACTGGTCCTTTTCTTTTTCTTTTCCTTCTTAAGGTATATGTTTGACAAAGAATTCCGCACTGTTACTGGGTTTGGTTTGTCTGTTTATCATGTAGGTTATTACTGATTCTACAACAGGTTCCATAGCCGACTTTGGTTGTGAAGTAGAGATTACCGAGTAAGTTTTTTTTTTTTACCCTTTTCACCCTTCATAAAATTGTTAGCATGCATACCATTTACTTGTTTTCTTCTGAACCACACTTTTTATATACCATTTTCAAAATTTAGAGATCTTGGTTTGTTTATTGATGTAGGTGTGACCCACTTTCAGATGGACGTTTCTATCTAGAGGTGAATGATTTCTTCCTTGTATTCATACATTTGCACTTTTCTGAACTGAATTCAATGCAAATGTTGTTTTACTTTTGAAAATTAATCTCTTATTTTTTCTACTTGTATACAGTTATAACTTCAAGTCTTTTTGCTTTTATGACTAGAAAAGGCCATTGCTTTCAAAAACTTTGATGAGGCATTTCCTTGTTATGAAGCTTTTGGTTAGACTGGTTGCATTTCTTTTAAGATTGCAAATTAACACTTGATGAGCCATTGTGATTGTATAATAAGGCTATCTTGTTATTTGGGAGAAAGTCCTTGAAGTGATTCTTTGGAACTCACTAAAGTTTTATCTCCTTATAAGAAGTGTTCATAACAATTTGTATAACCTACCAATGTGAAGGAATGGAGCTCTATTTCATATAAATTGGAGCAAATGAGCTCTAGTTCAGGTGGACACAATATATATATATATATATATTGGAGTCTGCTTGCAAGGAATAAGCTTGTTACTGAACCTTCTTAGCCTTTTGCCATGCAAATGCTAAAACCTTATGGTGATTGTGCATGCTTTTATAATGATGTGGCCTCATTCAAGACTTTGATACCTTTGACAATATTTTTTAATATGATGAAATATAGGAGTCTAACTGACATAGAAAGGAAGAAATTCTTGGAAAAGTAAATTACATTGATCAAAATAATGGTCTAAATTTGATGCAGGGAGTAGTTGGAACCCTAAAATGTGTAGTCAAGCCATGGAGTCTTATTTTCATTCTTCTTTTCATCAATGATTTGCTCTTTTTATCTTACAAAAATAACACACGCACACACACACAATTTTTTTTAAAACAAAGATGTTGGGGTACTTTACGGTCTTTACCTTTCCGAATTTCTGGCCATGGTTCTTAATTTGGGTTGTGTTATTGTCCTCACATGGATGTTAGTATCCCCTGACTTAGAGTTTAGTACTTCCAATATGTTTAAAATGGTTTCACTTTAATGAATGTAGAGGGAACAAATTTTAATAACTTCTACATGAATGCTTTTTAAGAATTGTGTGATACAACCCAAGTCTAGATGTGATTCCTAAGAAAATCTACATGTGAGGCCTAGAATCTTTCTTCTTATTTTTAATACCCAGCACTGTGTGAATCATAGCTGATCCCATTTTTCTTTAAATTTTTATCACAAAAACATATCTGAGAATTTACCTCATCTCACCTTAATCAAGTATCAGAAACACCAAAAACCAACCTGGTTTCTATTCTTTCAAGACTGTTCACAAAACTCAGAATTGCCCCCTAAACCTAGTCTTTCTTCATCAAGACCAACAGAAGTTCCTAAGCTTTTACATCATTAAAGCTAACCTTGGCAACCACAAAAGCTCTGAATGACTTCTTACCAGAGAATGCACTGCAAACAAAACCACTGCTTCCTGCAGTGTTATCTACTAAATTAATTGACAATCCTATCTTGTTAGTTATGTATGATTGACTTAGTTGTGCTTCCCTACTACACATTTATAGGTTAAGGAATTATTTATGCGTTTATCCTAAGGTTGGTTCAGAAGTAGTTTTTAAATTTTTCCAAATATCTTGTGGATGGAGGTAGAATCCAAACATGAACGTTAGCATTTTGGGACTAAGGCTTGGTTGTTGTTATACATATATGGAGTTGTGGTCATTTATTGTTCCTTTTCTTATATCCAATTTTGATGTTAATAAGCAGATTGAAAGTCGACGAAGATTTCGCATCATCCGATCTTGGGATCAAGACGGGTGAGTTGATCTTCACACCTTTGTTGATTGCTGTCTATCATATCATCTGCAGTTTTTTTGTTTTTAAGTTAGATTTTATGCCTTGATGATTTAACTCTTATGCAGTTATCGTGTTGCGGAGGTTGATTGGGTGAACGATATTCCACCAGAAGGAACAAGAGAAAGAGCAGAGGTGAGTTCACTGCAAGTTTGGCTTTCTTGTGAGTGTGTGTGTGTGTGTGTGAGAGAGAGAGATTCCACACCCCCCCCCCCCCCCCCCACCCTCCACACAAAAAAAAAAAAAAAAAAAACAGAAAAATAGTTTTAAAAGGATAACAAGAAGCATGAGTTATAATAGCTTGCTTAGAAGTAGGAACGTCAAAAGATTTAAAGATCACAAGGAGGTACTTTATGTTACCTGTTAGTCATCTGTTAAGCATGGTCCTGGGTGTTCAGTTGTGTCTCTGGAATTTTAGTATGATATTTTAATAGATGTCTGCAGACATTTTCTGGATGTTTTATTTGCAATTTTAAATGCTTCAACCTATGCTGCAAATGGTAGTGTATAACAGCTCAATGCCAATGTGTGGAAGTCTGCTGGGTAAAGAAACTTAAATAAAACATAAGAACTAAGGAAATAATCTCGGGGTCCATTTTGAGTATTTAATTTCCTTAATAAAATGAGGAGTCAAGCTTTATATTTTGTCGTTCATACAACATCTTGTAGCCAAAATTTGAAAGTCCAGTATATGGCATGCACTATTAGTGGAAGATTTGTAGGGCAGCTTATTTTTGCTTTCACCCTTATGGATTTTATTTATTTATTTATTTATTTTTTTACAGTTGCAGGAAACGACAAATAATGCAGCAGAATATGCTCAGTCATGGATAAGGCGGGCAAGAGAAGCAGCACGACAAGGTAAAACTCTAAGGGAAGGGAGGCTAATGCCAATTTGATCAGCATTGCCGTAACCCCTATCTAAAGTTATCAGGAAATATTGATTGAATCAAATAAATATTTCGTGATGACTACCCTAGCAAATATCAGTGTGTTTTTTCTTTTCTTTTTTTTTTTTGGTTGCGTTTTTTTTGGGGGGGGGGGGTGTTGTGTGTGTGGAGAGTTGGGAGGTAGGAGAACTGACATCCTGTTATCATTATTTATTTTCTACATGTAAATAAGGGCATTAAAGAATGCTCAAGGGGTTTCATGATGGAGCCTAGCAAATATCAGATAAATGCTTCATTGTTTTCTAATACTAAGGGTCTATTTGGGATTCATTTATTTTGCTGAAACTGAAATTTTTTTGCTAAAAGTACGATAGATAAAGGTAAAAGTTAGCTAAAATAGTAAAGTGTGACCCATAAATAGTATCAAAAAGTGTAGTGGAACTTATAAATAGTAGTAAAAATAATCTGAATAGTAAAATAAGTTGGCAAAAATAATTTTTGCCAAATATACGCCAATAGGGGAGTTTGTAAGACACATTAGCCTGTATGTAGTTCGCCATTGCACAGTCATGGTTTTACCAATGATTTCTTCTTGTCTTGCAACTTTGCAATTTATTCTTGTAGTTAATGGACAATTCATACTGCAGATCCAAGAAGACTTGAGAAACTCCTTAACGTAGAAGCAATGAAGCCTACACCGCAAGATCCTGAGCGCTTTAGTTTCTGGGTATGATTAAATATTTATGTAAAATGTGTGGGGCTGAACCATTTTTTAGTACTTAGTGCTAATTTAGGCTTAGCTGCAGCTTGCTACCCTGTCAAATCGGAGGCCTAATGAAAGATTGGAACTCCTGCGCATTAGAGATACTAGAGAGGTATGGAACCTTTCTATACTTGTTGCGAAATTAAATAGCAGTACCAGGCTGGCAGATTGTGATGTTTACCATGCGGTGCTGTATTTATCTCACACGAGCTCCTTTTAAAAATCCCATTTAAGATATTCCCTAGCCAACACTATATATAATCATTGATCCATATTTTGCAACTTGGGAGGGAAGGTCATATGGGGGAGAAATATGCCTTGGTGCACCACTGGCACAAAAGTAGTAACTTCTCTTAAAAGTGATTCGCTAGGCTTTGATATCAGATTGATAGAACACCGAGTTAAAAACCAAGAATATTGTTGTTGTCCACACATAAAATAGATTTATTCTTGGGGAGTATTAACGTCACTGTAGAAAATTATTGCATAAATATTTATATTTTGTTGATTGCTTCTTACTATCACTCTTAGCTCTATGTAGCTTCTCCTCATGACCCAGAAAAATGAAAAATGATAACAAAAGTAATTCTCATTGTTATAAGCCAATTTGGAGGTTCCCTTTGTAACATGAAATATTCATACTCAAAATATACTTATTATCGCTTTGTTAATTTTTCTTGCAGAGGATCAAACGCGGACTAATATATCTTAGAGCATAAGAACAGAGCTGTCGGGTGCGGTGAGGAAGTTTGTAATAGATTCAATGCTTCAAAACTGTGATTAATCATCAGTAAATTAAATTCATTTACAAGTGATTCAAAGTTGTGATTGGTTATCAGTAAATTAAATTCATTTACAAGTGATTCAATATTCTTTGGTCCACATACTATAGATTGTGGATCCCTATTTCATTGTAACAGAAATATAGCTCAAATTCAATAATATTAACAAACAGTTTTTTCTACATTCTTGCTGTTTTCTGGAATGGTCCCTCATTTAATTCTGCTTAATTAATCCATTGAACTTCGTTGATCTGAAATTTCTAAGGAAACAAAAATGTATACCTTAAAGCAATGATATCAATGCAAGGTGGCCTATCTTTTTGGTTCTGCAAGAGAAATCTTAGTATCCGTTTGGATACACTTACTTTGCATCCACGTCCACATTTTTTTTTTTTTTTCCTTTCAGCAGAATGTTTTGACTTTTCTTCTGTAAACAGTACATTTGTGCATTGTTTACTGTTCATAAATTTTACAAACTTCACTTTTCAATAATTTTTTCATTAAAAATAATCTTAAAATACTATTTACATATTTAAAAATTATTTTTTTACTATATTTTTTATTTTTAATTTTTAATTTTTAATTTTAATAAAATATGTTATATCTAAACGGACTTTTAATGCAACAGCTGTAGATGACAGGAATCAGTAATTTTGACTGAAAAGTTCCTGGATCATCTTTGTCTGTGGGCCATTTTTGTTAAATTAGATTCCTTTTTGATTGGTTTTCGTGTTACTGATACAATCATGTTAGCCGTGATCTAAAAAATAACCCATTTATTAAATCCAATATTTAAAATCGTTTTCTTTTTAATTAATATCTTTCAGATCCTACTGATTCGCAAGTCATCACCTGACTTTTATTAGGAGAATCATATCTACGTTCTACAATACCCTATTGCCTCCATTGCCCTTTTCCTTTTGGTACCGGTTTTTGGTCCATCATTTAATTTCAATATTTTTACAAAGGAAAAAGTTAATAGGTGTTTTAAGGACATCAGCTTAAGAACTTTTTTTTTTTTTTTAAATATTGATTTTTTGACAATTTTTTTTTTAAATTTTTCATAAAAGAAGTATTAAAATTAAAAATTTTCTTAAAATGGTTCATTAACAAATGTGTCAACTCTCAAAGATACCCATTAACATGACCCACATTTACAAAAATAAGAATGTAAATCTCAAGTGAGTTGGCTCAAAATTCTACCAAATTTTTCCATAGCCTTGTTTTATTGTCAAGACTTGAGAGGCAACTTTGTTTCTAAACACCTTTGCTTTTATTTTTTATTTTTATTATAAATCAATGATTCTATTAATTAGTGATCTTAAGGTATTGGTTAATAGACTATATTAAAAAAAAAATTAATGTCACTTTCATAGGAAATATAAAAAACTGTAAATAAAAGTCTGTTTTTTTGTTTTTCTATAAAAAGCTTTTAAAAAGTTTTCTTAAACCAATACTCTTAGGATATTTGTTAACTTTTCCCTAAAATCAAACATCTTCTCCCCTTATATATATATATATATATTAATGGCTTTAATTAAGGGTTCAACGCATAGCTCGCTATCCCTTCTAACTTCTTCCATTTCTTTTTACCAAGTCTTTCATGTTCATCACCAAAATCTCCAAAACATTACAACTCTGCACGTTTTTTTCTCTTACTTGCTTCCATTCCAACAAACTCATGCTTTTATTCTTGTTCCTGCTGTTTCTCCCTAACAGCTACGTTCATTTCTATACATGCAAATTCCTCCGAAATCTACGTACGATTTTTCCCACAAGAAAACCACCAAACCAAACTTTGTTAACCCTGTCCTTTCTTGGAACATTTTTAATTTTGTTGCTTTGGGCACATCCCCATTAGGCCTATTCTTCCACCACCACCACTGCCACCGCCACCACCACCATTATAATGAGAGGAAACAAATGTAGGGCTTCATGGCCTCAACCCTACTTCTCATTTTCTATTATCTTCCTCTCCTTCTTCTTCCTATTCAACCTCACAAAATTTGCTTCAGCCAAAAGCAATGCATCTTCAACATTCACACCTTCTGATAATTATCTCATTGATTGTGGGTCGACCCAAGAAACCCGGCTTAAGGATGGCCGGACTTTTAAGTCTGATCATGATGCTACTTCTCTCTTACAAACTGAAGAAGATGTACAGGCTTCTGTTGATTCCATTTCTATCAATGTCTCTTCCTCCATATCTCCTTCACCTTTATTTCGCACTGCAAGGATCTTTCTTCAAGATTCCACATATACATTCTTTGTTGCCGAACCAGGGTGGCATTGGGTTCGCCTTTACTTATACCCAATTGATCACCCCTCATACAATCTAACAGAAGCTGTTTTCTCTGTCTTCTCTGGTAAAATTGTTCTCTTACACCAGATACAAATCCAGGACAAAACTTCATTGGTGTTCAAAGAATACTTGATCAGTGTTTCTGGAAGATTATCCCTTCAATTTAAGCCCAAGAAGGGTTCTTTTGCATTCATCAATGCTATAGAGGTTGTCTCAGCTCCTGACTCGCTAATCACCAATATAGCAACCTCAGTTTCTCCACTTGGAGATTTTAATGGGCTGTCTAACTCTGCTTTCCAAGTATGTTACCGGTTAAATGTTGGAGGGCCAACCATAACATCTGAAAATGATACATTGTCAAGGACATGGGAGCCTGATGGCAAGTATAATAAGTTCTTGCAAGGGTCTAAAAATGCATCTGTGTCTGCCAAAATCATCAAATACCCAGAGAGTGGGGCTACTCCATATATTGCTCCGAGTTCAATTTATGCATCGGCAGTGCATATAGAAGATCCACTTACAATGCAACCGAACGTAAACCTCACATGGAAACTCAATGTGGATCCAGGTTACTCCTATTTGATTAGGTTGCACTTCTGTGATATTGTGAGCAAGGTCCTCAACAGTTTATACTTCAATGTATATATCAATACTATGGTGGGAGTGTCAGCTCTTGATCTATCATCCCTCACCAATGCTCTTGACACTGCTTATTACAAAGACTTCGTGCTCAATGGGGATGCCATCACAAATGATTCCATCTTGGTTCAGATTGGCCCATATCAATCTCAGTCAGCCAGTCTAGATGCAATTCTTAATGGATTGGAGATCATGAAGATGAACAATGAGGCGAATAGCTTTGATGGATTGTTTACTGTTGATGGGTCATACAAGGGACCAAATTCAACAACAAAGAAATTGAAGATTATAGCTGCCGTTGGCCTTGGATTGGCGGTGGCAACAATGTTGTTGCTGGCCATGGTTTTTGTCCGGTGGCAGAAAAGACCCGAAGGTTGGGAGAAGCGAAACAGTTTCTCATCGTGGCTCCTCCCACTCCATGGCAGTAACTCTAGTTTCTTGTCTAGCAAAAGCAGCTCTCGAAGGTCTAGCCAATATGGTTCTCGCAAGAGCAAGAATGGTTACTCTACTTACTTCTCAACCCAGGGTTATGGCAGGCTCTTCACTATTAATGAACTACAGAATGCTACACAAAATTTTGATGAAAAGACGGTGATTGGTGTTGGAGGGTTTGGAAAAGTGTATATTGGAGAGTTGGAGGATGGAACTAAGGTTGCCATTAAACGAGGAACCTCAGGTTCTGAGCAAGGCATTACTGAATTCAAAACAGAAATAGAGATGCTCTCCAAGCTTAGGCATCGCCACCTTGTTTCTCTAATTGGGTTTTGCGATGAGCAATCAGAGATGATCCTTGTATATGAGTACATGGCTAATGGGCCGCTTCGTGACCACCTTTATGGTACGAACCTCCCTTCTTTGTCATGGAAACAACGGCTTGAAATTTGCATAGGTGCTGCCCGTGGATTGCATTATCTTCACACTGGTGCAGCACTAGGTATAATACACCGTGATGTAAAGACAACAAATATTCTTCTTGATGAGAATTTTGTGGCAAAAGTTTCTGATTTTGGCTTGTCAAAAGTTGCACCAACATTGGATCAAACGCATGTAAGCACAGCCGTGAAGGGTAGCTTCGGGTACCTTGATCCTGAGTACTTCAGGAGACAACAGCTTACCGAGAAATCTGATGTGTACTCATTTGGCGTAGTTCTTTTCGAGGTATTATGTGCAAGGGCTGTCATAACCCCATCACTGCCAAGAGAACAGGTCAGTTTGGCTGAATGGGCAATGCAGTGTCATCGGAAAGGCACACTTCAAAAGATAATTGACCCTTATATTGCAAGCAGCATAGACCCTGGATCATTGAAGAAGTATGTGGAAGGAGCAGAGAAATGTCTGGCAGAACATGGTGTCGATAGGCCTGGAATGGGAGATGTGCTGTGGCATTTAGAATATGCCCTGCAGCTTCAGGAGGCATCCTCACAAATTGCTCCTCCAGAAGATAGTAGTGCAGTGATTCTTGCTTCCGAAAAACCAAGCAGCAATTCTTCAGGTCCTAGTGAAGAGCAAGTTGTTGTTGTTGTTTATGAAAATTTAGAACTATCACCTGGTTCTCCTTTATTTTCTCAGATTAATAATTTCCAGGGAAGGTAAAATCTGGTTGCAATAAGAAGAGATGAAGGTAAATATCAGATTGAGAACTTCAATGAGGACTTGCATATATTCAAAGGTTTTGAGTCCACTTCTATATGTTCCCCTGCTCCTAGTTATTTGAGTAGATGGATAGCTACCAAAACTCACAAGTTAAGTTGGAGCAAAAGGATTAGTCAATATTTCTATTATGCATTTGGTAGCTACTTGCTAGTATATATTGTGCTGTTCTGAAAGCTAGCAAATATCGCTCTTCTATCTACCCCATTTTCTTATAATGCAAGCTCAGAGATGAACTCTATAGTTCCCTTGCTCCCAGCTGTGTCTAAGTGGATGTAATGAATTGTTGCCAAAAAATTCCAAAGCTAAGTTGGTGTCAGTCAATATTTGTATTATGTATTTGGTTGCCACCACAGGTTTAGAACTTCAGATGCTACTTTTCATATTTTATTGATGACTTTTTTGAACTATGTCTGGGTTGCCAAAAACGTGGTAGATTCTCATCAATTATACTATTGAATCATATTTTTTTAATTCCACCATCTATGAAGTGGTTCAATCAGACCCTGAAAAATTCATAAATTTGTAAAATTCATAAGATTGTACTTGTGCTTATTTGTTGCTCTTGGAAATTGCATGCTTTTTTTTTTACAGATGAAGGGAGAGAGAGATCTTAAGACTTAAGAGGCATGAGCTGAATTCTAGTGTCTAGTGTTAATTTCTTATATCTCTAGATTAGCGAATTAGCAGTTTTAACTTTTAAAGCCTTAAATCTGTTTCTTGCACCATCTTAGAGCATTACTATTGGTGGTGGTAAACACCTCGAACTCCAATTAGTGCCCAACATTGGTGGAGCCAAAGGCAAATTTTTTTGCCTTCTTGCTACAGTGAATTGCCAAGACTAGCAATTAACTGTAGCAAGGAAGGCATAAAAAAAATTATTATTTTATCACTTATTGGGTTTCGTGGCAGAGAGGAAGAGAGAGGAAGTGGGAAAGAAATTAATTAAAAAATGAATAGTGTTTGGCTGATGGGAAAAATATGAGTATTGATGCATTGTGTGGTGTGATGAAATTATATGTTAAAATAAATAAAATAACTTTTTGAAGCGTTAAATGATAAAGTAGGGAATTTGGTTGTCTTCTAGGTGTTGAAATATAATATGTCCAATTGCAATGAGTGGTGGAAACTGCAATCAAATAGGAGAGGAAAGTTCTCCAGTCTGTAAAATTGCTTGGCAGAGCCAACATTGGCTTGGATATTTTTTGCAGGGTGCCAAGGGATTGAAAGTCTTTTTGTGACAACCCAAATGCACGGGTAGTAGGATAAAGCCATATTAGAAAAGGGCAGAAAAGGATCACTGATGGGCTGTTAAGAGTAGAACAAGCTAGATAGTCCAAGTGCACATCACAAGTGGATCGCATCACAAATCACAAAGTGAACCATAATTTGGTTTGAGCCAAGGCCCAGCCATCTTTATGCTTTTGATTTCACAAGAAAGCACAAATGATACAACACAGCCCACTGAGCCAAGACACCCAGTGCAAAGGTCTAAGTTGCTGCGAGCCTGCATGCCCTCTGTGGCCCAAAGGCCCCTTTGTTTTTGGTTAGGTATTTGTGGGGATAGAGCTTTCAAGAGGGCACATAGGGACCTGGGTGCCAATCGGCCTAAAGGTCATCGGCATGGCCCAAACTCCCACTAGTTTCTCTTATGGTACTAATTTAATTCTTGTTTCTACCACCATAGGTTTTTTTTTTTGGAGGAAATGGTACTTACCCTTATAGTGAATAATATAAATCGCGGAATATATACATTTAGAAATACATATGTACTTCATTCCATTTAAGGCTTTAAAAAAAAAAAAAAAAAATTGTTATTTCTTTCGTGTGTGTGAGTGTGATACAATTTGAACCCAATAATTTAGGGAGGGTAATTTCTCTTCAAATAAAACCTTATAGTTTCATGAGTTGCAAATTAAACTCTGAACTTTTAAATCTATTTCAATTCAAATCTCTCTCTCTCTCTCTCTCTCTCTCTCTCTCAACACAAGGCTCAAGGTTTGAATTGAAAAGGATTTAAAAATTGAGGGTGTAATTTGTAACTTATAATTTATAAAACTGTAGCTTTTAATTTGAAACCCCCTAAATTAAAATTGTAACTTATGAAACTATAAAGCTTAATTTGAAACTCTTCCTAAATTTTAGAGTTTATGATGTAATTTTCCCAATAAAAAAAGAAAAGAAAAGAAAAATATTTTGGTAATTGTGTTGTCATATACAATTACCCACATTAGAAATGTTTGTTACAATCTACGTGTAATCACTTATCATGTTTAGTACAACTTTCATTAGACATCGAACCGCATCCTTAACCGGATAATGAGATCTAGATGATGACCACAATAGAATTAAGTGTGATCATGTCAAATTACGTTGAAATTTTGACTACATCTTAACACTAACTTTATGTCAATCCACTATTTTTCAAAATCAAAAACTTGATTTTCTGTTTTTTTCCAATTTTATCAAATCAAAACTATTGGTACAACCTACATGCAGCAATCTTGATGCATGCACGGTACCATGGGACATATTCCCCCAAAACAGAGTTAAATATACTTATTTATCTTGTATTACATAACATTAGAAGGGATAATCAAATTGAGGTACTATAATTTGATGGGTGTTATAGGATGCCTTAAACCATCTTCAGACGTAATTGAATGCCAAAATATTTGTTTCTAGTCCAAGACACTATTTGACCTAGTCTAGGTTATAGCATTGTAGGTTGATCAATATCCCATAAAAATAAAAAATAAAAAAGGGCGAATAAGGGTAAGCACTAAGCAAGCATTCTCACAAACATACATACAAGGGGGGAAAAATGTCATCTAAAGATGGTCAAATTGGAGGGCCTGATATCGACAATGAATTTCAAGAGAGAAAGGGTGGAGAGGAGGTTGAGGGGATTTAGCATGCCATAAGTTCCACATGCTTGTGGAGCCCAACTGTAATGAGAGGCTTGCTGCATATATCCGAAACAGGTGATAACTATTTTATTCCCCTCCAATAATCCATTTTGCAGTATCTTCTGTTGAAATCACACGCAAGCTCGAAGGTTTAACAATGGGGGAAAAATAACAGAACTAATCAACTAATGATCCAGCCAATACAATAGAGACACGTGGCTTAGAATCATAACAATCTAACTCACTCACTAACCTGTACAGTGTAAATGATAGACCGTTTTACATTCTATGCTACACTATGCTATTGTAGTCTAACTCTTCATATACAAAATACAAATACAAGGGAGAAAATGGACAAATGCGCATTTCAAAAAAAAAAAATCAGCATTTTGCCTCATTTTTCAAACTAATTAGGGAAATGCTCCTCTTTTAAAATCGAGTTATAAAATATATATATATATATATTAGAGCTCTATAGTGGCGTTTTAAGGACCTATAGTAGCATTTTGTAACTCGATCTCCATGAAATCGAGTTACATGCAATTTTTTTTTATTTTTTTTAACCTATAATTCGACTTCATTGAGATCAAGTTACAAAACGCCACTATAGGTCCTTAAAACGTCACTATAGGCTCCTTAAAAACGCCACTATAGGGCTTAACTTGATTTTGAGAAAATCGAATTTCAAAAGAAAGGCATTTTCCTAATTAGTTTGGGAAAGATGACAAAATACTGGATTGTTTTTTTAAAAAGGGCAAAGGCCAATTTTTCCCCAAATACAAGTCTACTATATACAACATAGCTACTGCTTAACATCTTCCAAAGCTATTTAGAATCTTAGATAGGAGAACATATGATCCATCGTTTTAGGACAAAACTACACGGACGAGCAGTATCTTTCAAGGCCGTTAGATGCTATATATGTTGGGTCAGTCGACTTAATCCATAGATCTTTACGTTGCAACTAATATATAATCCTATTGAATATAGATCTAATCGATTAGGACACCCCACTATTCAAAATCATTGAGTTGGAGAGATTCCATGATTTTTTAATAGAAGTAGGTACATTTTTTTAATCGACGAAGGAAAAACATATGAAACTGGCATTTGGTTTTTTTTTGTGTGATAATTTCAGGAAATCCTCTGGCAATTTCAAGCTAGACCAAAATTAATGGTACATTTATCTATGAAACCTCATCCGAATTTCCACAAACTTGTACGGAATCCAGACCACATTTTTGGGCTTAAAGAAAGTTTAGAATGGGCAAGAATATACTTCAATATTTTATTTCATGGAATGATAGAGATTTGTTGAATTGAACATCATTCTTAGAAGTAGAGTGATCAACCAATGAAAATACCATATTTGCTAGCCTGTATCTCATTGAAAAAATATATACTCATCATAATTTAGCAAACAGTAAAAGTAATCTATTTTCTTCCATAAGTTGGGAGATTTGCTCATTAGTTTATTGAAAAAAAAAATCTTGCATTTTCACTTAAAGAAATACCTCTTAACAATATTGATTCTTTTATTTTCTCCCTTTTTCCTTTGTTAAATGGTCTTTTAAATCTGCTAGGATAAATGGTATATGTGTTGCATAATAACATTTTGTGTTTTTTATATTGCAATTTGTGAGTATAAAATATGTTGTGTGTTAGCATCTTCTATTATTGACATTTAGGTGTTCCAAAACATTTCTAAATGTTATAAGCTTATAATTGATATCTCCCACTCTAGAGGGAAAAAAATGTAACTTATTGTCAAATTGGAATTTTTTTTTTAATTTTTTTTATAAGTTAACTTCTATTTTACTAATATATTGAAAATTAATAGTAAAACAATTTCTCATTAAAAAAAAAAAAGAAGTGAGACAATTAATAAACAATATGAAATAGAGTACAGATATTAGAGTGGTCCTTGAAAGTGAAACAATTAATGTTAAGTTTTCTTTTTCTTTTTTTTCTTAAATTCATTGCACTCGCCGACAACTATCACACATTATTAGTAAGGAATTCTTTGTGTTTTGGGAAAGACATTTAAAATAGAATTATCAACAATGAAAATGGGTGTAGCTCAATTATTCATACAACTCCTAACCGACATTATTTGTCCATTGTTTAATACTAATAACAAAGGGTTTTTTCTTCTTCTTCTTCTTCTTTTTTTTTTTTTTTTTTTGTGATGAGTTATTAGTAACAAAGGTTTGATTCTTTAAAGGTTAGCTAAGCTAGCTGCTCTAGCAAACATTTTTGGCATTCGGTCCTCATGATTTTTTTTTTTTTTTCAAAATTCCTATATTTTTATAGAACAAAGTTTGGCAACAAACTTGGTTGTAGCCTTAAAGGCTACAAGTTCATTTAATATCTTTTTATTCGATGTAAATTTTGGCAAATCTATTATTGGATTACATTTTCTTTTTATATCCTCTTTGTTTGCAAAATTTCCAAAAATAGCTATGTCATCAATCAAATATTTAAATTTTAAGTTATTGTAGTCTAAAATTATGTGTAAAAAATAAGTTTATAAATAAATAGTAAATTAAATCCAATTGATATGAAATTTTACATGTGCTTTAAGAATATAAAAAAATATGCAATCTAACAGTTAGATTTTTTAAATATGTAGTTATGTTAATTTTTTAAGTGAGAGTTGTAGCCTTAAGATACAACTAAGTTTTTACAACTAAATTTATAGCCAAACTTTGTCCATTTTTACATAAATATGAAGTAAAAACTTTGATTCACCACTTTAAAATATTATATATAACAACTAAAATCAACCTAAAAAAAAGTATAATCAAAATAATATTATCAAGAATTACAGTAGTAAACATAGTCAAAATAAGAATGCAAAAGGAAAAAAAAAAAACAATTGAAATTTTTTTTAACTAAATTTACACATTAACATGAATAACTACGAGCACTCGAAACTTCCAAAATGACACTTGAAAATTGTTTTTGTGTGACTTTTATACCTGAAGTTTTGAAGCATACCATAGTCATTGTGAAGGATTCAAAAGATATTTTTATCATTTTGATGGTTTTAGGTTATTTTATCATTTTGTAGTTTTAGGGGTATTTTAATCATATCACAGGTTTTGAAAATATTGTTCATTTTGGAGATTTCAAAGTTATTAAGTCATTTTGTAGGTTTGGCAGTTTTTCAATCAATTGGGAGGTACTTTGGTAATTCTGAATATTTTAGGGTTATTGCTATAATATTAAAGTTTTATAGGGTATTTTGGCCATTCTTAGAGATTTTTTGGGGGTATTTTGTTATGTTAGATGTTTCAAGGGTAATTTGGTAATTGTAAAGGTTTTAGGGGCTTTTTCAAGGTTTTGAATGAATGCATTTTGTTCATTTGGAGATTTCAAATGTATTTAGGCGTAAATGCACTTTTGGTCTGTACATTTTGGGGTCATTTCTATTTTGGTCCCTACATTTCTATTTTACCACTTTTAGTCCTTAAACCAATTAACTCTTGTTATTTTAGTCCTTTTCGTCAGCCAACAAACAGAAATAGCTGACGTGGCTAATGGACTGATTAAAATATTATTAAAAATCCAGCGTGGCACTCATCACCCATGTCACATCAGAAATCACATCAGAAAAAATAAATTAAAATAAACTTATGAGGATTTTTTTTTAAAAAAACTTCTTTTCTTTTTATTATATTTTTGGAAGATGTGTTCTTCACTAGAACATGAGCAATCATGTTCTTCGTTGCCCATAAAATTTTATTTACTTATTTGCTGAATCTTGAGGTCCTTGTTCCAACTACCAACATAGCAACTACTATCAGGCCTTCCATGCTTCCGATCGGAGCTCCACAACCTGCAGTAGGTGTCCCTGTCAGATCTGATGAAAGTACCCAACCCTTCCATCCAACCCTTCCATTAAATGATGAAATCGTTTTTACGGCATGGAAGACAACGAAGAAGATGGAGATGGAGACGAAGGGGCGAGAGGGTCATTTTGCTTTTGATGATGATGATGATGATGATGCTGATGTTGTATTTGTTGTTGTAGTTGTTGCTGTTGTTGTATTTGTTGTTGTAAGAACAATTGTTGTTGAGACAGAGATTGGTGAAGAAAAGAGGTTTGGGGTTGTTTATGATGGTGAAGAAGATGAGTGGAAGTTGGAGGAGGGAAGAGAAGAGGAGGGGATGGGTTGAAATCGGAAGAGATGCCATGGCTTAAGGTTCGATCAAGGGGATTTTCTAACAGAAAGAGTTTAAGGTGTGCTGGGTAAATGGATTTGTGGGTATTTGGTTCAAATTTGGGTGGGAGTTGTGTTTGATTTTTTGGGTTTGTGCTAGTGTGTTCTGGGTTTGATTTTCTTGTGTTCTTGTGTTTGATTTTCTAGGTTTGTGCTTGAAATTTCTGGGTTTGGTGTTGGTGAGGATAGTTGTGGTCAGCTGGTTTCTTTTAAGATTTTGGGTTTGTTGTTAGTGTGGAATATGGATAGTTGTTTGTAGGTTATTTCTGCCTTTTTGAGTGTTTGATTTTCTGGGTTTGTGAACAAAGAGGATGCAGGTCTATTGATTTTGATTAGTGTCCGTTGGGTTCAAATTTCTGTGTTCAATTTCTAGGTTCGGTTTCTAGGTTCAATTTCAGATATATAGATCTATTGATATTGGTTGATTATTGTTTGAACTGAAATTTGAATTTTAATGTGCGAACATAAAGAACAAGAAAATACAAGAAAAACAGAGAAAAGAACTTTAATTCTAAAGAAAATACAAGAAAAACAGAGAAAAGAAAAAACAAGGATTAATTTGCTAAGAAAATGAAGAACATGAACAATCACGTTTTGGGAAGAAGAACATGAACATTTCTAAAATATTAATGAAAAGAAAAGAATATTTTATTTTAATTATTTTATTTTATTTTTTAAAATCAAGTTTAGAATTTTATTTTAATTGTTTTTCTGACAAGACTTTTTTTAATATTTAAAATTCTAACGTGGCACGGGTGATGAGTGCCACGCTGGATTTTTAATAATATTTTAATCAGTCCGTTAGCCACGTTAGCTATTTCCGTCTGTTGGCCAACAGAAAGGACTAAAATAACAGGCGTTTATTGGTTTAGGGACTAAAAGTGGTAAAATAAAAATGTAGGAACCAAAATAGAAATGACCCCAAAATGTAGGAACCAAAGTGCATTTACGCCATGTATTTATGTCATTTTAGAGGTTTTAGGGTATTTTGGTTATTTTGGAAGTTTATTTATTTGGAAGATTTCAATAGTGTTTTGAGAGTATTTTGGACATTTTGTATATTTTTGGCTCTTTTTTTTTTATTTTTTTTATTTTTAGGTTTTTGTTGTCTTGAGACTAAATTGTTTTATGTATCAAAAGGTGTAAAATATTTTCAGTCTCGAAGAGATCATTTTTTCTAGTCAACATAAAATGATTTTAGTTTGACCAAGTATTTCAACCACCTCAAACACTAAAAAATGGGTAGAACATTTTTGGGAAATGTTCTATGCATGACCTCATCGTTAAGTAGACTTGGTTATCAATGTGAGTACAATTGAGGAGTTAATGCAAAACATATGTAT
>NW_027069489.1:588982-597858 GCF_002906115.3 Quercus suber | reverse complement strand
AAAAAAAAAAAAAAAAAAAAAAGCTCATAAATCTAAAATCATTCAAAAATTATGTTTTTTATGGTTTACTTATATTGGACTCCTCGTTTTTTTCACTAAATTAACTCATTTGATACAAAAATTAAAAAACTTGAATTATATGGGATTATATGAGACACGGCTAAATCAAACTCTAATTGAAATCAATTAACTCACTTGGGACAAAAATATAAAAATTTAGATTATATGAGACACGTGACAATAAATTAGATTTTAAGTAAATTTCAATTTGAAATCTAATTGGATTTTCTCTCAGTTTTACCTATTATTATATATATAGATATGACTTATAAAATTAAATTGTTTTTAGTTATACAAAAAAAAAAAAAAAAAACTCATAAATATAAAATCATTCAAAAATTATATTTTTTATGGTTTACATTAACTCATTTGACACAAAAATTTAAAAACTTAGATTAGATGAGACACATGGAACAAAATTAAACTCTAAATGAAATCCAATTTTTATATTGAATTAACTCACTTGGCACAAAAATTTAAAAACTTAGATTAGATGGAACACGTGGCGTACAATTAGACTTTAATTTAATTTCAATTTGAAATCTAATTGGATTTTCTCTTAGTTTTGGCTATATATATATATATATAACTTATAAACTTGAATTGTTTTTAGTTATACAAAAAAAAAAAAAAGACTCATAAATATAAAATCATTCAAAATTTATATTTTTTATGATTTACTTATATTGGATTTCTCATTTTTTACACTAAATTGACTCATTTGACACAAAAATTTAAAAACTTAGATTAGATGAGACACATGGTACAAAATTAAACTCTAATTGAAATCCAATTTTTACATTGAATTAACTCACTTGGTACAAAAATTTAAAAACTTAGATTAGATGGAACACATGGTGTAAAATTAGACTCTAATTTAATTCCAATTTGAAATCTAATTGGATTTTCTCTTAGCTTTACCTATTATTATATATATAGATTGCGTTTTCCTCCTCCTCTTTCTTTTATATTGTGTGGTTTATATGTAAGATACACAATGTAGTCAACTTTGAACTTTATCTTGTAAATCACCATCCTGTCTTCCCTTTCTTTTATAACTTAAATGGGACTAATAAATTAGTGAATAACTAGTCGATAACCCGTACAATAGACAAAAAAATTTAATAAAATATGATTTGTATCTCTCGTTGTTTTTTGTTTAAATATGAAATTTGATGATTAGATAGTTATTAATAATCTTTTTTTTTTGTCTAAATATGAAATTTAAAATGGTAGTTATTAATGGTCTTCTATTTTAATTATGGTAATAATCTAATGGAGAGTTTAAATATAGATTATAATTTATAGACAAAGTTTAGTTACGAAATTGGTTGTAGCCTTAGGCTACAACTTTAATAAAATAAACATTACTATATATTTTGAAATCTAACCGTTGAATTGCATGTTCTTTATGTTCTTAATATACATGTCAAATTTTGTGTCAATCGGATATTATTTACTATATGATCTATAAACTTATATTTTATGCATAATTTTAAATTACAAAAACTTGCAATTTAAACAAGGACAAAGTTTAGCTACAAAATTGGTTATAGCCTTAAGTTACAAACTCACTCAATAAAATAAATATCATTGCATATTTTGAAAATCTAACCGTTGAATTACATGTTTTTTACGCTCTTAATGCATATGTCAATTTTTGTGTCAATCGGATATCATTTACTATATAATCTATAATCTTATATTTTATGTATAATTTTAAATTACAAAAACTTGCAATTTAAAAATTTATTGATGACATAGCTATTGATCTTTAATTTTCTTGAAATTTTGTAAACATGGAGGATATAAGAAGAAGATGCAATCCAATGGTGGATTTGTCAAAATTCACCTTCAATAAAAAAAAAATATTGAGTGAGTTTGTAGCCTAAGGCTACAATTGATTTTGTAGCTAAACTTTGTACTTTAAACAATTTATTGATGACATAGTTATTTATATTTAATTTTCTAGAAATTTTGCAAGCATGGAGAATATAAAAAGAGGATATATTCTAATAGTGGATTTGTTAAAATTTATCTCTAATAAAAAAAATTAAGTAAGATTATAATCTAAAGTTACAACCAATTTTATAGTTAAATTTTGTCCTAAATTTAATATGTGTGTGTATAATGACATGTAAAATTGTAAGACCTATAAACTCACACAATGCACGGAAAAGCTTAATAAAATATGGTTTTATTTTTAAAAAATAATTTTCTTTCTCTTTATTTTGTATAGAAATATGAAATTTTATAATTGTGATAGTTCCTTAACAGACATTTATTATGATTGTATTTTTATATTAAATAGATAATTAAAGTAATTATTAATTAGTATTTATTATGGTTGTGTTTGTATATGAAACTATATATTCTATTATTTAAATAAACCATGTCAAGATGCTAATTGAGAATTTAAATATAGAATGGAATTTAAACTAAATTTAAAAATATTTATTAGAGTATTGAAGTGTAAAATTGTAATCTCTCAAAAGCTTAGGTGACAAAATATAATAAGATCAATCAAAAGTCAAACGTCTTTCATATTATATAGAATTAGCAAATAACTCATGCATATGCATGGTACAATTAAAAACAATTACAATTACAGATATATATATTCAAATTATATCTGGTGTAAGAGTTACACATTTTTTAAGTCATAGATGAGTTTCACTCACTCACTCTCTCTCTCTCTCTCTCTCTCTCTTTTAATTTTTTATTTTAATTTTTTTTTTATATACACATGAGTTCAAAAATTAGATAGAACTTTTTTTTTTTGAGAGAGAGTTTCAAGTTAGACAACAATTGGAATCCAATTGGATTTACTCTCAACTTTGACTTTAATTTTATTTATATATATATATATATATATATTTATAGTCATAAATCAAGACAAGACCACTCGAGCAACACACTCTCAAAAAGAATACTTCAACTCCACACAAACACGCTATGTCAAAGATTAGTTTATTTTAGTATCTCATCAGAGATTAGTTTATTTCAATCCCATATGAGTCTATGAGAGTGTCATCTGTATTACTTATCAACAAAAGAGGGATCAAAATTCTTATAAAGAGGACGGTGGAATACTCAAGGAAAAAAATTGAGTTCTAAACTGCAGCTCTTTTCTCACAATCTGAGAGCTAAAAAGAAGTGGCTATTCTTTAAATTCCTTATGCCAGAAACTAGACATGATATGATTTTTCCTCCTGTTGAATTATAGCTATTTGATGATGCAATTATTTAAGAATTTTTAATATTGAAAATTGCCTCAGATCGAGAATCAGCAATAAATCACATAAGACTAGAACTTTTAACTTGGTCTGAGATCAGATGAAAGTGTTTAAGTAAACAGAAACTTCTTCACAAGAAATTGCATCTTAAAATTATCTACCAAAGAAGCAAAAACTTAAGTACTGACAAAAAATCAGACATCATGTCATTGGCAGGAAACCCCCCCCCCCTTTCTCCACAAAAATGAAAAATAAACAAATAAAACAAAAACAAACAAAGAAACAAAGAAACAAAGAAACAAAAAAAAAAATCAAGAATTGAATTTCTATACCATCAACATTATATCAGATTACCAGGTGGACTTTCTCAGTTTTTGATCCAACGGATTTGCGTCGTGCCCCAGATTTGCCTCCAGCATCAGCAGGTTTTGAACTGTTGCAGAGAAAAGGCTCTCTAACTCTGACACATCAAATCCTGGTGCACTAAGATAAAGGGACACAAAAATACTGATCATGAAAGGGAGAATACTATTAAAAAATGAAAAAGGCAAATATATCATCTTTTGGAATTGAAGCTACAATATTTAAGGAAGAAGAATAAATCTGTTATGTAAAAGCAAGTAATAGATTGGATCAGCAAGAGAAGTTAGAATACATTTGAGTCTCTCCATATCTTTGCAATTCATCCCACAAACTTCCTTGCAAAGCCCTGGTAACCTTGCTCCAATGCAAAGGCTTCAAGGAGGATCTTCGAGGAGCTGTAGCCGTTGCCCCATCCCAAAAGGACGTGACAGTCCACGCCCTCTCCCAGAAGGTAGGCCTCTTGCATCAGCTCCAATATTTGGTCCTTTGGCGCCAAATGGTGGAGGAGGTGGTGCACCACCTGGAGGTCTAGGTGGAGCTGGAGGACCAGGTGCACAAGCTCCTAGAGGAGGTGGAGGAGGTGGTGCTCCATGCAATGGGGGAGGTGGGGAGATGCGCCTCGGCCTATAGGGGGGAGGAGGTGGTGGGGCACCACGCATTGAAGGAGGTGGTGTTGGGGGGGGTGCTCCACGCATTGGAGGAGGTGGTGGAGGTGGCACTCCACGCATTGGAGGTAGGGGAGGAGGAGGCGGTGCTCTGGGCATTGAAGGAGGTGGTGGTGGTGGAGGTGGTGGGGCTCCGCATGCTGAAGGAGGTGGGGAGGTGGGGGAAGTGGAGCTCCACGCATTGGTGGTGGCTGTGCAGGTGAAGCTCCAAATGGTGGAGGTGGTGGTGGTGGTGGTGGACCTCCGCATGAAGGTGGTGGAGGTGGAGATGGAAATCCATACTTAGGAGGTGGTGGTGGTGGAGGTGGAGTACCGCGCATGGGGGAGGTGGTGGAGGAGGGGAGGAGGAGGAGCTGGAGAACTTTTCACTGTTGCAAATGCAGTAGTACTATTTTGCCTACTAGATGGGGGAAGAGGGGGAGGAGGAGGTGGTGGAGGAGCTGTGTGGGGTAAACCAATCCCAATGTTGTGTTTATTAGACGATGAAAGAAATGAAGGTGGAGGTGGAGGTGGAGGTGGAGGTGGAGGTGGGGAATTTTTTGACGCAACATTACCCATGATTGAAGGAGGCAATGATGGAGGTGGAGGGGGAGGAGGAGGAGGAGGAGGCGGAGGTCTAGCAACTACCTGCAAAGGTTGTGAAGGTGGTGAAGGCCTGGGTGGCAATGTAGACAATGAATATATGTTATAAAGTGGTGGAGGTGGAGGAGGAGGTGGAGGAGGGGGCAGTGCTTGCAGTGGGCTGAGATGCAGTTCTTGAGTTGGTGAGGAAGAATAATTCTCTTGAATTGGTGGTAATAATGGTGGTGTGCAGGGAGCAACTTTCTCTCGTGCAGAGTCTGAAGGCTTCACAGGATCCACATTTCGACTTTTCAGCTCATTACCCACATCATTTGAAACCACTGAGGCAGGGGTAGCAGTAACAGCAGATGTCTTTGATTTGGAACCTGCATTCGAATCCTTCGAAGGAGCATTATTGCCAAGAGCAGCTGGCGCGCTATTATATCTTGAAGGTGGATATGAAACATGCATTGAATTAGTGTAAGAGCCTTTATTAGTAGGGATCCACCTAGATACTGCATTTGGCTTTGCTAGTTTTACATGAGGTCCTTGAGGTTCTTGCAGTTTAGTCTTTTGTTTGGAAACTGTATCTGCAGCTGATTTCGTATTTACAGTAGCTAGTTTCCTAGGCGCAGTAGACAGTAATTTATCAGATTTTTGTCTAGGGACCTCAGCAATCAACTTGTCTTGGGGAACCTTGGAATCTAAATTCTTCTGTGTAACAGCATTTTCTCCATCACCTCTGTCTTGCATCCTCTCCAATTTGCCAGACAAATCTTCGGTCACTTCCTTAGTTTGCACATCAGTATCAGCTACCACTGAATTTAACTTGATATCACCATCATCAACAGCAATGTCTTTTACCATCTGAAGATCAGAATCCACCTGCTCATCCAGCTTATACTTCACATCATCAACAGCAATGTCCTTCACTGCATCGATAGTGGAATCTACCTTTCCATCCTGTTTGTGAGTTCCATCATCCGATGCACAGTCTTGAAATGTATGAGGATCCAAATCCTCCTTCCAGACTTCTTTATTATCCGTATCATCCGGTATATTGTCCTGACCCACATTATTATAATCCCCCTTCCCTTCCTGCCCATCTACTACATTGCTAAAGATCTCTTCAACCTCAAAAAATTCCTCAGGTGAAGCACTTTCCATCTCATTTCCATCTTCACTGGCTACGACAGTGGTAAGAGTAGGCACAACAGCATCAGCATCCAAAAAAAGTACCTGATACACATATGAGAATGAATTCAACTCCTACAGCTTCAGAAAGGACATTCACAGAGAAATAACAATAACTTACCTCTGCTCGGAAGTCCTTGGGGAATTGATCCTTGGCATCCCACAGAACATCAATTTCATCACGGTTGAGTATCAGAATACTTGATCGCACAAAAGCTGTGTGGAACATTAGTCTGAACATCATTTCCTCATGCACCAGATCTTCATCCAAATGGATGCACTCAAGAACAACATCCCCTTGAACACGGCAGTGAATATCAATTTTCACCAGCATACATTCTGCCTGCTGTTAGAGTTCATAAGAACACTTTTATATGAGGTAAAATCACCTTTCAGTTTAATGTTGTGACTTAGAAATTACCTGTAGGTAGTGTCGCACATGTTTTTTTGTCTTTGAAGTCGAAAACAAAAGCTTAGAACTTCTATTAGCAGGTGTTGAAGGGTCCTGACCATAAACACGTATAACAGGCCTGCAACCTTTTCCCCCATCAAAAAGTGGAAGAACTCTGAGAATCAGACAATCCAAAAGTAAAGGTGTATCTGATGGAGGCCAATCAGAACCCAAATTTCTTCTGGAAATATACTGAAGATATCTCATCTGAGAAGGCTGTGGATTTAAAGGAGACAAAAGATGAAGAAGTTCCTTAGGTGCTTGCTTGTAGACCATGTCAAGAGTCTTCTGCTCCCCATTGTACTGTTTACGGTATAACAGAAGACCAGCTAGCATGAATGCAAGCACAGGCCAACCTCCTCTTTCACAGTGCATCAACAGCACGTTTTGTTGTCCTTCTAACGACAACCAGCTTTCACTTGATCGAAGGAAGTGATGGATCATCTCCAATGGCAGCAGAGGACACCCCTCATATTGCCGAGGATAGTCCATAACTGTCATGTCATACTGAGACAGTATATCTGAAATTTGGCTTCGCCTATCCCCTTCTCTAAAGTTGAACACCATAAAAGAAGCATCAGGAAAGTGGTCCTGTAGCTGCGCTACAATGCCACCCATGTACACTCTGTACTCATCTTCTTCCAAAACGTCCGTGGAGAAGCAACAATCAAACACTAGAAAAGAAGAAGATGGAAAATGAGACAATCAGCACCCATCATTGATAATAGGATCTTCAAAAGTAAAATAAAGGCTAAAGAAGAAAGTTCAGACATATAAACTATACTGATAAAATCCTCTTGCAGAAATAGAAAACACAGAGATAAGAACAGCTTAAACATTCGCGCTCAGAAGAAGTTTCTTTTAAGAAACTCTCACTAGCACCAAAAGAACACCCTCTGTCTTGAAATTATTAAAAGGAAACCGAAAAGGCATTTGCATGCCAGTTTCTCCAAAGGCAGTATCATTCATTACACAGCAAAACTACCCACATTTCTGATAATCTTCTGAACGGTTGCTTACTTTTCCTCATCTCATTCCTATTCATACTTTTAAGAGAAATTTCCGTCCCTCCCTCATATATAAGATTTTTTTTTATTGGTAAGTTACACACACCTAGTGGGTTACTTAAATGTGACCGACTCTAACTAATCTGTTGTAAGTTACACACGCACACCCAGCGGGTTTTGAAGTCACGACCTTGCTCTTACAAAGGGAGTTGCTACCATTACCGTTTGAGCTAGAGCTCATTGGCAAGAGCTTGCTTACTTCATCATCCCAAGCTCAAAAACATGAATTACAGTCAGTTTACTCCCCCATTAAGCTCCATTTACTAGCACAAGCTACATTACACTCTGATAAACTCAATCTAATGCCCTAGATATACACTCCAAATTCTACCTTCTCAATTTTGTTGTATAAGAGAAAATTACAACAAAATTCTCAACAAGTAGCAAACTACTTCCCAACACCACCAAAAACAAAAATTGAAAATCCATGGCATTATTCACCACACATTGTTTCAAAACGCAATGCTAGCTCCGAGTACAGAAACTCACAAAAAAAAAACAAAAACCTAAATTGCACAATCAATGACCAAACAAAAATAGCAATTCCACAACTTCAATAATTGAATTTTAGCTCTAAAGGCAACGAGAAGCTCAGAAAAACAATGGAAAAAAGAGCAAAACGGTACCGTAAACTCTCTCAGAGATCTCGAGAAGCCGATCCGGCGGCTTCCGGTAAAAGAACCGTCTGAACAGCGCCATCTGATGGCGCTGTTTCTCCGTCGATCGGATCCAAACCGGAAAATCCGAACCAGCACGAATTCAAAAAAAAAAAAAACACCAGATCAACGATTCGGATCCTCAATAGAAGCAGCTTCCAGATCTCGGAGTTTCACAATTTGACACCAAAATTTACGAAACTCACTTTATTTTCCAGATGCTAATATGACGTGGAAAAATAATTGGAATTTGAGGGGGGAAAGGGAAAAGGTAGGGGAAATGAATTTCCAGGGAAAAGGAATGATAAGGTAAGAGTGGGAAAGTGGGAGAGAAGTAAAGAAGAGAGGGATTTTTTATTTTCTTTTAGAGAGGAGGGGAATGTAAGAAGAAGAAGAAGAAGAGGAATCCCGTGGAATTCAGCATTGTCAAATGGAAGAGACAGAGAGAAAGGAAAGGAAATAGGAAAATAGAAAGAATTCAAAGAAAGGAAAGAAGAAGCGTAAGTGGACAGAGTGATGAAAAGGAGAAGACACTTACAACAACAATAACAACACCCTCATCTCCTGCAAACAACAACAATTAACAACAACAAAAATTGAGTTTTTTTTTTTTTTTTTTTTTT
>NW_027069489.1:561769-578338 GCF_002906115.3 Quercus suber | reverse complement strand
TATATATATATATATATATATATTTATAGTCATAAATGAGAGTTACTCTCTCTCTCTCTCTCTCTCTCTCTCTCTCTCTATTTAATTTTTTATTTTAGTTTTTTTGGATATACACTTGAGTTTACTTTTTTAATGGTAATTATTAATTAGTATTTATTATAGTTGTTTTTGTATATGAAACTATATATTCTATTATTTAAATAAATCATGTCAAGATTCAATTGAGAATTTAAATATAGAATGGAATTTAAACTAAATTTAAAAATATTTATTAGAATATTGAAGTGTAAAATTGTAATCTCTCAAAAGCTTAGGTGACAAAATATAATAAGATAAATCAAAAGTCAAACGTCTTCCATATTATATAGAACTAACAAATAACTCGTGTATATGCACGGTACAATTAAAACAATAATTTTGCCTACTAGATGGGGGAAGAGGGGGAGGAGGAGGTGGTGGAGGAGCTGTGTGGGGTAAACCAATCCCAATGTTGTGTTTATTAGACGATGAAAGAAATGAAGGTGGAGGTGGAGGTGGAGGTGGAGGTGGAGGTGGGGAATTTTTTGACGCAACATTACCCATGATTGAAGGAGGCAATGATGGAGGTGGAGGGGGAGGAGGAGGAGGAGGAGGCGGAGGTCTAGCAACTACCTGCAAAGGTTGTGAAGGTGGTGAAGGCCTGGGTGGCAATGTAGACAATGAATATATGTTATAAAGTGGTGGAGGTGGAGGAGGAGGTGGAGGAGGGGGCAGTGCTTGCAGTGGGCTGAGATGCAGTTCTTGAGTTGGTGAGGAAGAATAATTCTCTTGAATTGGTGGTAATAATGGTGGTGTGCAGGGAGCAACTTTCTCTCGTGCAGAGTCTGAAGGCTTCACAGGATCCACATTTCGACTTTTCAGCTCATTACCCACATCATTTGAAACCACTGAGGCAGGGGTAGCAGTAACAGCAGATGTCTTTGATTTGGAACCTGCATTCGAATCCTTCGAAGGAGCATTATTGCCAAGAGCAGCTGGCGCGCTATTATATCTTGAAGGTGGATATGAAACATGCATTGAATTAGTGTAAGAGCCTTTATTAGTAGGGATCCACCTAGATACTGCATTTGGCTTTGCTAGTTTTACATGAGGTCCTTGAGGTTCTTGCAGTTTAGTCTTTTGTTTGGAAACTGTATCTGCAGCTGATTTCGTATTTACAGTAGCTAGTTTCCTAGGCGCAGTAGACAGTAATTTATCAGATTTTTGTCTAGGGACCTCAGCAATCAACTTGTCTTGGGGAACCTTGGAATCTAAATTCTTCTGTGTAACAGCATTTTCTCCATCACCTCTGTCTTGCATCCTCTCCAATTTGCCAGACAAATCTTCGGTCACTTCCTTAGTTTGCACATCAGTATCAGCTACCACTGAATTTAACTTGATATCACCATCATCAACAGCAATGTCTTTTACCATCTGAAGATCAGAATCCACCTGCTCATCCAGCTTATACTTCACATCATCAACAGCAATGTCCTTCACTGCATCGATAGTGGAATCTACCTTTCCATCCTGTTTGTGAGTTCCATCATCCGATGCACAGTCTTGAAATGTATGAGGATCCAAATCCTCCTTCCAGACTTCTTTATTATCCGTATCATCCGGTATATTGTCCTGACCCACATTATTATAATCCCCCTTCCCTTCCTGCCCATCTACTACATTGCTAAAGATCTCTTCAACCTCAAAAAATTCCTCAGGTGAAGCACTTTCCATCTCATTTCCATCTTCACTGGCTACGACAGTGGTAAGAGTAGGCACAACAGCATCAGCATCCAAAAAAAGTACCTGATACACATATGAGAATGAATTCAACTCCTACAGCTTCAGAAAGGACATTCACAGAGAAATAACAATAACTTACCTCTGCTCGGAAGTCCTTGGGGAATTGATCCTTGGCATCCCACAGAACATCAATTTCATCACGGTTGAGTATCAGAATACTTGATCGCACAAAAGCTGTGTGGAACATTAGTCTGAACATCATTTCCTCATGCACCAGATCTTCATCCAAATGGATGCACTCAAGAACAACATCCCCTTGAACACGGCAGTGAATATCAATTTTCACCAGCATACATTCTGCCTGCTGTTAGAGTTCATAAGAACACTTTTATATGAGGTAAAATCACCTTTCAGTTTAATGTTGTGACTTAGAAATTACCTGTAGGTAGTGTCGCACATGTTTTTTTGTCTTTGAAGTCGAAAACAAAAGCTTAGAACTTCTATTAGCAGGTGTTGAAGGGTCCTGACCATAAACACGTATAACAGGCCTGCAACCTTTTCCCCCATCAAAAAGTGGAAGAACTCTGAGAATCAGACAATCCAAAAGTAAAGGTGTATCTGATGGAGGCCAATCAGAACCCAAATTTCTTCTGGAAATATACTGAAGATATCTCATCTGAGAAGGCTGTGGATTTAAAGGAGACAAAAGATGAAGAAGTTCCTTAGGTGCTTGCTTGTAGACCATGTCAAGAGTCTTCTGCTCCCCATTGTACTGTTTACGGTATAACAGAAGACCAGCTAGCATGAATGCAAGCACAGGCCAACCTCCTCTTTCACAGTGCATCAACAGCACGTTTTGTTGTCCTTCTAACGACAACCAGCTTTCACTTGATCGAAGGAAGTGATGGATCATCTCCAATGGCAGCAGAGGACACCCCTCATATTGCCGAGGATAGTCCATAACTGTCATGTCATACTGAGACAGTATATCTGAAATTTGGCTTCGCCTATCCCCTTCTCTAAAGTTGAACACCATAAAAGAAGCATCAGGAAAGTGGTCCTGTAGCTGCGCTACAATGCCACCCATGTACACTCTGTACTCATCTTCTTCCAAAACGTCCGTGGAGAAGCAACAATCAAACACTAGAAAAGAAGAAGATGGAAAATGAGACAATCAGCACCCATCATTGATAATAGGATCTTCAAAAGTAAAATAAAGGCTAAAGAAGAAAGTTCAGACATATAAACTATACTGATAAAATCCTCTTGCAGAAATAGAAAACACAGAGATAAGAACAGCTTAAACATTCGCGCTCAGAAGAAGTTTCTTTTAAGAAACTCTCACTAGCACCAAAAGAACACCCTCTGTCTTGAAATTATTAAAAGGAAACCGAAAAGGCATTTGCATGCCAGTTTCTCCAAAGGCAGTATCATTCATTACACAGCAAAACTACCCACATTTCTGATAATCTTCTGAACGGTTGCTTACTTTTCCTCATCTCATTCCTATTCATACTTTTAAGAGAAATTTCCGTCCCTCCCTCATATATAAGATTTTTTTTTATTGGTAAGTTACACACACCTAGTGGGTTACTTAAATGTGACCGACTCTAACTAATCTGTTGTAAGTTACACACGCACACCCAGCGGGTTTTGAAGTCACGACCTTGCTCTTACAAAGGGAGTTGCTACCATTACCGTTTGAGCTAGAGCTCATTGGCAAGAGCTTGCTTACTTCATCATCCCAAGCTCAAAAACATGAATTACAGTCAGTTTACTCCCCCATTAAGCTCCATTTACTAGCACAAGCTACATTACACTCTGATAAACTCAATCTAATGCCCTAGATATACACTCCAAATTCTACCTTCTCAATTTTGTTGTATAAGAGAAAATTACAACAAAATTCTCAACAAGTAGCAAACTACTTCCCAACACCACCAAAAACAAAAATTGAAAATCCATGGCATTATTCACCACACATTGTTTCAAAACGCAATGCTAGCTCCGAGTACAGAAACTCACAAAAAAAAAACAAAAACCTAAATTGCACAATCAATGACCAAACAAAAATAGCAATTCCACAACTTCAATAATTGAATTTTAGCTCTAAAGGCAACGAGAAGCTCAGAAAAACAATGGAAAAAAGAGCAAAACGGTACCGTAAACTCTCTCAGAGATCTCGAGAAGCCGATCCGGCGGCTTCCGGTAAAAGAACCGTCTGAACAGCGCCATCTGATGGCGCTGTTTCTCCGTCGATCGGATCCAAACCGGAAAATCCGAACCAGCACGAATTCAAAAAAAAAAAAAACACCAGATCAACGATTCGGATCCTCAATAGAAGCAGCTTCCAGATCTCGGAGTTTCACAATTTGACACCAAAATTTACGAAACTCACTTTATTTTCCAGATGCTAATATGACGTGGAAAAATAATTGGAATTTGAGGGGGGAAAGGGAAAAGGTAGGGGAAATGAATTTCCAGGGAAAAGGAATGATAAGGTAAGAGTGGGAAAGTGGGAGAGAAGTAAAGAAGAGAGGGATTTTTTATTTTCTTTTAGAGAGGAGGGGAATGTAAGAAGAAGAAGAAGAAGAGGAATCCCGTGGAATTCAGCATTGTCAAATGGAAGAGACAGAGAGAAAGGAAAGGAAATAGGAAAATAGAAAGAATTCAAAGAAAGGAAAGAAGAAGCGTAAGTGGACAGAGTGATGAAAAGGAGAAGACACTTACAACAACAATAACAACACCCTCATCTCCTGCAAACAACAACAATTAACAACAACAAAAATTGAGTTTTTTTTTTTTTTTTTTTTTTGGGTTGGGCGGGCCAGGTTTTTGAGAAATCAGACGGGTTGATGTGTTGACACGTGGTATTTTTCATTACTTATAGATAGTAAAAAGTTTCTGTGTTTTGAGAAGGAAGGTTGCAGTGAATTTCATTAAAATAAATTAGGAATAAATAGCGTTGATTGGTTCATTAATCCTAAATTTGTATTTGTTTTTGTTTTTGTTGTTTTAAAAATTTTAAAAATTATCCTTCCAAAAAAATATTTTAAAAATTATACCCATGTCTCTCTCTCTCTCTCTCTCTCTCTCTCTCTCTCTATGTCTTCTCTCTTTATCTTAGATGTAACGTAAGCTTGAGTTTTGACTTTCCTCCAAATTAAGTGAAAAAAAATACTGTTTTTCCTTTTTTGTCATTTGATTTTTTTTCTTTTTCAAATTTCACTCCTTTTTATTCTAACGGTCAATTTGTTTTAGTTTAAAACACCAATTTTTTTTTAGAGAGAAAATATGTTTACTAACAAGTTTTATTTATAACATTTTTAAAAAAAATTAGGTATAGTTATATTTTTACGTAATTTATTTATTTTTAAATATAATAAATCAGTTCCAACAAAAAAAAAAAATTTCCAAACATATGCTAAACAACAAAGAATAACATTATCCTTTTACAAGAAGCAAGCTCCGAACAAAAACAACAACCAGCTGACACTCAAGCAACTACAAAGCCTAAATAGCATTTAGCTGAATATTCAAAGATGATTATGGATTGGGTTAAAGATCTTGATTCGACCCAAAAAGATTTGATATTTGATCTGATTAAGATATAATTTGTTTTAAAATTTTTAATAATTTATATAGTACCGTTAATTTGATTGATAATCAGTCAATACCAAATTATAAAAGAAAAACTTTGTATAATTTATAAGTACTCAACATTTTTTCTTCTCATAAAAAATAAAAATAAAAACACTAAACATTTTAATGAAGCTCTAAAATGGATTTCAATTAGTTCGACTAGTAATTTTAAAGATACATGAATCCTTTTATTTATTTAACAAGAAAGTGCATTTTGTGGTTCATTTTAATATTGAACATCAATAAAATTAGGGTCACAACTTTACCATGATCACCGAAATTAGCAAACGCTTCACTCTTGGATCCACCTCAATCGGTAATCTTATTTATAATGACACATGTTTGAGGCAGTAGGCAAATTAGGAGGTGTTATTAAAATTTTAATTTTTGTACTTTTTTGTTGTGGTCTACTTGAGCATTGTGGTGCACGTGCATTAGAGGTTCAGTAACTATGAAGGTTGGGTAGATTAAAGTACATTGCTATACTTGGAAAATGGTAGAATGTTTATATATATATATATATATATATATAAGATAGAATTTCTACTCTAACTTAATCTAAGTATATATGTGTGTGAAGCTCCCTCCTAGAGACTTAAACCCCGGCTCTTGTCCCCCACACTCCATAAACACTTATACTTGGGGAGTGACTACCGTACCAAGGGTGCGCGGTGGTGAAAATGATAGAATACTACAATAGAATACTTAAGCAAAGTTGGGGAAACAAAGGTGCTCTCTTCCATCTTTATAGATATCTTAGTGGCATGATGTTGTGTACATATTATTAAAAAAGCAACTCAACTATAAATAATAATAAATATAAAAACAAATTTTATATAAATCTAATCCATGGTTTAATACGGGGGAGGAGGAAAAACAATAAGGCCTTTATAAAAATTATATATGAGTCAAGTGGAGATTATGGAGTACCCTTACTTTGTGTTAAAATTTCATCTCTTCTCTCATGTGTTTGTGTGTTTGCTTTTCAAAAAATAGAAGTAATTATTCATTATTAAGAGTGTGTTGTGTGTGTATAACTTGTCTCACTTTCCTTTAAAAATTATTATGGCTTTTAAGTAGAGTTTTGTGATGTATCTTTATGTTAAAATTCCATCCCTTCTCCCATGTGTTTGTGTATGATTTTGCTAACAAAGAAAAAAGTAATTATTTCATGTTGCTTAAGAGTGTGTGATGAGTAGTATAAGTTGCCTCACCTTTTATTTGAAAGTTACCCTGGTTTTTTAGTAGAATTTGTGGCATGCCTTTGTGTTAGAATTTCATCCCTTCTCTCTGTCGCATGTGTGTGTGTGTTTCCAAAGAGAAAAAATATATATATTTCGTTTCTATTAGATTCATGTTAGATAAGAAAGATAAATGAATAAAAAATAACTAGTCATTGCCAAATGTCAAGAGAAGAACAAAGTTTGGTTGGAGGAAAATAGCTCTAAACCAAATTAATTAGAGCAAAACTATCTTCATAAAAAACAAAGAGAAAAATAAAAAATAAAAAATAAAAAGAGTTCAACTTTTCATATTAAGGTTGTAGTTGTATTTGATTCTTAGAAAAAAAAAAAGGGTTATAGTTGTATTTTATAGGTTTACTTTTCAATTCAACCCCAAAAAAAAAGTTTACTATTTAAAACATGTGAATTTACACATGCAAAATTTAAAAGCATGATTGCAAACCAAGGATGGCAAGGGTGTGAGGCAAGATTAAATCATGGGTCCTCTATCCCATCTTTAAAACGGGAAAAACCAATGTGGTGTGGGAACGTGGCAAGTCGGGTTTGAAGGTATTTTACTAATTTTAATGAGATAGTTCCAACATTGCTAAGTTAAAAGTAAAACATGAAGAGAAAAAGCAACTATGTGAGTACCAAGTGAGAAAGATAAACAAATGTTTTGGAGATGATAATGAAATAGGTATAAAATTAAAATAAAAAATAAATTATAACCAAGATATGTACAAAAAAAAAAAAAATTAAAAGCCTATTTAAATTGAAGGGAGAGGGAGGAAGAATAGAGTAAAGTTAGCTGAAAATAAGCTAATTTTAGATCTATTCCACCTTACTCTACTCCTCTTCACTTTCTCTCAATCAAAACAGACCACAAATTATATGTATAATTTAAATATATATTGAATAAAACATGTATACATACATTCAGGATGAGACATTACAAAATTGGGCGAGACAAGCAAAACTTGTCCTTGTACTATCAGTTATTCAAGATTAAGTAAAATAAGTATGAGGTAAAGTAGGGTAAAACGGATCAAATAAGATTTCATGATTTATTCATTTCAACCCCTTCTTTTTTTTTTATTTGAGGAGGAAAACCTTGAAACTTCAAACGAGGAAAACACACCTTTTTAATCGACCGATTAAAAATTTATTTTTTGTTTAAAAAAAATCACAATTATTAACATCTATATTAAAAAGAGATAAACCAATTACATTTTGATAATCCCTAAAAAAAATTTACAGAAGATCAATATAATAGACATTGTGGGGACTCAAATTGGATTGACCCGGAGTGATGGGTTTTCAGCCCAATAAGCCCAAACAATAAATTTATAGAGAGTGGGGTGAAAGGTTTAGGTGCTGACCGTCGATCACCAAGTAGGAATTTTCTTACAACGAAGAAAAGTGCTAAGAGTTTTTCTCTCAAGGGGGGAGATGCTCCTCGGCCACAGGCCGAGGAGGCCTTATCGTTCTCTTTCCCCCCCCCCTCTCTCTTCACTTTACTAGCTTTTCTTTTATAGTTTTCATCTTCCTATCCCCTCTCTCCATCTGTCGATCATCTATTTGCCTTCTTATCTGGCCATCCGTCCCATCAGAGGCCTTATCGGTACTCAAGTGGTTCACTCTGATCAACGTTATCCTGCCAAGGGGTTACCTCCCCATTAATGCGGCCAGGGGGAGTTAGTTGAATGCATTAAATGTGAGAATGACAGCTTACTTGGAGTTAGTCTCTCTCTCTAAAATCCCCCTCGTCAGGCCGAGGATGAGGTCCTCGGTGTGGATTGGGAAAAGAGGCTTCCTCCAAGTTAGCCTAGCAACACCAACAAAAAATGGCATATGCTCCTCGGCCTGGGCCTTGGGCCTGTTTCGTGATGGGCCGAGGCTGTGAGGCTCACAGGCCCCACAGACATATATATATATATATATTTTTTTTTTTTTTGGTTTCCTATAATAGACATATTATTACTAACATATTTATTACTACTATTTATCTTTGCTTTTCTTCCCCCAATGTCCAACAAATTTTTACCCTTTGGGTCTTGACATTGAGCATCCTGGCAATGGCAAGTTGGCAAATCCCCAAAATCCAAAAATGTTGGCGTGCAAGAATGAGTGTGATACGATTTGTGTATGTCGTTTTCTCTCTCTCTCGGTAACTTGCGTCGTATGTGTCAGACTGCCAGTCGACCACTGCATTTCACATCACATGAACTTGTCAATATAATTCAACGCCACCTTTTTTCACTCAACGTTTTCCCTCTTCCTTCTTTCTTTTTTTTATTATTTTATTTTATACATACATATATATATATATATATATATTTTTGGTTAATTCAACGCCACCTTTTTTCACTCAACGTTTTCCCTCTTCCTTCTTTCTTTTTTTTATTATTTTATTTTATACATACATATATATATATATATATATATTTTTGGGTTTTGTCGTTCTCTATTGGATGATGATGACATGTTGCTTTGGAGCAACATCATTCCTCACGTGGCCTCTTTCGGTCAAACACCAAACATGTGCCAAATTATCTGATGTACACTCGACCTATAGACTCACCTTGGTGCTCTCCAATGATCCAATCACATGATGGACTGGGGGATCTAAGTATGATTTATTTATTATTTTTTTTTTATGAACAAAAAAGAAAAAGAAAAAAAGAGTAGCTCTAGCTTCCTTACTTCGTCAGTATCGTAATAGCATCTTATTTGCTAAGTCTATACTTACAATTGCAAGTAAGAGGGATCGATGAGTCATAATTGTTATCTCAACTTGACAAAGGTACTAAGTAGTATGTTATTGATATATTCACCAACAACAAATTTTACACTACTTTTCAAAATAGTCGAGTTGGTAAGTTTTTTTTTTTTTTTAAATTTATTTTTTTATATTCATTTAGACCTACCATTTGATAATTTATTCTACAACAATTATAAAATTATTTGTAAAATGAGTGATATTAGAAATACTAATAAATTTTATAATATAACATGTAAAAACTTATGTGTCAATTTGTCAATGTCACTGCTAATAAAAAATTAAATATTTTTTTTAGAAACAAATACACATACACACAAGAAAAAGGAAATAAGTTTTAACACAAAAACACATCACAAAACAACCTCTCTTGCAATGTGAAACAATTACTAAACAACATGGGACAAAAGTAATTTTGAAGATTCATTTATTATATTTTTAAATTTCACTCATTACATTCATTGTCATATTAATTTATAAAATTAATAATAACTTTAACATTTTGCTTGTGTGTGTTAGTGAAAATAATTATAAAGTTCGTATATCATGTTCTCTCCACCACCAAAAAAAAAAAAAAAAAACTTTGACATATCATTTAAAAAAAAAAAAAAAAAAAAAAAAAAGCCTTCTGTCATTTTGCTTGTGGAAATTTTGGTGTCTCGAAAGTGATTGATCCAGAAGATTCTCTTGGTTATTGGATATTAACTTTATCTAATGGATGAGACCACCGTTATCCGGTGGTCCACGAACCACTGGAAATTGCCTCAAACATGTTGGCCCCGCAAAGTGTAGGGGTGTCCCTTCCTTGGCTTTATATTTTGGCTTTTGGGTCATTTCCTAGGGCACCAATCACTGCGAGATCTTCTGTGCCACTTGCTTGGTATATAATTTTACAGATAAAGTCCCTTTTAAATATTACAAATAAAGTGCTTAGTGAATTATTACTTGCCCTCAGATAAAAAAAATATGCAAACCCTCTGGATTCATTAGGAATGAATGATACTGAAGACGATTAGTTGAAGGGAATGATAATGAGTAATTATTTAATACTTAATGAGTATAATAATGTCGTATTAATTAAATTTGTGATGAGATATGTTATTCATGGAAAATGAGCAAGTATGATAGGAGTATTATTGCACTCTCAAAATGCTGTATAATTTTTCTATCGATTCTCATGTTAAAACAATGAACACACAAATTAACAATTATAGACAAACATGGTGGCCAAGAAAACCTTGTAACTTAATGGACATTTTCTAGTGTTTCTTACAAAAATAGTTGGGGTTTAAAATCTCCTCAACCTATTATTGTGACGTGTAATTATCTAATTGCGTACCAAGAAAAAAAAATGAAGAAGGGAGAGAGATAAACATTGAGACTAAGGGTGTTTGGTTAGTATTTTCAAACAATAATTTTCAGTTTTTAAATAGCATTTTATGCATTTTAACGCACTTTTTCATCCACATGTATTTCCACAAATGTTTTTAAATAACAATTTTCAGTTTTTAAACACATCTACCCAAAGGGCAGGGTTTAATAAATTCTCAAAAAGCAATTCAACATGTATGTTGTATGTTTTAACAATTTCCAATGTTAAATACCAAATGTCCTAAACCTCACTTAGCTTTGCAAGTTGATATATGAATATGATTATCCATAGTTTCTTTAATTTGTCTAATTATTAAGTTATTCTATTCTCTCTCTCTCTCTCTCTCTCTCTCTCTCTTTTTGGGTGGCAAATCATTACGTTGTTCCTTGAATGATTTAATTAAGATTCTTCCCTTAACTTGATGTTAGAAGTAACGAATGGTCAGTACTCATGTGATATACATGTGATATAACTAAATGACTGGGGAAAAAAGCCTTAAAAAAATATGTCAGATCTTATATTTAAATCTCTATAAGAGATCATGGATCAAAGAAAAAAAAAAGGTATTTTACAAATTAATATTATTGTGGTTTGACACTGTCACCTTTTCATCAACAAGATTTTCAATTCTTACATTGAAAATTTTAAAGTTTAGACTAAAATAAAATTATTGGGCTTCCATCTAAAAGAAACGTTAATTCACACGTGTCATGTGCTACACAATGTTTAGGCAAGACTATATTGGATGAAAAATGTGAAACATTTAGCGCCTATTTCGGATGAAAAACCTAATAATTTTTTTATTTCTTCTACGCACTTTTTCCCTTCATCTAAACATACTATAAGGATTCAGTAAATATAGCAATAGAAATTACATCTAAACATACTATAAGGATTTAGTAAATGTAGTAATAGAAATTTTGTGGACTAGGGTTTATGTGATTTGAACATTACCTCCTACTCCCACTGTCCCAATTTCTACCGATAAAAAATATTTTTTAGATTAAATTATTAAATTGAAAAACCACAGTGAATAATTTATAATTTATTAAAAAATTCAAATTCACTTTCAATTAATTAGAGGTGTGGATCAAACCTACCAACCCAATAAAACTAACCCAATCTAACCCAACTCAGCACCTTAGGTCGGTTTTAGTGGGTTGGGTTAGAATTTTATTTTGAGCCTTAAGTATGGTTGGGTTCAAGCTGATAGTTTTTTCAACCCATCTGACCTAACACAACCTACTATGTATATATGTTTATTTTATATATTATTCATGTAGGGTCTGTTTTTGTAGCCTAAGCCCAAAAGGTATGGGTTAAAGGCCCAACGAACCCAGGACAATGAATTTGTAGAGAGTGTACGAAAGAGCTGGGCTAGTTATGAATTAAACAATGGTTGACTAGGTTACTTGCAATGATGATAACATGAAATAATGCTTGAATAACTCCCTGAATGAATGTCCGAAGAGATGTTTTATTAAGTGAACAGTAATTGCAACATTCAAAACTATAGTAAAACTTTTCTTTCTTTTTTCTCGTCCCCCATTTATCAGGGACCCTTCTTCTTTATATAGCGCCCTTTCCCATCATCTCCATCGTCCACCTGTTTTTCATCTGCATATCTACTCAAGTACATGTCACGTCATGTGTCTACTTTAGTTCTTTGTGAGTGGCGGTAGCTGAGGTTACATTGTTCAGGGTTCTTCTCCACATAAATGCGGTTAGAAAAGATGTTGCAGTGTATTAAATACGGTGGTAGCAGCTTTTCCTTTAGATATTTTTTAGTTCTGATCATCTCCAAACCTTCCCAGAACTTATCATTATCATTAGGATTGCTAGGAAGATCATTTGGACCTTCCACACGTTTGATTGATCAAGGTTATTTGTGACCAAGGAGTAAGACATCTTCGGACCAGTAGTGGCCTCTTCGGACGATACTCCCCCTCTACTTCTAAGCTTCCTGCCTTCAGATGGGCCGTTCCAACCAATTATTGCTCCTCAGAAATATAATATTCCTCAACATGGTGCCCTAGGCCCATTAAGTAGCTCTGGGTTTTTACCCCCCATAATAGCCCCTCAAAATCTTAATTTTTCCCTTGCGTCCGAAGAGAAAAAATGGGATTTTGACTTGTCACGGAGTAAAAGCTTGAAAACAGAAAAAAATTCGACCTGGCACGTGTGTAGGTATAGATGCGCGCGCTCCATCATTGTTCCCGTTGTTTTCCGTATTCCCAAAGCGCTACATTAATTGCTCCAGGGGGCGTCTTGTCCTTTGCATCCAACGGTGGGCTATTGATCCAACGGACGGGGTTCTTCCTCGGGATTTGGGCGAAATAACTTCTGCCCCTTCGTTTGACCTCGTATAAAATCTCAGAGGTAGACATTTCTTCCTCACTTTGCAACTCTCAGACCATCCCACAAGAACAAGCACACAAACGCTTTGAGCTCTTCCAATCGCTGATTTCAATCCTTCCCAGAGTTTTCAAGAATCCTTTTGTGCGTTCAGAGATCAGTCTCTAGTTTAGTTCCTGTAAGTTCTCATCATCTCAATCCTTCAGTTTTCTCTTCGGCTGTCCTTTTTTCCCTTTGAGCGACTGTTTCCTCACTGCTGCATCGTACCTCCACTTTTCTGTTAAGGAGTGATGGGTAAACTCGAGTATTTGGTAGATAGCCCTGCCCAGTTGGAGAAGTTTAGGGCCACATACCGTATACCTCCAAACGTGGGTGTGAGGTATTGTCCTCCGGAGAAAATACTAACTGATCGGAAAACGGGGGAAGTCGTGATTCCTGTCATCGCCTTCCTAGAAGGGGGAATGACAATTCCTATGGGCCCTATCACCACTAGCTACCTTCGAAACCATAAGATTACCCCTTGGCAATGCGCGCCTAATATGTTTAGGATTTTAGGGGCAATTGAGGACCTTAACCATCACCTAGGATTGGGACTCACTTGGCTCGACGTGGTGCACATGTATGAGTTTCACAGCTAGCAAGGGGCGGGATATTATTTAAAATCCCGGTCCGACATTGTTAGGCTCATTTCCTACCTTCCCAAATCCAATAAAGGGATGAAGGATGACTATGTAATCATCTCGGGCGCATGGCATGACGGCCCTCACTATCCGACCAAGCCAGGAGAGCCAGGTGGGACACATTAGACTTAGGCACACTAACCATAGGCTCAGGATCTTCGTCTTTTAACAGTTTTTGATTCTTCTTGTGTTGCTGTTTCCAGTTTCTAACAAAGCTCTACTGTGACTTGTAACAGATAAAAGAAACATCTCTCCTCAGCTCAGCCTCACTAACGTCGCCGCGCTTAACTTTTTGCTACGGTTCGAGATCTTTGTAAGCGAGGACGGACAACTCCGATCGGCTCCCCTCATCCTAGGGTACAAAGCGAAGCCAAAAGACTTCCAACCGGTCGGCAACGCGATAACTCAGGGAGATAAACGCCTCAACCGTATTGACGTTGCATGGAAGGGTTTTTTGGCACCGCACGAGCTTCCACCCGTACCACACCCAAACCCTCAGGGTATACCCCCTCTCGTCCAGCCACTCCAGCAAGTTCCCCTCGAACCAGAGGTTGAGGGTGAAAAGGTTGGTTCCTTCACCTCCTCGCTAGAAGAGCAAATAGATAAGTTCCACTTCGGGGGGGAAGCCTCAAGGGCAAAACAAGTAGTAGAGGTCTCGGACGCTGAGGAAGAAGGTGACAGGCAGTCCAACGTCCACCCACTTTTGATAACTGCCCTTCCTGACGATTCTTCAGACGACGACATGGCAGATTTGAAACATCTAATAAGGAATAGGGGCCAAAAGGCCGAGCTGAAAGACGCTGGGACCTTTCAACTAGTAGAGATCCTGCCTCCAGTGCCTCCCCAGGCTCTTGAACTGGGCTTGAAGCCCATGCCGAACCTACAAAAGAAAAGGCCCCTCGAGCCTGAAGAAAGGGAGGTGGGGGTGCCACCAAAAATGAATAAGCAACAGAAGACGGCGAGAGACCATCGAGGCAAAAGGGCCTCTTCCACTGAGAGCCGCGACGAGGTCGTCGGGGCTGAGGTTCGCCGAGGGGGAGGACCTCGCATCTGGTCCCAAAGGCTAGAGCTGGACGGCGCTTCCATTCCTTGGGATACATCCCTCAGGAATTATGATGGGGGAAGGGTAGGATATGTTGCTGAGGCCCCGCAACAGCCACTCCTCCTCCCTCATGATATGGAATCCTACAGGCGCTTTAACCAGCAGGAGCTCTTCTTATCCCTTAAGAGGGATATAGCCATGGTAAATGAAATCACTCTCTTAATTTAGGTTCTGTTTTTAATTTGCTTTGCTTCCTTTCTTCACCTTATGCTGAAAATGTTGTCATGCAGATTACTCAGCAAATCTACGTTGCCAAGGAATGGAACAAAAAGTCCTACCTTGAGGCCCAAATAGCAGCCCAGTCTCAATCCGAGGCGGAGAAAGCTCTTGGCCAGCTGAAGGAGGAGTATGCTCGCACATCAAAGCAACTTAAAGCCGTGACCAGGCAGAAGGACAACCTTAAGGCCGGCCTTAAAAACGCCGAGACCCAGGCCGAGGAGCAGCGCAAACAATTGAACATGTCAGAGATCAACCTGGCGACTGAAAGGGAGATAGTGAAGGGTTTCAAGGCTGAACTCCAAAAAGCCAGAGAGAGCGCCCGATCAGCCAAGCAGGAGGCTCAACTGGCCAAGGAGTCAGTTGAAACTGAGAGAAAGGCGGCATATTAGTTGGGAGTGGATGAGACTGGGAAACAGCTTATGGAGCAATTTGCTTCGGTTGGTCGCGAATACTGCGACATAACCTGGCAAAAGGCACTGGATGCTGCTGGGGTCCCCTCAGACTCTCACCTGAGGCTACCTGGGAGCATATACTATGATCCAGACATCCGAGAGCTCCCAGAGACCGACCCCCCTCCTGCTCCACAGCTTCTTGGGGCTACGGAGCAAAGCTTAGTCAGTCAAGCTCCCCCATCCACCCTTGATGCACCCAGAGAGGCTGGTCAGCCAGGTGATAAGGGCAAGCCAGCTGAACCAGCCAAAGACAAAGGCCAAGGGTTGGACAAAGAGAAGACTCCTGCTGAGTCCAAAGGCCAAGCCCCAGAAGCTGCTGCTCAGATAGGCCAGGCTGCTAACCCTGTGGTCCCTCCAGCTCAAGAGTAGATACATAGGGCTTTTCCTTTTTTTTTTTTTTTTTTTTGTAAGATATTGTAAGCTACTCTTTTAATTAATGAAGCAGTTTCTCCTTCGCATTTATTTCCTTTGTTGTGTGTGATACAACTTGCTATTATTATTAAGTCTTGTACTTTAACTTTATGGGGATGTGGGTGATCGTGATCCTAATATCATGTCAACAACGCGCATGATTAAGATTGGTATTAGAAAGGGGTAGAATGTATGAGAACTATTACTAAATAACAAAAACTACAGGGGTTATAATAAAAAGCTTCACAAGCCTTTCCAAATGTGCACAAAAGAATAAGAGGCAATATAGGTTAGGGTTAATTTAAACACATTCAGGAATTTCAATCATGGCTCATCAGAGAGTGATACTTCAATAAAAACCATTACGTTGGATTTAGATTCAAACATTCAGAGAGCTGTGATAGAGTGTTAACTAACTTAAGTCGTCTAGTCCGAGGACTATGGGCATGAATAGATTTAAATTTAAACACTTAAAGAAATCGTAACAGAGTGTTAACTAACCCATATCATCTGGTCCGAGGACTACAGGCATGAATGGATTTAAGTTTAAACACTTAAAGAAATCGTAAC
>NW_027069489.1:192980-559365 GCF_002906115.3 Quercus suber | reverse complement strand
CAAATGCTCTTACTTACCATGTTATCTGAATAATGATTTTAGTTCTTACTAATTACGACGATCTCAATTCTATCAATAGCCACTAAAATTACCACTCAACACAAAATCGAAGTTTAATTTGTTTCTTTCATTAGCCATGTGCAAGCTTCTTAATGTTATTATTACTGCAATGAACGTTTGATTTTTATATGGAAGACAAACTCGTTGAAGTCTTATTCCTATCAATTTCCATGTGCAAGCTTCTTAGTTCTTAATGTGATCATCAATGCTTCATTAAACTTTTGATTGGTATGAAAGAAAAATTCGTTGTTTATAAACGTGCATGCCACAAATTCATTATTCTTTTAACACATAATGATATTCCGTTAATCTTTATTGTTGTTAAAATGAATTTTCAATGTTTAAACTTTCATTTTGTAAGGTATTGATGGACAGAGGTAAAATGTTTCTTTCATTATGTTATGCTACAAGTGTCAAAGTTAAATGTTTTCAGCAGATAGAAAGGCAAATAAATAGTACTATTTCACATCACGTGAATAATACGTATCTTATAATATGGGACAAAGGAAAGCCAGCAAAGAGATCCCTGTTACAATCATGAGGCACTGGTTTTAAGTGGAGGTAGCTGAGAAGGCGGTTTGACCATATTATGGGAAGCCCTAGATAATTCTTCGTAAATAAAGAACATGTTAATTGTTAAGATGTCAAAATTGTGAATGATGCACAATAATAGTGTCATACTGTGTCAATAATAGATTTATGTGAAAATGATAATACTATGATCGCAATTTGACACCTTAATAAATATGTTGTGGGATTGGATGTGTTCTTAAACATACTGAAAATTGTGGGTTTTGAAATTAACTCAACTTGCCAACAAGGGCTTGGCTCAGTGGGTAAGACTCGGATGCTTTGTGCAATACACCTAGGTTCGAGTTCCGCTGCCCGCAAGCTTTCGTTGGTGGGGTAAACTTAGTGGTGAGGTGTACTCACAAAATGTGAGGTGACTCCCACACAGAAGGTACAGAACGGGTACCGACTACGGACTCCTTGACCGAGGCCACTGGCTCCCTGCCCGGGGGTGTAATATGACCATAAAGACCTCCATTTTTTGCTTCTAAAAAAAAAAGAAAAAAAGAATTAACTCAACTTGTAAAGTTTCTTGTCGTCAAATAAGAAATTTGGTGTTCGGTATTTGGATCTTCTTCATTTCTATATTAAATGAAGAGCGTCCACTTAATGGTTGTGATTTAAAATGAAGTAAACCTAGGGTCTAGATTGTGCTACATCTCCATTTCACTTAGAAATTAAGAGAGTCTAAATCGGTTCGAACTAGTTCGAATCCTTGCCTACACAAAAATCAATTAGTGTCTTAATTTGGCAATAAATAGCAATCATGGAGTGGATGGGTCAAAATAGCTAACTATTTTTTTTTCTCAAACTATTTAGTTAGTAGTTTCAGTTTTGAAACTATATAATTTAGTAGCACCTCGAGTCTTAGAGGGTCGATGTTGGCACATAAAAATCGAGTTTCTAACACTCGAGGTCCAACCCAATAAAACAAAAACCAGAACAGAGAAGGGGGATAAGCCAGAGAAACAAAAAAATATAAAAAAAAAAAAAAAAAAAAAAAAAAAAAAAAAAAAAAAAAAAAAAAAAAACCCATACATTTGGTAATTTACCACTGTTGGGAAATTTTCATTTTGCTACAACAAACATCTAAAAGTAAAGGTCTATTGTAGCATCATTTATATATTAAAACCATTATTTTATGCCATCACTAGTTATTTGAATCCAACAAAAAAGAATAAAGTATGAGATGTATGGTGTATTGTTATAAAAAGAATAGTTAAATAGAGTGTGAGAATAGAGTATGTGAGAGTGTATTATTAAAATAGTCTTTTGATGATACAAAATGCTTTTCTTTTCTTTTCTTTTTTGGTGCATTTCTGGATACAAATGCTCTTACTTACCATGTTATCTGAATAATGATTTTAGTTCTTACTAATTACGACGATCTCAATTCTATCAATAGCCACTAAAATTACCACTCAACACAAAATCGAAGTTTAATTTGTTTCTTTCATTAGCCATGTGCAAGCTTCTTAATGTTATTATTACTGCAATGAACGTTTGATTTTTATATGGAAGACAAACTCGTTGAAGTCTTATTCCTATCAATTTCCATGTGCAAGCTTCTTAGTTCTTAATGTGATCATCAATGCTTCATTAAACTTTTGATTGGTATGAAAGAAAAATTCGTTGTTTATAAACGTGCATGCCACAAATTCATTATTCTTTTAACACATAATGATATTCCGTTAATCTTTATTGTTGTTAAAATGAATTTTCAATGTTTAAACTTTCATTTTGTAAGGTATTGATGGACAGAGGTAAAATGTTTCTTTCATTATGTTATGCTACAAGTGTCAAAGTTAAATGTTTTCAGCAGATAGAAAGGCAAATAAATAGTACTATTTCACATCACGTGAATAATACGTATCTTATAATATGGGACAAAGGAAAGCCCGCAAAGAGATCCCTTTTACAATCATGAGGCACTGGTTTTAAGTGGAGGTAGCTGATAAGGCGGTTTGACCATATTATGGGAAGCCCTAGATAATTCTTCGTAAATAAAGAACATGTTAATTGTTAAGATGTCAAAATTGTGAATGATGCACAATAATAGTGTCATACTGTGTCAATAATAGATCTATGTGAAAATGATAATACTATGATCGCAATTTGACACCTTAATAAATATGTTGTGGAATTGGATGTGTTTTTAAACATACTGAAAATTGTGGGTTTTGGAATTAACTCAACTTGCCAACAAGGGTTTGGCTCAGTGAGTAAGGCTCGGATGCTTTGTGCAATACACCTAGGTTCAAGTCCCGCTGCTTGCAGGCTTTCGTTGGTGGGTAAACTTAGTGGTGAGGTGTACTCACAAAATGTGAGGTGACTCCTACACAGAGGGTACAGAACGGGTACTGACTACGAACTCCCTGACCGAGGCCACTGGCTCCCTACCCGGAGGTGTAATATGACCATAAAGACCCCCATTTTTTGCTTCACAAAAAAAAAAAAAAAGAATTAACTCAACTTGTAAAGCTTCTTGTCGTCAAATAAGAAATTTGGTGTTCGGTATTTGGATCTTCTTCATTTCTATATTAAATGAAGAGCGTCCACTTAATGGTTGTGATTTAAAATGAAGTAAACCTAGGGTCTAGATTGTGCTACATCTCCATTTCACTTAGAAATTAAGAGGGTCTAAATCGGTTCGAACTAGTTCGAATCCTTGCCTACACAAAAATCAATTAGTGTCTTAATTTGGCAATAAATAGCAATCATGGAGTGGATGCCTTGAATTCTATCTTATCTTTAAAAAATACTCATTGAAAATTATTAGCTAGCAGCTACTTTGAGAGTTTAATTATTATGTTATTACACACCGAGAATAAGTAACTTTAATAAAAATATTAGCTTCTTGATAATTGTTCACTAGTAATGGCATTTATATAAACAAATACACCCAAAAAAAAAAAAAAAACGATTCTAACACAAAGATGCATCCTTATTTGTATATTTGATCTACTATTCACCTCACTTTATTTACACACAAAAAATTTGTGAAAAAATCGCAGAGACACATATGGATCCACGTGTCGTACATGCAATGGACTGTGATATTTGAATAACACGTAAGGAAAAAGACAGAGGGTACAAAACGGTATGAGTGAAATGATTGAGGCCACTCGATCGTTGCGTGGCATGTGCAGTATCAGTATGATATGAGTGAATAAATATTCACTCTCAAGTATACTTGGAAATTCGTAGGGGGAGAGATGATGAGAATCAGAAATCTTTTGTGATTTCAATGCGATTAATTTCGAAAGCCAGTTTGGTGTGGAAGTGGAACATATTGTCAATGTTGCTATAAGAAATACCATCATGTGTTTGTTGGAGCAATTATGGAGAGAACAAATTTACAGTTGCTTTAGCTAGACCAATCTTATTTTAAAGAATCTGGACCCACCTCTAATGAATGAAATGTGTTAATTGCCAAAATAATACTATACTAATAAGTAGCAATGAAATACTAATTAACATCAGCAAAAGATTAAAATTTTGGAAGCATTCGTTTGGGAAATTATATAGAGTACAAATGGAAGAGAGGTCATGTGATCATTCCAATCAATAACAGGAAAGTATTCTTTTTATCAATTGATCATTTCAAAGAGTTCATATGGTCATTAAAATCTACAATATGGATTAGAGAGACGACATGTATGATTCAATCAATGGATTAAATAAAATCACGTTATAATGCCACTTCATCACAACAATCAATATAGGGTTATAGTCCCTTCTGAGTCACTTGAGTGATGGGTTAATAGATTTGAATTATGTGTTAAAAACCCAAAAATCTTAAGTTTCATCTATTATATTATCGGCTCATGAGATTCTTTTTATCAATTGATCATTTCAAAGAGTTCATGTAGTCATTAAAATCTACAATAACTTACTTATATTGATTTTTTTTTAAGAAGAATTTACTTATATAGATTAGAGAGACTACAAGTATGATTCAATCAATGGATTAAATAAAATCATGTTACAATCCCACTTCATCACAACAATCAATATAGGGTTATAGTTCCTTTTGAGTAGGGATGGCAATGGGGCGGGGCAGGGCCGAAGGATGGGGTCTTCGTCCCCACCCTGCATGGATTTTTCTTGCCCCCTCCCCACCCCACCCCACCCCGCATGACGGGAAAAATTTCTTACCCCATCCTTGCCCCTTTGGGCCCTGCGAAGTCCTGCCCCTCCTCGTAAAGCTCTATTTCTTGTTAATTTGCCCTACAACTATTACCATTTTTTCAAATAAAATGACATGTTTCAATAATAAAAATATATTTGAAATTATAAATAAATTTATCTTATCAAATTAAACTAATCTGGAGCTTTTATTTTTATGAAGGAACTTTTTTTTGGGATTCATATATATAGCTTTAAACCCCTACTTTTATTTGAAACTAATCTGGACTATATATATATTTTGATCAAATTGGAACAAATTATAGCTCCGAATTAGGTTCATATATATTTGAACAAATCTAGACTATATATATGTTGATCAAATCTGGAGCTATATATTTGAACCTAATCTGGAGCTATATATATTTATAGACCCATACAAGTTGTTCCAATTTGTTCAAATCCTAAAAGCATTGAATTAAATGCCTTACTGTGCCATACCAACAAAGATTAGATTACCCTTCAAAATCTATAAGAATGAGACGTTTGGGTCTAAATATCGTTGTTAAACCATTAAATATATTATGAATAACAGCCAATTTGATAAAGACAAAAGAAAACGTTAAAATTGATACCTTATTTCCAACTTTGCTAGAGAGAAAAAAGAGGTAGAGGGCCATGTTAGGTAGAATAAAACAAGCTAATCATATTTTTGTTTAAATAGTAAGGTTTTAGTTATGAAAAATTTACAATTTAACCCATATTGATGCGGGGCGGGGTGGGTTTAAAAAGTTTAAACCTATCCCTGCCCCACCCCGTGGTACAGGTCTAAAATCTCGCCCCATCCCTGCCCCACCACCTTTGCGAGGTAGGGAAAACCCACATAGGGCGAAGCGGGGAGGGGCGGGTCAAGTGGGGCAGGGCAAAATTGTCATCCCTACTTTTGAGTCACCTAGGTGATGGGTTAACAGATTTGAATGATGTGTTAAAAATTCGAAAGTCTTAAATTTCATCTATCATATTACAGTTCATGGAATTCTTAGAGTATCTCAATGGGCATGGAGTGAAATAGACTAATAAAAAAACTAAGACACCCCTTATATATATATATATATCATAAGTCCTAAGCTCACTTCAAAAGCAAGTTACATGCAAAATTTACAGAAATAATTAGTCATCTGCCTTTCCCCAATAAAAGAAATATGGTTAAAGTTAGGTTAATTTATGTGTGCTAAACTGCTAATAATTACCTCCTCCCAGAGTGGAAGGTGTCCTAGCCAAAATTAGGAAGATTAGCTTCATTTAGACATCTGATCATTTTCTTTTTCATTAAAAAGTTTTCAATAAAAAAATTGTTGGAGGTTAAAAGGTAAAACTTAAATAGAGTATTTTAGGTATAGTACATTAGCTATTAGATTCTCCGGTTGAATTCAAATATTTTATTGTATTAAACAATAAAACACATATAGCTTTATCTTTTTCAAAGACAATTAAATTCATAAAAACAAACAAGTGTTTGAAATTTTGAATTCAATGGAGAAACTTAACGTACTATACATAAGGTATTAAATTTAAGTTTTACCTGCGTTATTTTCTTTCATTCCAATCCCTTTTTTAAACAGAAAAAAGGTGATGTCTTTGACAAATGGTTCATGAATAATTGAGTATAGTCAGAAAAATTCCATTTTAACACTCTCAATATATTAAATTTTAAGAGTTCATTATCAAGTGAAGTGGGGTCAATTTGGTCGAACATTTGCCTTCAAATTGACTGATAATCAGACACAAGATATTTTCCAATATAGACAGGAAGAAAAGACGTGGGTAAACAAAATTGAAAAAAAATTAAAGAACAAAGAGGAAAAAAAAAAAAAAAAAACCAATAAAAAGAGAGCATCCTCTTGTCAAAAAATTAAGAGCAAAGAGCCAAATACATATTCATTTTCTGTGGCAGTGACACAATGGCCCATTTTTCTTCCTTCATCACTTTATCATCACAATGATGCATTTGCAGCCAGTAGCACTCCTCCAATGATTCAAATTTTAATGACAAAACCACCCCTATTGTAATTGCCCACCAACTTATCTCTCAAATTTGCCTTTCCTAGCGGCTTAATCCAATGCACCATCCTAGCTAGATAGTACTCTTGTGCCTGTTCTCATCCATTGATACTTGCTAGCTAACCACTGATGCTGACAGATTATGTGCTATGTTCTCTTAAATTTGACTGTGATGTACTTGGCATTTATGATTTAACAAATTAACTCTTTGTATATAATTATGTGCTATCTTTTCCTATTAACCCAACTAACAAAATTGTTAGAACAAGAACGACAAAGATAATCCCATATAGCAGACCACGACAAAGGCTGCAAAAAATTCCATGGCTTTCAGTTTCTCAGTTTCAGCCAAGGCTGTGGTTGCTATCAATGCATTCGATACTGGATAAAGGAAAAGCTTTAGGTTTGGGGTCCTTATCTTTTTGATTGACAGAAATGTTGTGATTACAACTTTGATATTAATGTAAAAAAAGTTTTCAATATTTTTATTTAGCAAATAATATAACCCTTACTAACCTCTCATATACTATGAAAATCAATGTGTGCTTAGGCAGTCAATGTTAGAGCAAAGTTAATATTCAATCAATTAAATTCAAAGTAGATAACCATGTCAACTAGTTTACTATTGATGACTTTTAACATTTTGTATTTAAGATTGAGAAAAATTCGCTAAATAGTATAATTTTAAGAAAATTTGTTAAATAACACGTTATCAAACTTATTAATTATGTAGTATATTTTTGGAACTCAAATTTGTCAAACCCGAGTACCAAGTGAAAACTTGAGTTCTAACAAATTTGAGTTCCAAAAAAACACGCTACATAATTAAATAAGTTTGATCTATGTTTTTTTCCTAAATATTTCCAAAATTCATGCTGTTTAACAAAAAAGGCCTTTGAGATTGTGTGGCCTAAGTTTGTTTCAAAAAGTTCAGCCATGCAAAGTTTTGTTCTGCTTGATGGGAGTTTCACATAAAGTTTGTAAAAAGGTTTTATTTCATACACAAAATTCAAAGATGATAAAAGCTTTAGAGTGCAAATTGATAGAAGAATTATATGCTTGAAATTATAATGTGGCCTATCTTTGTACAGTTAGTATTTCAGACAAGTAGGTCTAGTAGTGGCCCAAAATCCAGAAAGTGGATACATAAGAAAACTTGGTTTCTTTTTACGTGCCAAAAAAAGTTGGCAAGAAAATGCCAGAGATTGGACCACTATATATCCATCATTACAATGGAAATTATTGTCAAAACAAGATTGACAGCTTTTAAATAATCTATGCTTATTTTTGCAGTTACACACCTTTTGAATAGTGAAGAGATGATTATAATTAGTCTCTAAAAAGAACGCAATTTGAGCATTTTATACTCACAAGGTCGCACCACATGCCCACAAATATTAATGCACTCTTCAGAAAGGGATGCTTTACCACCCCCCCAATGCACTTTGAACATTTAAGGTATAATTATATTAACTCACCTGAAAAAGGAAAAAAGGTACAATAATATTCCATATTATAAACAAGGTTTTAATAATTATATTATGCATGAAAGATTATATATTTGCTCGGTACAGCAAGGTCCAAGATAAATCATGAAAACTCTATCCTCACCTTGTTCATGCTTCAGAGCAATGAAAACTTGCCTGGAGCGAGAGCAAGACAAATAATGTAGGTATTTTGCCACTCCTAATTAGATAACTAAGATTACTTGGTAGCAGAGGTCAAAGTGGCAAATCTAGTAGTAAAGAAAGCAACAACTATGGAATATAGCTACGTAGTCTGTGGAGGAGATGCACTAAATTTAAACCAACCTTTTCTATAAGAAAAAGAAAAAGAAATCCAACCACTTTAGAACTTCTCTATCTCTCCACATAGTTCTATAGATGATTTATAACTAGAACCAAAATTAATTATATTGAATTCCTTTATTGAATGGATTGTAAATCATACCTATATGTAAGCTAATTTCATTGCCCATAATTTTTCCAAATGGCCTCTTTTTTGTAATATTACATTCACATATCTTCCATCCTTGATTTTTGCATAGGGAGCAAGGAGCTAGATAGCTCTAGTTTTCTTTCTTAGTAATTTCTTTTCCCTTTCACCGGGAAGTATTATTTAGATAGAAAAAAAAAATTCAATGATTAGAAAAGAAAAAAAAAATGAACAGGTGACAATGAGAGTACTAAGAGATAAAGAGACAAGTGTGTTGAGGAGATGTAGATAGAATATGCACAAAAACACATTTAAACAATATATAAATAATATGAGATAAAATCTCCTGGTGAGATAAAAAAGTAATGTAGGCCAAATGGTGTTTTGACTTGTAACTCAATTGAAACTTCTTGGTGTTTCTGAGAGAAATGTCCACGATTCAAATCTCCTCACCCCAACTACTTAATTATAATTTTTTTTTCTTAAAAACACACACACCCTGTTGTATAGAGAACATGCTCCAACATTACTTTTTGGGCTTATATTTATACATGTGTCAAATGGGTTTTGTTGAGATCTATGGGCCTTAGATTGTTTCCTGGCAGATATGGGCTTGGGAGAGCCTACAAGTTCCTGTTTCACTGGCTAGGCTGGGTTCGTTCAAGCATGTGTTTGATCTGGGCCTATATCCAAAGCAACACTAGACTCAGGTCCTGCTTATAGTAGGAGTATAAGGTCTTCCCAAAGTAAAGAGAAGCCCAGAAAAGCCTTACAAAAAGAGATGTCATTATTACTGGTGATACTTTTCTTCTTTGAAAAGGTAGAGTTCCAGAGTGCTATCGACTGTATGTATGAAATTTGTGGAGTTAAAACTTGACAGTTTCTTCTATCACATGTGCAGAAAATATCCAAGAAAGAATAATACATATGAAGAAATTTCAAATTTGTTTGAAGAGATGCAGAACATTTAATAATTTGCCCTTTCCGTTCAAGAATTGTGGGAACAAAATTATTTAGTGTATCCGGTGTACTCTCTTTCTTAAATGAAATTTTGAGGTTGGTTTTAGTTGCTCTTTTGCCAAAATCTAAATATTTTGCTGAAGAAAGGCTTGGAAAAGAAGCAATGCCAAAGGATGACAAAGAAAGGTAAGCCTGTTGCCTTGAGCCTCATGAACCATAAACAATGTACAGCAGTACAGAACTCTTCTCAAATCTATTACCACTTATATATACATAGCCGGATGGTTTACATCATATCAGAGAACATAGAGGCACTACATTTTAAATGAATGATAAAATAAAAAAGGCTAACTATTACTGAGTGAAAGAAGACAGCAATCCAGTCATTCCAACCTCTCATTGTTTTCTACTTCCTTTGTCTTTTTAAGAGCTAAATATTAGTTGCATCATACTGTAGCTTCCAGCTTCATTGGCCATGAGTCACACTGGATATTTTATTTTCCTGACAATTTAATGGCATGTTCACTGGATATGCCAATGTGGTATAAATATGTTCTTCCATGATGGAATTCTGTTAATAATCAGATTTTGTTTTTGGAGAACAATTCTCTTCCAAAATCACTCACACAAAGCATATCTGATAATTATTTCCCATGCTTTTTACCTGCACTTCAAATATCACACCGTTAACCACAAATAGAGACAGGTAAAGCTAATCCTCACCTTGTTCATGCTTCAGAGCAATGAAAACTTGCCTGGAGCGAGAGCAAGACAAATAATGTAGGTATTTTGCCACTCCTAATTAGATAACTAAGATTACTTGGTAGCAGAGGTCAAAGTGGCAAATCTAGTAGTAAAGAAAGCAACAACTATGGAATATAGCTACGTAGTCTGTGGAGGAGATGCACTAAATTTAAACCAACCTTTTCTATAAGAAAAAGAAAAAGAAATCCAACCACTTTAGAACTTCTCTATCTCTCCACATAGTTCTATAGATGATTTATAACTAGAACCAAAATTAATTATATTGAATTCCTTTATTGAATGGATTGTAAATCATACCTATATGTAAGCTAATTTCATTGCCCATAATTTTTCCAAATGGCCTCTTTTTTGTAATATTACATTCACATATCTTCCATCCTTGATTTTTGCATAGGGAGCAAGGAGCTAGATAGCTCTAGTTTTCTTTCTTAGTAATTTCTTTTCCCTTTCACCGGGAAGTATTATTTAGATAGAAAAAAAAAATTCAATGATTAGAAAAGAAAAAAAAAATGAACAGGTGACAATGAGAGTACTAAGAGATAAAGAGACAAGTGTGTTGAGGAGATGTAGATAGAATATGCACAAAAACACATTTAAACAATATATAAATAATATGAGATAAAATCTCCTGGTGAGATAAAAAAGTAATGTAGGCCAAATGGTGTTTTGACTTGTAACTCAATTGAAACTTCTTGGTGTTTCTGAGAGAAATGTCCACGATTCAAATCTCCTCACCCCAACTACTTAATTATAATTTTTTTTTCTTAAAAACACACACACCCTGTTGTATAGAGAACATGCTCCAACATTACTTTTTGGGCTTATATTTATACATGTGTCAAATGGGTTTTGTTGAGATCTATGGGCCTTAGATTGTTTCCTGGCAGATATGGGCTTGGGAGAGCCTACAAGTTCCTGTTTCACTGGCTAGGCTGGGTTCGTTCAAGCATGTGTTTGATCTGGGCCTATATCCAAAGCAACACTAGACTCAGGTCCTGCTTATAGTAGGAGTATAAGGTCTTCCCAAAGTAAAGAGAAGCCCAGAAAAGCCTTACAAAAAGAGATGTCATTATTACTGGTGATACTTTTCTTCTTTGAAAAGGTAGAGTTCCAGAGTGCTATCGACTGTATGTATGAAATTTGTGGAGTTAAAACTTGACAGTTTCTTCTATCACATGTGCAGAAAATATCCAAGAAAGAATAATACATATGAAGAAATTTCAAATTTGTTTGAAGAGATGCAGAACATTTAATAATTTGCCCTTTCCGTTCAAGAATTGTGGGAACAAAATTATTTAGTGTATCCGGTGTACTCTCTTTCTTAAATGAAATTTTGAGGTTGGTTTTAGTTGCTCTTTTGCCAAAATCTAAATATTTTGCTGAAGAAAGGCTTGGAAAAGAAGCAATGCCAAAGGATGACAAAGAAAGGTAAGCCTGTTGCCTTGAGCCTCATGAACCATAAACAATGTACAGCAGTACAGAACTCTTCTCAAATCTATTACCACTTATATATACATAGCCGGATGGTTTACATCATATCAGAGAACATAGAGGCACTACATTTTAAATGAATGATAAAATAAAAAAGGCTAACTATTACTGAGTGAAAGAAGACAGCAATCCAGTCATTCCAACCTCTCATTGTTTTCTACTTCCTTTGTCTTTTTAAGAGCTAAATATTAGTTGCATCATACTGTAGCTTCCAGCTTCATTGGCCATGAGTCACACTGGATATTTTATTTTCCTGACAATTTAATGGCATGTTCACTGGATATGCCAATGTGGTATAAATATGTTCTTCCATGATGGAATTCTGTTAATAATCAGATTTTGTTTTTGGAGAACAATTCTCTTCCAAAATCACTCACACAAAGCATATCTGATAATTATTTCCCATGCTTTTTACCTGCACTTCAAATATCACACCGTTAACCACAAATAGAGACAGGTAAAGCTAAGCACGAGATGGAACAACACAAGTAAAGCTATAAAAAAATAAAAAACATAGAAAGGGTAGAATTTGTTATACAAGTACTGAATTGAAACCATGAATGTTGAAGTAAGGAAGACAAGTACTGATGCTGTTATTATTATTATTATACCTCTTTGGAACCACGATTTTCTCACTGTTCGGCGAATGTGGCGTTCGTGTTTCTCTAGAAGTTCATCAACTCTATGTGATTGAGATAGTAAGGGTCCAGAAAACTCAACCTTGTCCCCTTGATCCCGGTAGCCCTGTTAGAAACCCAAAATTAATCAACTAAGGATATAATGAACGTATAAATATCTATCAATTTAAGGGCACCTTTAGTCTATATATGTATTGAGAAATGAATAGCCCCATTAAAATTTAAGCATGAATCTATCAACTTGAATGAACACCTCTTTGGATTTACTTCTGATTTCAAACAATTTATTATCATACAAGTTTTGGTCCCAAAAAAATTTGGGAATAAGGCTTTGTTATTGTTGTACAAGTTCTGAGCTTGTAAATGCATATCATTTCACATTACTACTACTATTTCTTTTCGTCTTTTTTAATAAAATTTCAAATGTAGAAAATGTAAAATTGGAAATAAAAAAAAAAAAAAAAAAAAAACATAGAAAGGGTAGAATTTGTTATACAAGTACTGAATTGAAGCCATGAATGTTGAAGTAGGGAACACAAGTACTGATGCTGTTATTATTATTATTATACCTCTTTGGAACCACGATTTTCTCACTGTTCGGCGAATGTGGCGTTCGTGTTTCTCTAGAAGTTCATCAACTCTATGTGATTGAGATAGTAAGGGTCCAGAAAACTCAACCTTGTCCCCTTGATCCCGGTAGCCCTGTTAGAAACCCAAAATTAATCAACTAAAGATATAATGAACGTATAAATATCTATCAATTTAAGGGCACCTTTAGTCTATATATGTATTGAGAAATGAATAGCCCCATTAAAATTTAAGCATGAATCTATCAACTTGAATGAACACCTCTTTGGATTTACTTCTGATTTCAAACAATTTATTATCATACAAGTTTTGGTCCCAAAAAAATTTGGGAATAAGGCTTTGTTATTGTTGTACAAGTTCTGAGCTTGTAAATGCATATCATTTCACATTACTACTACTATTTCTTTTCGTCTTTTTTAATAAAATTTCAAATGTAGAAAATGTAAAATTGGAAATCATTCTAACAAACTTACGATATTGCTTCTTTTAGCTGCCATTTCCTCTTTTTGATACTGTGCCATTGATAGTTCCTGAGAGTGGTACTCATCAGATGCGTCAAATGAATCTGGACGCTCAAACTTGCACCAATTGTTCTGCATTGCAAGCTTGGCAATCTCATATGAATCATGGCCTCTAGAATTTGTGCGGGCCCCATGAATAACATCCCCATTTTCATGCCTTTTGGAGTCAAAATTGTTCTTTGTATGCAATGCAGTAGGTTCTACAATATTGTAAATGTGTCCTCTTGAAGTAGACCTACTGTGTGATCTTATGGATGCATCATCTTTTCTCCTTTTCGCCCATGCAAAACCACTTGATGTAGAAACTTGTAAGGGGACAGAAAAAGGAATGTCACCTTGAGATGCATTCTTTACGTGGGAAGAGTCCTCAAGTTTATCAATTGATTGCTTTCGTGCTGCCCCATCGACCATGGAGTTTACATCTCTAACAATATCTCCATTGCTAACATTAATCTTATGAGAATGTTGAGTTTGGTAACTTTGGTTTGCTATTTCCTGCAAGAAAAAGGACAAGTACATCAGCAAGAAGTAGCTCCCCTTGCTAACTACATCATATATGTATATATATGTTCTACATGTGGATTCGGACACACACACACACCTCTGCTGGTGCCAATCTACAGATTCCGTGGGGTTTTCTTGCAGGCTTTCTTGTCATTTCAGATCCACGAACTCTCCCACCAATCTTTTTCCTGCAAATTTCTCTGAATGTCATTGTAGTTTTGGAAAGATGACATAACACAACACTAGTACAACATATAAAGCTGGAAATTGCAGACAATTAATGACAAAACTGAAATTTCTCAGCATCACTACATATTTTCCAAATCCCAAACCAGTGGTGGAGCCGAATTGATTTCAGTTAATTAGGGTTTTTTTTTTTTTTAAAATTAAAACATAAATAAGCCATTTTATGGTTTTTTTTTTTTCTTTTCTTAAAGTCGAAATCTCATTAAGAATTTGAGCTTGTTTTATCACTTTTGACAAGTAATAACACTGTTCTTTTTTTCTCTTTTTTTTATTAAAACTCTTGCATCTTTATTTATTTTTTTTTTTTTTCTCCAATCTTTGTTTTCCTTTTCTAGGTTTTGAACCTTTAAAAGACATTGATAATATAGGAACATTTTCTTTTTCTTTTTTAAATGAAGTTTGACATAGAAATGAAATAATAGCCTATAAGTTATGATATAAATAAATAATAAAATCCATTAAAAAATGAAAATAAGAGTAATCAAGTCATTCCAGTTCAACTTCTCATGCTCAGTTTAGTTTACCATCCTCCCCTCTGACACTGGCCTTAGCTGACAACTGAGTTCAAACAGCTCCTTTTTCATGATGGGATGTCCAAACCAGTTGTGTAATTTTTCTATTCTTTTCGTTTTATTTTCCTATAAAAACATGTAAAACTTTTGACAATATAAAGAAAATGATAATCCTCACCTCCTTGCCTCCTCACGACTTTTTGCATCAATCTCTTTGCTAGGTGGGTATATTGGCAAGCTTGACGGATCGCATGCATAAGGCTTTGTTGTGAAATACTGAATATAGTACGAAAAGTATATGGCATTAGAAGAATCCTAAATGATGCAAAACAATACTCAAGACAGTTATGAAATGTTGCTAAGCATGCTGCATTTATTTGACATTGTAACATGAAAGTGGGACAAATACAGGAATGATAAAATACTTGATATGAGAAAAAGAAAACATGGACTACTCAAAAACTCATTGTCGACGAAAAAGAATTGCAATCACAACGGACTTGATGACCATATGATGTAGAAATAATGGATTTAATAGTGTAACCTCACTTCCATGCATACCAAATAAATCTAGGCAGTCTTTTCAACCATCATATCAAATAATTAAAATGAGACAAATAATCATATTACATCGCACAACTACCTCAGATGCAAGAGCAGAGGAGGCTGTCCCTCGCTTGTATGGTTCTACGGAAAGAAGGGTTTCTAGCAGGCTTATGGTGGTTTTTGGTAAATCTTTAAAGGTCTCCCGTAGACAACTATCATAAGGTTGCTGTGGTTTGAATAGAGTTGCATGAGGAAGTTTGGTTCTTTTCCAGTATTCATCAGGTGGGGATCCACAGAGCTTGAAAATTTTGTGTAATTGTTCAACCTGTAAAAGTAAAGCATAGCTATAAGAACATGAGTAGGAAACTTTAAAGTAAATATGTGAACAGCCATCACTCATATAACTTCATTTATACATAATAGCATACTTTTATCAGTCTATATACATCTTTACATACAGCTCCTACACTTTACTTGCTCCATATGGACACATTGGGAACAGCCATATCGAATCATCCCAAATGTGCATGTTTATACCTCAACTATAATTCAAAGCAAACAATTAAAACTTCAAAAAAGGAAATTTCTGTAACTCACTACGTTAAATTATGTTAATTACAGATATAGCTGCCTAAGTGGTGAAAGTTGTAACGTTCATTGGATAAAAATGTTACCAAAACAAAAGGATTTATTATTATTATAAATCGAATAACTACCTACAATAACTTTCTTTAATGATAGAACTTACCCTTTTTCTATTAGGAAACATACCCATGTCTATAGTCAATTATTGGAGACCACTTGGGAGAAAAGGGATTAAAATGTCAATTTGAATGTCTCTGCCGATTTTTGGTTTCAGGCAGTGTTAAATGGCTTCTTACAATTTCAAAGTAGGTAGGAAAAAATGTGACTAATTTTATTCAAAAGTCTAAAAAGAAAGGTCTATTCTGCATGAAAAGTGATGGTAATGCAGTGAAAATAGCATACACAGAGGTGAATACAGATATTTGAGGGTCTCACCTAGGATAACAGACCATATATATTGCTGGGAGAAGATCCTATTGACCAACTGCATTCTCAAGTACCAACAGGAAACAAGAAAATAGCTTGCTAGTGCTGACCAAAGGGGACATGCCTGGTAGCATTCTCAAAAGGAATCTTCTAGTTAAGCTTCAGTAATAAGAGTGTCTTCACAAGCGCTAAAGTATGTCTAACTTCCATGTCATAAAGCACATTCATGGTTTCACCCATAAAGATCTTAAAGAGGCAGGAAGTACAAGATTATAGGGATCAGTTAAAAAGAATGACTTTGAAGGTTAAACAAAGTGCTTGAAAACATTGAAGTATGTCTCACTTTCGTGACATAAACAAAGGGCATTATTTTCAAAACTTTTAGCCAATTTATTTATTTTACTTCTTTTATTTGTTGCAATCAAAAGAGATGCTTGAAAGCACCATTTCCGGTAATATTTCTAACCATTGGAAGACTTTAACCTTGAAGTTGTCTCTAGCCCATCCACACCCTCAGATTGGTTTTACTCTCCCTTGTTTAAATTTTGCCCAGTTTGTGATTGCCATTTCTTGGAGATAAAAATTATCCCAATTCTGATTCAACTAACATAAGTCATTTCAACTGAACCTATACTTTTCCTAATGGTATCCTTATGTTATTGCAATACTCATAAATATTAAGACTCAGATTTGAAAAAAAAAAATGCAAAATGAGTTACTTTATTAAGCTGATTACCTCTGTTCTCCCTTGAAGGATAGGTTTTCCAAGTAATAGTTCTGCAAATACACAGCCAACACTCCAGAGATCCACAGATGCTCCATAATCAGTCGATCCCAGCAGAAGTTCAGGAGGACGGTACCATAAAGTGACAACCCGACTTGTCAGGGGTTGCCTATGCCCAGAACTAGAGAAATTTGCAAGTCCAAAATCAGCCACCTTCAGAATTCCTTCATTATTTACCAAAAGATTTGATCCTTTAATGTCCCGATGCATTACACCCCTTGAGTGACAGTGATCAAGCCCAGATAGCAACTGCTTCATGTAGCATTTAATCTACACAAGAAAATCAACCTCATTTTATTCAGTATACAAGTAAATATAATGATAACACACTATGGGAATATTTGGACACCAAATGAATGGTAAATTATTCCATTTATTTGTTCTTATAACATTTTTCTTATTCTGATTTAGTGAAGGGCTAAATTGAGTTTACTTGTTTTTTTAGCATCATAACAAATTCAGTTCACAATTTAAGCGAATGAGCTTCATTAACATATTCAAATTTATTTAAGGTATTTCTGGTGAATGCTTGATGCAATGTTATATATGTCAGAACTCACAAGCATTCAGTACCGCATGCATTAAATCTTCACATTCAAGAGTTTAAGGCAATCAGGGCAAACCTGTGACTCACTGAACTTGATGTCAGGGCAAGATAAGAGCCCAGTAATATCATGTTCCATGTACTCGAACACAAGGTATATGCTACACGATAATCTGGAAGTAATTAAGCCCTCAAGTTTTACAATGTTTGGATGGTCAAGCCTGCGTAGAATCAAAATTTCTCGTGCCATGAACCTAACACTCTCGGGCTCAAAGTTGTCAAACCGCACCTTCTTCAGAGCAACTATCCTCCCAGTTTCCAGGTCGCGTGCTCGGAACACGCTGCTGTATGTACCCTGTCCGATCTACTCAAGCAGTTGAAAACAAATCAACCAGTCATAATCAAAAACACACAAAATAGCAAGCAGTAAAACAATTCAAATGAAACAGCACCAATCATAGACACCCCAATAAACCCAACATACCCTTCTTCAAAAAAATGACTTCTTTCACAGCATAGATAACATAAGTAACACATTAAAATCATTAGAATCAAAACCCCATTTCAGAAAACTTGGAAAAGTTTTGGCTTATTGTATAAGTTACTCACCATGCATGTCACTTATTTTAAATTTCAAACAAGTAAAATCAAGCTATAAGCTTTTATTGTATACCTTTTCTAATTTTTCATAGGCATCAGGTCGGAGAGGAACCCAGCCGTGAATGGCTTCGCCGGCGACGGCGCTGAGCCAAGCCGGCCACCCAGCTGCCACGTGTTCACCCTCCACATACTTTTGCAAGTTCCCCAATCTAAAGCTCAAGGAGGACTCGTTCCCATTCGAACTCGTTCTGCCTGACTCACCCAACTCGCTCCCACTCTGCCCCAACCCCACCACAACCGACTCACCACCACCATTCTTGAAACTGTTACCACTACTCTTATGACCGGACTTCTTCTTCTTCGCTCCATTGCTCTCTCCCGACCCGACCCGAATCCGACCAGAATTCCCCGCCCCGAAAGCGCCCGAGTGGTCTAAAGCAGCTGGCGTCACGGAAACCGCCTGCTTGGAGCTCACGCAACCCATCTTCCGCGGCTGCCCCCCACACCCACTACAACCACCACAACCACCACCACGGCGACCCAGATAGCATCCCGGGTCGACCCGTCAAATTCTTGAAGTTCAGAAAAAACCCATCTCCGGAAGAAGAAGAAGAAGAAGAAGAATTTGGAAGTGGAAGTGAAGCAAAATGAGGCTTTTTATTTATTTATATATATATATACAGACACTCACTGAGGCATTATTATAGAAAAACATAACCCAAGATTGTAAAAGCTTGTTTTAAGTTTTTGTCTCTCTCTGTGTATTGTGAAAGTTTCTTTGTTCAGTTTGTGCGAGAATTGCGGAAGATAGTGGATAGAGGATTTTAATGCGGCTTTCACACAACAGAATTTTTGCGTAATCAACGGAGGATTATCAACAAGTCTTCTGTTTTTGTTTTTTTATATATCAAAAACAAAAAAGTGTTTTCTTTTTATATAAAAAATAATAATAATAATGGGAAATCTTAGTCTTAAGATAAATGGTACAGTAGATTTTGAAATTGTGTTTTGTTTTTATTAGACTTTTTAGCATGGTATGTATTTTTGCTTTCAAATTAAACTACTTTGTTGTTGTTGTTGCTGTATTTCAATGTTGGGTCGTAGTCTGTAGTCTGTACTTTGAATGCATGAAGTGGCGGAAATGCATGGGAATTTGAGGAAATGGGATTGGCAAATTTGGTTGCGCGTGAGGCGCGTGGGTTTATAAAAGTATTATTAATTTGTGTGACCAATAAAGAGGGTTGTGTTTTGGTTGGGTGGTTGTTGACTAAACCAAGTCTTTGTCTTTCTGTTTTTTTGAAGAAAAAAAAAACAGAGAATAAAAAATTTTGAAACTTTGTTTACATTACGTGGGATTAGGGATTTGTGGAAAGCAACAAGGGAAGGAGAGACTAGAGAGACCCAAATCAATTCTCAGAATGTGAAAGCAACAGCAAAAGAAAACTCAAAATGACTCACTTTTTTCTTCTTCTCCAGACTGTGTTTGGCTTTACTAGCTCCCCATTTCTGACACTTTCCTTTGCTTCATGACTCTTATGGCCCCCGCCATGCATTGAGTTTGATAGGGTCCATTGAAATAATGGAGGGAAAACTGCAAAAGAATCTCTATGCTAATTTCTAAACTTGGTCTTTAAGGACTTTTTCAATCCTTGTGTTGCTGGTGATAATAGACCACAGTGCCAACTATAGCCCATTTAAACAGAAATATCGGGGTGTTTGGGACGTGTTTTTAAACAATAATTTTTAATTTTTAAATAAAATTATACTTATTTAAATAATATTATACGTATTTAATATATATATTTAAAAATTAAAAATTATTATTTAAAATTATGTGTGAAAATATATATAGATAAAAGAAAAGCCTGTTTGATAAAGTGTTTAAATGTATGTACCAAACACTATCTTTCTTTTTCTGGGGTGATGTTGTTGATGCCCATAATTTTTTTTCTTTCTTTCTTAAAAGGAACACTTTTGGATGTTGGGAATTTATTTTGAGTAGAGCTTGCATGTTGATGATGGGAGTAAGTACCCTTTGTCCAGGTAATTGAAGGTGTGGACCTTTGATGTCCCTGATGACTTTTTGTTGCCAACAGTTGTATTTTTTAGTATTTTACTTCATCAGAAAAAATAGTAGATTAAAATCTATAGATGTACTTAAGTGTAATCATATTTTTTTTGGTAATCGGGATTTAATTAAACAGAACTAAAAAATACAAAATTTAGGGTAACAAAAGAGAGAAAGGAGATGCGTACACAGAATACAACTATCACTACTGGGAGATATCTCTTTTGCCAAAATATTCACGCATTAATTTCTTTCACGGTAAATGTGGTGGATGTGAGCTTCCTCAAAATACTGGAGGAAGGGCCTGCAATAAAAAATCAGAGTATCACAAGAGTGAGATGAATAAGATAAGGCATCATGATTTTGCGTCAAGCTCAATGTAGAGTATTCTGATATTCAGATTCTTTACAAGCACATGACCATCAAAGAAACCTCAAAGCTTAGCAGCCACGGAATGTAATCATTTTTTTTTTTTTTGGTTTAATTGGATCTAGTTAATGAGACAGACTCATTATTATGTGAGAAGAGAGAGTACGCAATCAGGTTGAGTTTTTTTATTGTAACCGATCATCTTTTTTAAGTGCAATCACACATTTGTTAATTAAAAAATATTTATTTATTTGTTTTTGTTGTTTTTCAATTGGGCAAGATTTAAGTATAGTACTTAGGTATTATTCTTTAAATTCTTTTATTAAGATTCTGTCATATAAATTTTTTTTTCATAAAAATAAAATATATTTTCTAATTAAATAGTTATGTGACAGAATTTTGAACAATAAAGTTTTGTCTGTCTTGTCCGTCTCTATATACGAGAGCCTTGATTGACACTGTTAACAAAAACCTCCCCTTTTTTTTTTAGTTTTTTTTATTATTACTGCATCAAAGAGGAAATACGAAGACATTTACCAACATAGCCATCCTAGCTAGTAACCTATCAATAGATTGGCACCTTCTAACAAAAACTTTATTTATTTATTTATTTTTAACAACAAAAAAGAAATATGAAGGCATTTACCGATATTATCAACCTAGCTAGCGGCCTAGCAATGGATTGACACCTGTTAACAAAAACTTTATTTATTTATTTATTTTAACATCAAAGTGGAAATATAAATGATTTTTTTAATACAATTTTAATGTATGACGTCTGATTTTTATAATATTTTTTATCATCAGGTCAAAATATTAATCGATTTTTAGTGTAAAAGAGAATTGAACCACAAATCTTTTATTTAACTATTAGAGACTACTAGTTTTTTTTTTTAGAATCATCAAAGGCTACTAGTTGAATTAACTGAAACCCACATAAAATTATTTATCTATATTGCTATCCTAGCTAACAACTTAATAATATCCTAGTACCTGTTAACAAAAACCTTATTTATTTATTTATTTTTAACGTCAAAGAGGAAATATGAAGACATTTATGGACATTGCCATCCTACTATCCTAGCTAGCAGCCTAGCAATATGATATAGACAGTGGTCATATGATATGATATGATGTATCAGAATAAATAATACAATCACCAAAGTTGTATGTACAAAGTTACCCGAAAGACAACTGATTGCAAGCACATAACCTTTTGGACAAATTAATAGGACACAAAACTGAAAAGTTATTATTATTGTTGTTGTTACAAATAATGGGATTTGAGCTATATCGGAATAATTGTGGGCCAAAATTGTTGCAAATTACAATCATATCAAACCACCTACATGAGGTACAGAAATGAATGCAAAGTTGGACTAATTACAAATAGTCTGAAATTGGTTTTGTTTATTGACCTTTAAGTTTAGTTTATCGACCTTAAGACAAGATCAAGTTTGAATTATCCTTAACCAATAATAAGTGGAAAGAACATGGCAAAGTGGATGCGTTTTTGGCAGAGTCCAACCTTCTATGAGAGATTACTTTAGTCCTTTTTTTATTTTTATTTTTGAGGCACAAAGAAAACATTAATTGAACTTTTAATTCATGCCCATTGCAACTTTGCAACCAAGGACATCATTTTTTAGTTTTTTATTAAAACTATTTTTCTTAGAGAAAACATACCCAATCCCCAAGGAATCAAGAGAGGTCATCTTCCTTCCCGTCAGATGTTTTTTTAGAGAGTTTTAGCTTATGAGGTCTGCTCTTAATGATAGCTCTTTATCATCATATTAAGAAATCAATCAGTTTTTAATATAAATGGAGATTGAATTTTAGATCTCTTATTCAAGTATTCAACCATCAGAAATTTTACCAATTGAGTTAACTGAACTTACACAGTCAAATCTCTTGAAAATAAAGGATGAGACTAAATCAAAATCTTTAAATAAAAAAAACAGAGGTCCTACATGCAAACTCCTGAGCCATAGAATTGGCTTCTCTACGGCTCTACCAAAAGGATTTACTGTTGCCATAAAACAACAGATTTTGTTCTTTTTATGTTTTATTTTTTATTTTTTGAGAAGTAGAGAGTATTCGATAGAATTAATAACGTTTAAAGCATCTGCTGCCAAAATAAGTTTGGTGAACCCCTTTTCTTGCAATTATTTCCATTGCAAAAAGTGACACACCTTGGCATCAACAATTACTTTATTGTTAAATCCTAGTAAGGGAGTAATAAACCTTGAATCGTGGGATTCTTAATGTTGAATATTTATTACTCCCTTACTAGCATTTAACAATATAGCAATCCAATCTTCTCAAAAAAAAAAAAAAGTGTGAAAACTTTGAGCTGGGAATCTAAGAAGCCATACGAACTGAACTAATTAAGATTATTTGAGCTAGCAAGAATGAGATGAAGAGGTGGGTTATTGTTCCCAGATCAACATTGTAGATTGAGCATTTTACATCTTCAATTAGGAAGAATTTGAGCCGCTTGTGTATTTTTGATTTCCATACCTTATTTCAAGGATTTAGTGCCCGTTGGCATTGCAATAGGAAGTAGAGTATTACCCATAAACAAAGTTTTCAGACTCGGACTGTTCATTAAACTGTAAAAGAGAGAGGTTCAAGTTTTTGAGGTCGAATCGTAATGACATCATAATTAATTTAATAATTAATTAAAGCCTAAATATAGATATTAAATTTATAAAACTAGCAAAATTGACTAATATATCTATATATGTGAGGGAAATTTAATGATTTTCAAGCATATATTTAATAATTAAATAATAAAGTTAATAAAATAAAATAACAACCATGAAAACATTAAAATTTATGATTAATTTTTGAAATAAAGTTGAATATCTTTGAAGGATTTTAATTATAATTTTTTTTATTCCTTGTAAGAGATGGATAATTTAATTAAGTAGAATAAAATTGTATTAAGTTGTTTTTTTTTAAAAAAAATAATTGCTAGGGGGTTGGACCGCGCAGTTCTTTCATCGGTTCGTGCGGTCCAACTCCAGTTTTAGGGGTTCACAAAATTAACTAAAAATACAGTTCTTTAGGCTTAAAAAATCAGTTTTTATCTCGGTTCCCGGTTTTCACGATCTGACCTCCCAGTCCGGTCCGGTTCTGAAAACTATACCCATAAAAGCTTAGGAATTATAGACACTTCATTTAAGTTGTTATATCTGTGTTATATTTGTATTATATTAGTATCATATCGGTTGTTTTATATTATAATTTTTCAAAAAATGCTTGTGTTATCATGCCGTACGGCCCATACCTGTACCCGTGTCCATGTTCGTACTTCCTAAAATAAAACTTTTGCAATATAGAGTCTTAATTGGAAAGTTCTTTAGCATTTTGAATGTTTGGCAAATTTAAATATGAATAATGCTTTCAAATATTTTGATTAACATGAAAATATCTAGAAAAAAGCTGTCTAGTACAATTTTGGCAATTTCACTGAAAAGCTTTGAGGAGTCGTTGGAATTTTGAGCTATAGCGTTAAAATTTTTAAGTAAGTTGTTCCAACTTTTAATAAAAATAATGAATTGACGTAATTAGATTTTGAGATAAGAGAGCACTAATAATAATTGGTTATTAATTGAATTAATTAGATTTTGAAAATAAAAATACAATGAGTCCTTAGTTCAAACCTTGCCTCTGACAAGTTTTGTAACCTATAAAAGAAAATGAAAATACTAAACATTTTTATTATGTTACATCAACACCAAACTACCACTAAAGAACTACAAAAAAGTTTTTTGGGAATTTTTATTTATTTATAAATTTGATGGTTACAAGTTACAAGTTACAATAACGGGAGAGGGGAGATTCAATTTCTTTTTTTGATATAGGGAGATTCAATTTCTAATTATCTTGAGAAGGGAGAGCACGAAATGTTACTAAACTACAAAACTTTTGGATAAATTTTATGGGACTTAAATGGTCTTAAAATCTCTTTTGATTCTTGCTATCAAACATCATTTTTTCTTGTTTTCAAAAATCACTTCTCTTGTCACAAACTACTTTACAATATTTTTATAAATTATTGATATGATAAATTCTTACTAGTTCTCACTTGGACCTACGATTAGCATTATCTTTTTTTATTTACTAATAACTACCTACCATATTAGCAGTTTGTGAAAATATTTGTAAAATAGTTTATAGTTTGATTTTAACATTTTTCGGGTGCATAACGTGGCCGGGACATTGGTGAGTCCAAAAAGTATAACCAAATTAATCAAACGTCTTAATCTTTCACAACAATACTTTCACATAATTAAATTCCTGCAAAACCTAGCATGTGAATGAAGAGTGAAGATAGAAGAGAGCTTCTACAAGTCAGTTCTGATAGTGCATGGCACAATGGCTTCTAAGGTTTTGAACCAATCCGAAATAATTAAGAAAAAAGGTGAGCAAGAACCATTATAGAAAGTAAAAAGAAAAAGAAAAAGGGCAAAGAAGATTCAAAGTATCAAGCTTGTTCCCATGAAGTGGGGTTGGTGAGGGAATTTTAGGTTTCTTGGGTATTGGGGTTAAGGCTTTGATAGTGTGGTCCTCTCCCAACTAAACTGAAAGGCTTTAGACAAGAGATATAGCAATTGTAAAAGCAAATATGCAAACATAACCAAAGATCCAAATGTGCATATACTAACAAATCTTATAAATGTCAATTTCACTATTATAACTCCTTTTTGATAGTTGTTGCACTTTTGGGTGGATTTGGTACAACATAATAAACTTCCTTTTAGCAATGTCCATGTGAAGCGTGCTACTACAACTGTTACTAATCTCAAGCCATAATTGCTGCCACCCACGATCTTACATGATCTCTTTTTCATGGTTCAAAAGCATTCAATTGCACTCATGCACAATGAAAAACCAGGAAATAAAATAAAACACAAAAATTAAAAACACCCTTTTGTTGCACATATTAGTGTCATGAAGCATCTTTGATCAATAAAAACATCAAAATTCTGGCGAATCAAGATGTTGATCTTGTTAAATTTATTGGGTTGTGAATTAATACTTTCTTAATTAAAGTTGTCTTTTGGTCGATGACAAGGATCTTGAAGGCAAGCATAGTGGGTACTAGTGGACCATAAAACTAACAAAAACATTTAAGATTCAATGAAAAGAGAAAAAAGAAAAAAAAAATTCAAGGTTTATATCAAACGTAGGATGATCTATTTGGTAAATAAAATCATGAATTTAAGCAGGCAAAGAGAGAGGCCTAAAATATATATACATATATTTTCAAAGATGTTTGACAATCTTGGCATAAGATGTGTTCCACAAGGTGCACCAAAAGGCTTCACTTAGCAATGGGTTTTCATTTCATAAATTAATACTTCAATCTAAATCTTTAAATAGAAGAAGACATTAGTAAATATAAGTGTACACAGTGTGTTGTAATATCATTAGGTCAAAGTCAAGACTTGTTCCGAAATCCAATTTCACCAAAACCACAGTACCAAATTAACCCATCAGCAATTAAGAAAGTACCATGGTTTTTTTATTAGGTACTGCTAGAGAGAAGAAAAAGAAGGTGGGGCAGGTCAAAGGTAGGTCTAGGTTTAACTATCCAATCATTGTCCAACAATAATAATCCTTACAATTTGGTGATCACTATTAAGTTTTGTTTAATTTCTATGCTCAGTCGGTAAAAGCATTGATATACCTTTCATGACCATAGTTGGGACTAACTGTACATAATAAATTCTAGCTGAAACCATACCAAACTTATGCACTGCATGTGCCTGCAAACCCAGAACAAAGAAAAATTCTTTCATGAACTACTATTTCCTTATGGTGATTGTTGCAGCACATGCATGCATAAGTTTTATATAGTTTTCACTTAGCTGCTAATGCAGAAATATGATTGAAATATTGGGTAACTGATGCACTATAACTTGATATTGAGTAGTTATATTGGTTTAGGTGCATATGCATAGAGATTCTTCAATACCCAACACTATTATTACTCTTTTTTCTGCTCATAGTGCTTATAAAAATGATTTGCCACCCTCTCCACCAAGAAAAAAGAGAGATTTTCAACCTATCCTTGTCCCCTTACAGTGCTTACAGCCCTGTGGCTATGGTCAACGTACTTAATGGAACATAATTTTGACTTCTGAATAGAATTATGTTTGCCAGCTTTGGGTTATAATTACTACTAAAATATCTTTTAAAAAAGATAACTTGAGGATAGGACAACATCATTATAAAATAGAATTTAAAAAATTAATAATGGGACAGATGATATATGAATATATATATATATATATACACCATAATTCGAGATATAAGTTTTATATAGTTTTCACTTAGCTGCTAATGCAGAAATATGATTGAAATATTGGGTAACTGATGCACTATAACTTGATATTGAGTAGTTATATTGGTTTAGGTGCATATGCATAGAGATTCTTCAATACCCAACACTATTATTACTCTTTTTTCTGCTCATAGTGCTTATAAAAATGATTTGCCACCCTCTCCACCAAGAAAAAAGAGAGATTTTCAACCTATCCTTGTCCCCTTACAGTGCTTACAGCCCTGTGGCTATGGTCAACGTACTTAATGGAACATAATTTTGACTTCTGAATAGAATTATGTTTGCCAGCTTTGGGTTATAATTACTACTAAAATATCTTTTAAAAAAGATAACTTGAGGATAGGACAACATCATTATAAAATAGAATTTAAAAAATTAATAATGGGACAGATGATATATGAATATATATATATATATATATACACCATAATTCGAGATGTATTTGTAAATCAATTAATAGATGTATAACAAAAAAGTGATACAAGTTTGTGTTAATTTTCAGGTTTATCCCATATTGAAAGATTACAAAAGCGTTTATAAAGTAACACAAACACCAACAAAAATAAAGTAATTTGAGAGAATCTATGAACATGTAAAAGTTGTTTTTTACATTAGAAATAACTAATTTGTGTGATAAAGATTAGATAGTGATATTTTATTTTATTAAAATAAGTAAAGATGCATTAGATCATAATATGTGGAAGTTATTTTTCAATGCAGAACTAATTGATTTTAAAATATAGTTCATATGCATTAGATCATAGATCATTGAAGTTATTTTATGATACATATATAACTCGATCGAGATCAAATGGTGATTTTTTTTTAATCAAAATAAGTTAAGATGCACTCGATAATAGACCGTGGAATTATTTTCTAATACATAAATAATCGAGATGAATTCGATCATAAACTATGTAAGTTATTTTATGATACAAAAATAACTGATGTGTGTGATCAAGATCAAATGGAGATGTTTTATTTAATTATTTTATTAAAATAAGTTGGGATGCATTGCATCATTTCTTATGGAAATTATTCTCTGATATAGAAATGATCGTTTATTAAAAGGCTACTGGTTATTATGAAAAATCACACTGTTTAATTAGAAAGGGTGTCAATTCAAATGAGTTATATCTCTTCATTGTCTATAAATTAAGGGTCTGAACCATAGTCAAATACACAATTTCGTTAGAGTTTCTCTTAGATGGAGACTTCATTTTTGTTGTTTGTAGTTGGTGTTTTTGTTGTATCTTAGAGGTGAATTGTTGTTTACTCTTTCTAGTGGGGCGGCAATTATCATCTTAAAAATGTTTTTCTATGCGACTCAAACTCACATTAATTTTCTAATCCTTCTCAATTTCCTCAACCCAAAAATTGTATATCAAACTTAATAAATATCTTATTAGATAAAGACAAATATTACTTTTCTATGACTGATCAATTGTCATCTAGTTAAGTAAATAAATAAATAAATAAATAAAAACTCGATAAATCGAATTAAAAATTTAGCTCATGAAATTTTAAAGAACCAAAGTAATCAAGTATCCAGTATTAATTCTTCTCCCAAAAAAAAAAAAAAAAACCAACAACAACAACAGCAACTAATCCTTGGACATTTATTTTAGGACGTTCTTTGTGATTTTAGCGCTAGAATTCAAAGGTGTATTACATGCTAAACTGTCAACAAATGTTTTTATAGTAATATATCAATAATTCGTAATTGGAAAAAATGCAAAACTGATCATCTAATTTTCAGTCTTTTTTCATTTTAGTCCTTTAACTTTCAGTTTTGTCATTTCAATCCCCTACCTTTCAATTGTTGTCAATTTGGTATTTTGTTAAATTCCAGTTATGTCCTACTGTTAATTAAGCCAAAACGACGTCGTTTTGACTCTTTTTTTTATAAATAAATTTCAGAATTTAAAGAAAATTAATAAAAAAAAAAAAATCGGTCGTTGCTTGGGTACCCTAGTAGTGATCTTCTATGGCGAATGCAGGTACCTTCTTACACTAGCTCTCCTTTCTCCTTCTATATCGATTAATATAGCTTTCTCTACATAAAAGGTATTGATTTTTTTTTTCCCTGTCATACAGTCACAAACTTTCCCCTGTTCACAAGTTCCTACAGGAACACGATTCAGTCAGCATCGGTTTTCATTGATCGATATGATTTAAGGTAGTCATGTGCGTATGTGTGTGGTAGTTCGTTGCGTGGGTTTTGATTTCAGGTAAGGGCCTAAATGTTTTTTTTTTTTTTTTTTTCCAAAATTTATTAAAATAACTGGAGTTTAACGGAGTGCTAAATTGACAAAAATTGAAAGTTAGAGGGCTGAAATGACAAAACTGAAAGTTAGAGGACTTTAATAAAAAAAGACTGAAAGATAGAGAGTCAGTTTTCAATTTTTGCCTTCTTAATTTGTAAATACATAAATTTAAAAAGAAAAATACAATAAGGATTAATAATAAACCATCTAAGTTCTTGGTAATATTAGTTAGATTTAATAAGTTTAGAAAAATATTTGGTTCTAACTATTAATAGAAAGATGACACGTACCGTGCTATGTGTAATGCACATAATTCACTTTTTTTTTTTTTTTGAAGATACTCACTTGATTAGTTGAGTTAAGTGAATCATGATCATTACACATAATAAATATAAATGTCATATTTCTATTGATGGTTGGGAGCTCAAAACTCCGAACATTTTCAAAGCCAAACTCTTATTCGTAAGTTTATATTTAACAAACCACATTAGTTTAGCTTAATGTATTGAAGTGATAACATTAATTTGAATTAAATAAAAAATGAATTAGATTTAAGAATTATCCTTTGAATAAAAGGAAATCAATTAAAGTTTTATCTATAATGAGAGTAAAAAATATTTGGAGAAAAGAAAGAGAACAATTAGGGAAGAAACTTACATATTTTTACTATGATTTGATATGGAAGAATGATCACATAAAAGATGCCACCCACACCCCTAAATGCAATGTGAAAGTTTGAAAGACTATATATTAAACTGTGTAATAAAGTATAAGGGTCTACCTTATTTATAGATAGACAATGTATGTTGTATAAGTAACCTACAATTATGGGCCTAAGCCTATTGAGCTTATATTCTAATATTATTCTAAGTTTCTAACATGAAATTTGCAAAAATGAAGTGTAAAAGAAAAAAAATAAATTGTCTCACTCTCACTTTAGTCTTTTAAGCAGAGTGTAAAAGGAAGCATGTAGATTTCTTTTTTGGTAGTCACGAAAGAATTGAATCACTGATAAAGTCTGAAACACTGAATTTGTATATTCCCTTTTATCTTTATTGCCCCCAACGAGTTTCGAGCCCAAACACACCCCATGGGTGGAGTCAAGCTCAAATGTGCCAATTAACGAAGGGGTCGTTAGTAAAAAAAGGGTTGATTACTATTTGGTATATTTGAAAACTCAAGTCACAAATTATGAATTAATAACAAGCTAATATTTATACACACTTTTTTATTTTTTGGGATCAAGAAACTAGGACAAGTGTGAGTGCACCTTTTAAAGAGCTTAACCTGCCAAAAAAAAAAAAAAAAATGTTCTTATCTAATCTTATCTTCATGTTTGGTGTTAAACTCAAGTCATGTAAGTTTTAATATTAATTAAATTAAATTCACTTTTGAAGAATTCTCATCAATAAATCAAGGATAATCCTATATAATATATATATATTTTTTATTATCATCATATTCTATACAAAATTATGTACTATGTTACTGTATTGTCACTTTTCATTGCTTTTATCTTTATTAATTTAGTTTATACATTACCAAATTATCTTTAACAAGTATCCCTTATCTCTTTATTACTAAAAGCCAACCCTCTGTCTTAACATTCTCATTCATCTATTTTAACATTCTCATTTTATGGACTTCAAATTCAAGAATAATATTATAGAAGATACCCCATTGAGCAGGGATCTATTTGAAAATGTTTAGAAAATGGCCAAGATGGTACAAATGTTCCAATTTCAATTGACACAATGCCAACAAAATGTCTCTCAAATGTCAACATGATTGGTATAGTTGTGAACGTGAAACCCAGCAGATAACCCCTTTGACGTCTTTATCAGAGTACTATCACCAGATTTTATGTCGTTTGCTGTAATGATTCATCATTATAGGGCAATTTACAGGCAGCCAAGTGGTCCTTTGACTTGTATTGGCCAAGCATTTCGGCAACAGTTCTACAACGGCATTGGTTTCCAGGGCGGATCACATCCCCATAAACAGCCATTTCAATTATATCTAGCTCCTTATCTGCAAGTTGGAAAAATTTGTGATTATTGAATGAAAACACGACCTACTGATACATAAGAAACAAAAGAAAATGATAAGAAAACAATGTACACTCAGTAGGTAAGAAAGCAGTCATTCCACTAAAAATAATTTTGTTTAAGCTGATAATTGCCATTTTTTGGTAAGAGAAAGGGGAGATTGAAATTATCAATGCACCTGATATACTGCACCTTCCTTTCATATAAAGGTAGACCCATTTTTCATTGAATGCAAGCTTTTCACCAACGAAGGAATCTGAGGTTCAGCCCCACCTTAGGCAATGAGAGCCCTAAGCCCACTATGGGTTGGGGAACTCACGGTCATTTCAAAAACTTCAAAATGTGGTGAAGTGTTTTTCATCCCCAAGCCTATGTTCCTCATGGAAACAAGAATTGATATATGAGGTGAATCGGACTAGGTTTACATCAAGCTTGCTTGGTGAAGCCTGACTGCCTAAAGGCTATGGAGGTGGCCTGCCTTTGGAGTGGGGCTCCAAAGTGAATGTGGAAGTGCAGAGTTACTCGAGACATCATGTTGATGCACAGGTACAAGTGATGATGACCCAGGTGGTTGACAAGGTTCTATGGTCATCCCAGAGGTGAAGAAGAATTGTGAAAGTTGGGATCTCCTTCGCTCATTGCATCACCAAGTTGATATGCAGTGGCTCTACGCTTGAGACAAATTGATGGAAGTAATTTGGGGTGGGTGGCAGATGGCAAGTTTCATGACAGCTCTAGGTGATTGTTTACTTAAAGACAGTTTCTGGGGCTCAATTCATCTGTAATAGTCAATGCAGTGGTACAGAACTAGTGAGAAAGCACTTGGACCAGGAAGTGGCTAATGTGAGTTGACCTCAGCGTTTTCTGCATGCTACAGTCCAACATCTTTGTATGACAACCTTAGATCATCATGCACTTTTCATTGACATCAAGGGCTATAATGGTTTCCATGGTTTAAGGTAGAGGCAAGAGCTGGACGACACACCTGGAGTGTGAGGAGATTATTGCTCAGGCCTGGAGATCAGAGTTTCAAGGGGCCAAGATGTATGTGGTGTGTTAAAAGATTAAGCGCTGCTGCCAAGTGCTGATAGAATGGACCAAGCCATTGGGGAGACGCTAGTGAATCAGGTGAGGGAGAAGCAATGAGTTCTAGGAGCAGTTAGAAAACACAGATGCCTCTCCCGAAATGTCTGAGCAAATCAAACAACTTTGAACGGAAATTGATACTTGACTTGATGGTGAAGAATTACATCGGAAGCAATGATCCAAGGTGCCTTGATTACATGAAGTGGACAAAAAAAGCATGTTGTTCCATGTTAAAGTAATGCAGAGACAAATGTAGAAATAGGATTACGGGCTGAAGGACGACCAAGGGACATGTCGTGAGCCATTTGAACAATGGGAAGGAGCTAATATGTTGGAGGCAATACCTTCTGTCATTGTCAAATATATACTTGAAAATGTAGCTCTGTCTTAGCATTAATAAAAATAATTTGTTTTATTTAACCAAAAAATCAAATGAAGAGCAATAATAAATGTGTTAAAGGATTCACAAAAGTGATTGGTACAATCATCACTTAATCCCATGTATCTATCTAGTCTATTTAATTGACATCCCTGAATCCCATGTTTTTTTTTTTTTGATAAGTAACATAAGAATGTTATTAATAATAGAAAAAGTGCCAAACCGAGTACATTAGGGATGTACTATGGGGGCACAAATCAGGCAACAAAAGTACAGCAATCAAGAAAAATAGGAAAGGAAGAACAAGAAAAATGAGAAAAGACCACACTCCATTCAAAGAGAGTGTGCAAATAAAAAGACTTAATCTCTAACAAAGAACGTTCACAACCCTCAAAGTTTCTAGCATTTCTTTCACGCCAAATGCACCAAATCAAGCAAGGAGGCACTAATTTCCAAACATCAATGTGACGATGTCATGCAAACTTTCCTTGCCAAGCCTCAAACAACTCAAGAATAGTATGAGATATAACCCATTGAATACCAAACAAGCAGAAAACCAAAGACCACAACTCCCAAGCTATGGAGCAATGAAGTAGAAGATGATCCACCGACTCTCCACAACTCTTACACATATAGCACCAGTCAATCACTATCACACGTCTTTTACGAAGGTTGTTTGTTGTTAAGATCTTACCAAAGGAAGCAGACCAAGAAAAGAAAGCCACCCTTGGAGGAACCTTCGAGAAAGCCACCCTTGGAGGAACCTTCGAGTACCATATCATTCTCCATGGGAAGGAAACATGATTAGGAGGATAGAAAGAGCTATAATATCCTTTAACCTCAAAACCTCTATTCCTTGCAGGCTTCCAACAAACCCTATCTGGGCCAAACCCCTACACAGTCAAAGAATAGACCAACCCCATAAACCGATCAAAAGCTTCTTCTTCCCAATCTTGTGGTAGACGACGAAATTGCACATTCTAGTGAAACCTCCCAGTAGACCAACCCATAACTTCAGCCACCGAGGAATCCTTTGACCTACTAATACAATAAAGCTCCGGAAAGGTCTCTTGGAAAGTACAATCCCCGCACCACACATGCTTCCAAAATTTTACTCTAGTACCATCCCCCACATCATATACAAGGAGTTTAGAGAAGTTCAACCAGCCACTTCTAACGTATCTCCATAGGCTAACCCAATAAGGACTTGTCACATTTTTCGTACACCAACCACCCCAAATATTCCCATATTTTGCCTCTATAACCCTCCTCCATAAAGCATTAGTCTCCATGCCATACCTCCACATCCATTTTCCTAGCAAGGCAAAATTAAAGCTTCCTAACCGTCTTATACCTAACCCCACAACCTGCAAAGGCTTACAGACCTTGGCCCAATTAACTAAATGTATTTTAGGTTCACCACCAATCCCATTCCATAGAAAATCTCTCTGTAATTTCTCCATATGCTTTGCCACCTTATCCGGTAAAGGAAGAAGGGAAAGAAAGTATGTAGGTAAAGACAAGAGTGAGCTTTTAATGAGTGTCACCTTACCCCCTTCAGATAAATACATTCTCTTCCAACCTGCTAATCTCCTTTCCATCCTTTCTAGGATAAGATTCCAAACAGATAAATCCTTAAACTTTGCACCTAATGGAAGACCCAAATATTTCAAGGGCAGAGAAGACTGCCCACACCCCAACAGACCAATCAGAGCCTCCAAATTGTGCACCCCACCAACAAGTACCAACTCAGATTTCCCCAAATTAATACAAAACCCTGACACCTCCTCAAATCTAGCAAGAATTGCTGTTAAATTAGCAATCTGAGAAGAATCAGCATAACAAAAAATTAGTGTTTCATCTGCAAATAAAAGGTGAGACACCATCACTGATAGACCAGTCGTACTAGCCACAGCAAAGCCTGAGAATTGCCTAACGGAGGCAGCCACATCCAACATATGACTTAATGTCTCCATCACAATATCAAACAACAATGGAGATAATGGATCCCCTTGCCGAAACCCCCTAGTACTTCCAAAGAAATCAAATGGGCTACCATTGATCAGAATGGAAAACTTTACAGTTGAAATGCAATACCTTATCAATTTTCTCCATTTCTCTGAGAAACCACAACGTTGAGGCATATACATTAAAAAATCCCAACTCACATGATCATACGCCTTCTCCACATCCAATTTACACAACACACCTGGAACTCTTGACTTCAATCTACTATCAATACATTCAGAAGCAATCAATATGGAATCCAAAATCTATCTACCCTTCACAAAAGCATTTTGTAAATCCGAAATAAGCTCATGTGCCACCCTACGAAGCCGATTAGCCAACACTTTAGAAATAATCTTATAAATCCCACCAACTAAGCTAATAGGCCAAAAGTCTTTGACCTTCACAACATCCAGTTTCTTGGGAGCAAGAAACGAAGCATTAAAACTCTTCTCAAACACCGCCTAAGTATGAAAATTATGGAATACAACAATTACTTCTGTTTTCAAAACACACTAGCAAGACTGGAAGAATGCCATGGAAAAACCATTCGGGCCAGGAGCCTTATCACCATTAAAATCATTGATCACCCCAAACACTTCTTCCTCCTCAAAAGGCCTATCTAGCCAATTGGCATCTTCCACCGAGATACTAGAAAAGTCCACATCATCTAAGATAATTCTATGAGCCACATCCTCAAAATAAAGCTGTCTATAAAACTGAGAGATACAGTCTGCTATAGTTGCCGGGTCCGAAGATAAGTCTCCATCCAGCATAAGCTTATCAATAGAATTAACCCTCTTGTGCGAGTTAGCTGTACGGTGGAAAAACTTAGTATTCCTGTCTCCTTCCCTAACATAGAGAACTCTAGATTTCTACCTCCAACATATTTCTTCCAACAGAGTAACTTTTTCTAACTCATCACGAATTCTTCCCACTTCTACCGTTTCCTCCGCTGACAATCCCCAACTCTCCTCCATATTCTCTAGAACACTCAAGTCCTTCTACAATTTTTTAATCCAATCTTCAACATGACCAAACACCTCCACATTCCATCTTTTCAAATCATTTTTTAGGAGCTTTAATTTATTGGCTAGAATAAAACTCGGTGCACCAGGAAATTGATAGGAATCCCACCAAGACCAAACCCTATCCACAAAACCCTCATCCTTAAGCCACATATTCTTAAGTCTAAACGGCATACTCCCTCTCTGAAAAGATCCACTCTCAAGGACAATTGGAAAATGATCCAAGCACAACCTAGACATCCATCTTTGAGAAACTGTTAGAAACTTATCCTCCTAATCTGCAGAAAACAAGAATCTGTCTAGCCTAGTCTTCGAAGCAACTTCTCTAGAATTTGACTAAGTAAAAGTACCCCTTTGCAATGGCAGATCAATGAGACCCTGTTCCGAAATAAAAATGGAATACTCCCGCATAGCAGCAGTGAAAGAATTAGACCCCAATCATTCGGAAGGGAACTTAACCACATTAAAGTCACTACCCATACACCATGGGACACTCCACCAACTATTCAAGCCACAGAGTTCCTCCCATAAAAACCTCATGTCTCGGTGTAAATTAGGACCATAAACACCAATAAACACCGAAAAAAACTAATCTAACACACTTGTAAACTTACAAAAAATCCAAAATATCCCCACTGCTTCTTCCATTTTATTCACTACCCGAGTGTCCCACATCACTAACACCCCTCTAGAGGCTCCACAAGAACCTAAGTAAGACCAGTCAACATGTTGGCCATCTCACAAGCTACAAATCACTGCTCTATTAATCAGCCCCATTTTGGTTTCTTGAAGACAAACCACATCTAGCCCCCATTTCCTAATCAAATTTCTAACCTTGAGCCCTTTATCCTGCTCATTCAACCCTCTAACGTTTCAAGAAATAATCTTCACACTCATTGATAAGGCACAATAGCCCACTTAGTACTTGCACTCCTTGCTTTATTTGGATCATACTCAACATTCAAGGATGACAACAAGTTCTTCAACTCCTGCTGACGTTTCTGGCCTAACTTGACCAACTTCGTCTAATCACCCACCCCAAGTTTTTGTTTATATTTCTTTTTGGCCTCTATAGCTAATAACAATCCTGTAATCTGCTCCTCAGAACCTTCCAATGAAGTGCTCAAAAATTTCTTAAAAGCCTTTATCTGATTGGTTACCCATTGTGATAGCTGACAGTTATCAACACTCACCTTACACCCAACCTCCTTCACTTGACTAGATACCACCTTCAAAGGACCTCCAGTGGCCAAAGGTACCACAACTTATGGCTTATCACCTATCTCCCAAGACCTCAACCTTTCATCAAATTCCCACATCTCCTTCTTTAACCAAGGAACCACAGATGAAAACTCAACGAGCCCCTCACCCTCATCTACCCAACTAACCCTCTGCCCTTCATTAATAATAGAATCATTACCTGGTACACACTCTCCCTCCATGCTTGAGCAGACCGACATGCAATCTAGAGATTGATACAGTGACAGTGGAAGCACTAATTGCCGTCTATCACGCAATTGTAGCATCCAGTCTTTGGAATTAGCCCAAGACTTATCCAAATCTTCAACCAATTCCCTAATAGTGGGGCTAGGTAGATGAACTCCCTCAAAATCAGAATCATTATTTATAGTGGTTGATCCTTCCGAACCCACAAAATCCTCTTCCCCATCTTCCGTTGCCACTTGAGAAGTCAAAGACACCAACGCCGACACCATCGGGTCACTATAGGTTGTTATCGATTCACTGGATGCCTGGACCATGTTTAATGGTCTCTAAACCCAAGCCTTGCTTATTGACAAGCTTGATCAAGCTCCCACATACACTCTTAAAATCCTTTAGATTAAGATAATGAGATTGAAATTAGACTTGCAATAGTACATCCCAAATAATAGACTAATTTTATTAATCAAAAGCAAATCTAAGAAGCAATCTTCAAACCCTTCCAAAATAATACCTAAAGCAAGGCCGGAACATAAGTTAGATACTTTTCTACATCCTGCAACTAACACCCAAATCCTTTAAAACTTTTAGAGACCACTAAGACATTGGACCATCATATATCTGAAAGTGTTTCATAACCTATATTCTTATATTTCCATGTATTTCCATTTATCCATCTTAGCATTCTCATTTCAAGTACACTTAAATTTATGAATATGTTGCTTCTTTACAACCTAGCATTCAATATCATAGAGCAAAACTAGTCTTATAGTGAAATTTCCCTTTAACTTAATAGGTATTCTATGATCACACAATACTCCTGATTTGCTTCTCCACATCATCCATCTTTCTCTTATCCTATGCTATGATTCACATCCTTTTTAATCTCTCAATCTTTTTGAATTATTGATCCAAGATATTAAAAACAATCCCTCTTTTGAATCTCATGACCATCAAGTCTTACAGTCCTCCTTTCATCTGTGTTTCTCCTTTTACTAACCTTACATTCTATATACTGTGTTTTAGTCCTACTTGATTGACAACCTTTAGATTCAAAGTGTCTAGCCAAAATTCTAACTTAACATTAACTCTATGTCTAGTTTCATTCACTAAAACTATATCATCTGCAAAAAACATACACCAAGCGACTCTCTTAAATCGATTTAGTGAGCTTATCCATCACTAGTGCAAATAGACATCAAGGAACAACGCTAAAGTAATGTATAGATGAATCATACTGAGAACATTTAAAAATAGTTTATTGACATGTATGCATCTGAAGTATGTTTCATCAAAATGAACAATGAAACAGAAATAAATAAAGAAAATTCACTATTTTATGAACTTATTTAACCTAATATGTAACAAGACAGCGGTTCCATTACTAATCCAGAATGAAACCTGAAACCATGTAGGTCTCACAACAATGATGAACAGATATACGATGAACAGATGTGGGTTTGATACTGTCACTATAACTATCTCTTAGGACATCCAAGGGATAGATCACTTGACAGCCATTTGAAAAGGGTAACAAATAACTCATGGCTAAAACTCAAATATATTAGTGATGCAGTGAAAAAAGCATGTAGACTTGAATTCTATGCTTGAACAACAGCACATTGATTTGCTGCCATATACTAGTTGTCAAATTATGGATGTAGGCAAGGAACAAACCTTCCCCCCATCCTGGCTAAAACTCAAATATATTAGTGATGCAGTGAAAAAAGTATGTAGACTTGAATTCTATGCTTGAACAACAGCACATTGATTTGCTGCCATATACTAGTTGTCAAATTATGGATGTAGGCAAGGAACAAACCTTCCCCCCATCCCCTTTTGTAAAGTCAAGTGACAAACACAAGATATTCGCCAACTGGCCAACTCAACAAACAGCAATCAAAGCATACCATGTTGATGACTCTCTGAACCTAAACTGTAGCGTTTCTATGAATCCAAAAGTAAAACATCATTCCCCTAACATGGAGAGTTATTAAATGAGACAATACTTCGAGGAAAACAGAATCATCGTTGAGAATTTTTTTTTTTTTTTTGATAGGTAACTAGAAGGTATAAATCAATGAAGAAGGACGTTCATTTCAAATTTTGGGTCAAGAATAGAGAATGGTGCAAACATACCGGTAAACTTGACATCACAGGAGTAACCTTTCAATTGAGTTGGATCTACATTGTCTTTGTCTGATTTATATCTGTTCACCCTTGTTTGAAGTATCTGACAATTATGATATGTAGATTCACCGCCTGCAACACAACCCAAATCACAAATGCTCAATTTCAAACTGATAAACAGTCCAAAATCTATGTCCTGCTTAAAATTGAAGGAAAAAAAAATCAAGGCTTTAAATACATTGCTAGTTCCTAAAGTTTAGCACATGAGTGATTCTAGTTTCTAAAGTTAAAAGTAATCGGTTTAGTCCCTTAGATGACATGGCAAAACTAAAAATTGATTCGTTATTACTCTAGAGAGACTAAAAGCAACCACTTTAAGTTTTGTAGAGACTAACTTGTAAAAACTACCCCTTTAAGGTTGCGTTTAGCATTGGCTTAAAAAGCTAGATTTTTTTACTATTTAGTTTATTTTTGCTATTATTCATGAGCCCTATTGTACTTTTTAGTATTATTTATAGGTCCCACGGTATTATTTCTTCAGCTACTTACTCCCGGCAAAATGTTTTTCAATTTCAGCTTAAACAAGCTCTTACCAAGTTTCTTAAAAAATAAACGTGATCATTTTAAACTTAGAAACTAAAATCCTATGATACACGGACACAGACATAGGTACGGGTATAGTTCGAGTAATTTTTGAAAATTATAACCATTACGACACGGGTACAACAAATGAAGTGTCCGTGCATTCTAACTAAAATAAAATGGCTTTACGAGCTAAAGTGTAAGAACCTTGAGTTATGCATACAGAAGTTTGACACTTACAAAGAATGAATGAAATATAGAATTGCAGAAACAATGAAATGTATAAGAGAGAGAGAGAGAGAGAGGGGGGGACCTTTGGAGAAGGGGACAATGTGGTCGTATTCAAAGCAGAGGCAGCCTTGGCAGTTGCAGAAGCGCTTGCAGACGACGTTATCGGCGGCGTCCTTGCGCCACCTTTCTGGGTGTCTTCCTGGGACTATCCCTGCATTTGCCCAGCACTTGTTCTTCGCCTTTGAGTCAAAGAACCGAGGCCTCTCCTCACCATTACTGTTTTTACTATGACCACGAGAACGATGAGGTGATGAAGACGAAGAAGAAGTACTCATTTTGGGCTCTCACCCCCGCTCTCTGGTTTTGCTTAGCACTTTGCTTGGAGAGAAAGATACGGGAGCGAGCGAGAGAGAGAGAGAGAGAGAGAGAGAGAGAAGGATCAAGAAAGGTCTATCATCTGCTTGTCATAATGTCCCAACCAGTAAATTCGTCTCCTTTTACTTTAAAAGTCGTACGGGGCAAGCAATAGCCAATGACAATAGATTTTTTTTTTTTTTTTAAGCGCGCGTTTGGACAAGCAGAAAATTTCAGTTTATTTATCATTTTAGCTTATTTTTACTATTATTTATGAGTCTTATTATATTTTTTTAGTATTATTTATAAGTCTCAGTATACTATTTAGTTAACTTTTATTTTTATTTATAGTATTTTTATCAAAAAATTTTCAATTTCAGCTAAATCAGTTGTTCCTAAACAAACGCTAAGAGTGATGTAGATCTACAAAATTTTTATAGAATTAATATTTTCATTATAAATTATATATAGTTTTTTTTAGAACCTATAAATTTAAGCTTATATAGTAGTTGTTATAAATTATTATAAATTATATATAGTAATTGTTATTGGTTCTAATTTAAGCTTATCATAGTTGGGTTACACGTAGCAATTTTATAATACTTCATGAGTATTATGAAATTTAAGCTTATCATTTAAATTATTTTTTTACACCTACTAATGAAAAAAAAAAAAAAACTAGAGGGATAATTAGTACATAAAATAGTAATCCTATTCCTAGTGAAATGGAAAAAATTTAAAAAAAAAAATTTATATTTTTGTAATAGGGCATGAGTTACCCCATCTCTCAAAAAATCATTGATCTAATAATAATTAACAATCATAAATAAACACCATAAATTTCAAATCTTATATTATATTATATATTACTGGAGATTTATGTTTGTTACCTGGAATATTTTTCACATCATACTTGTTGAGAAGAAACCTTCATGCCAAGAAAGTAATGCAGCGGGTGAAAGAGACAAATGAAATGGGTTGCCAAGCTCCTCGATGAAATCGAATTAAGGAGAAAAATCATTCCCGGTGAGAATGTTGTCGTCAATGTATAAAAGAAGGATGAGGCAACGACCATGATGTCGACGAACAAAGATGGAAGTGAGCAACAAAACTTTGTCAAAGCCCAAGGGTTAACAATTTAATGTGGATTAAAACCACTTAACTTTTTTTTTTTTGGAAACTGGACTGGATATTATTCAATTAATTAGAAACAGATGAGTTCAAATACAAAGCCTCAAGGCTTGGGGGAGGTTGTTCCTCCAGCCAAACATATTCCTCACTTACATTTTTAGCAAACCGGGCCAAAGAATGAGCCACCCCGTTAGCACTGCGTCTAACACAACTGGCTGAAAGCTTACGAAACTTCAACGCCAAGTAGCGAGCATCCTCATAAATATTTCCCAGCATGGATTTGTCTGGCTTGGCTGCTGTCAAACCCTTTATCACAGTGGTGTTATCTCCCTCCGCAATCACCTCTTGGAAACCTGTCTCCACAGCAAACTCCAAGGCTCTTCGACACGCCAAAACCTCTACTTCTTCGCTACTGGCAACCATAGGTCCCTTAGCACACAGCGCTGCCATCACTGCCCCAAAATTATTCCTTATTACAGCACCAAAGCCCAATGCTTCCAGATCTGAAAAAACTGCCGCATCAAAATTTAGCTTAAACATATTCCCTGAAGGTGGACACCACGACTACACATTCTCTCGAGTTGTATGGATAGCCAGTTGAACTCGTGATTCTTTAAATTCATCAAGTGAGTCAAAAGCTCGAGAATTCAGTCTTGAAGGATCTTGAGCTTTCCCTCCAAGCCACACTTTGTTTCTTTGGTTCCATATTAACCAACAATGGACCCAAAAAAGCGCTAGCTCTTTTTCCAATATTCTTAGGATTAATTCTTCAACCAGCTGCATAAAATCCCTGTGTTCCGTGCCCACTTTCTACAACCTACGTGGACCACCTGCCCACACGGCTTGTGCAGCCTCGCACTCCTATAGCACACGAAGAACAGATTCTGGTGCTTGGTTACAACGTTCACAAAATGCATCCAAGACCACTTTCCTATGAAATAAATTCTCACGTGTAGGCAGAATGTTTTGGCAAGCTTTCCATGCAAACACTCGAATTTTATTTGGTACTTTCATCTTCCAAACTTTCGCCCAAACATTAGATCCTCCCACCACTTTTGAGCTCTCTCCCAAGTCCTTTTCTTGCTTTAGAATTAATTGGGCTATGTGGTACCGGATCTCACCGTATACTCCCCAGTTTTAGTATGGAGCCAGATCATAGTATCTAGAACCAATCTATGGCTCAATGGAATGTGTAGAATTGCTTCTGCATCCTCTCGATGAAATACATTCACAATAAGCTCCTGGTCCCAAGCTTTAACCTACCAATCACTGAGCTCGGACACTCTCCATTCCCACTCCTCCACATGTGGTGAATGGATAACTTTGTGTGTAGGATGGTTAGGAATCCAGCTATCCATAGTTACCCGAATAGATGACCCATTGCCCACCCTCCAACAGCCACCTTTCCTTAGGATTGGTTGAGTTGCTAGTAAGCTCTTCCAAACATAAGAACTATTTGGGACATTTGTAGCTTCAAGGAATGTACCATGCGGGAATGTACCAAACGTAAAAATCACTTAACTTTTTAAATGCAACTTGTAATAGTTTTTTTTTTTTTTCCTATTTTATTAAAATATTCTTGTTTTAAACTTGGTATATTTTTATAGAAATGGGGCAAGTCAAACCTGATCCATTTCCATTATCCTTTCATTTCTCTTTTCTTCTCCCATAGCTCTTCACACATCAAGAGCTCCATCAACACAAGAAGTCATCACCAACCCACGCCTAAATGCAATTGACCAAGTACTTTGTAGCTCAATGGTATTGATTGCTTTCCGCTACAAAGGTATTGATAGCTTTCCTTTATAAGAAAAATAAAAGTTTGAATCTTTATAAGAAAAATAAAGGTTTGAAATTTTGAATCTTCTTCGCCATTGTTGTAGTCCAAAAACCCATCCAACCAATGAGGGTGGAAACTACCAAAACACGAAATAACAAACTAACACTAAACTACAATACATGCTGATTTTGCGCCAGCACTATAACTCAAGTTAAAGCCTAGTCCATTACCAACGTTCTAGGGAAAGACGAAAGACTATTTGAGAGGATTTCTCCACTTCTCATTCGTTGCAATATTACTTTCTGCGAGCTGTTTACGCATATATTTTTTTTTCTCTAACATCACAAAATTTTTATTACTTAAACCGAAATCCTTATCGTATATTTCAATCTATATAGAATTATAATACTTTATATTATTCTCTGCAATAAACAAGCCAGAACGTGAGATCAAAGACGCCCACTTTCTGACACTCCTTATTTATGGGCATGAAGGTTATATAATCAGACTGAAAGTCTGAAACCACAATAACAGGGTCTCAGAGACCATGCGTCTTCCAATATTTCATCAATCTTCAGATTGTAAACACAATAAACCAAAATTCAAGAGTTTGGTGTAAAGAACCTGATAGCACTTAACAGGCAGTTATGTTTTATTATCTAAATCCCAACACAATTTGCTCCACCATGCTTAGAAAACATCAAGCATGCCAGTTTCTGCACCAATTTCTACAATCACATCTCATTAACCTTTCAAGGAATGCATTCTTTTCTGCGTGTAAGCACCACTCAAATCTTTCTTTTCTTTTTTTTCTTTTTTTTCTCCCATCAATGCAGACTGAAAGCAACATAATTGAAAAAAGCAAATCTAGACGATGAAAACAAGTCTTTGAAAGACAAACATAACATAACAAGAAAATGTTATATAACTTCGTTTTCCAGACCCGCATAACTCCATCCGCACAACCACCAAGTATACCCCGCTGTGTCTTAAGAAAAGCAAGCTATAAAGGCTCACAAAAATATTTCAACTAAAGTTTCCAACAACAGTTTCTGAATTATTATAAAGAAACTACTTGGGGCCAATGTCCTTCAGAGCACAAATCTGCTCCTCTCCCATTGCAGACATCACAGAGACAACCAGGTCCTTGCCTTCAGCAAATCCATCCTTGATCTGCACACAAGGATTAATGACGTATTCAGCTATCCGAATTTTTTTTAAAAAGGAAAAAGGAAAGACAGAATACAAGTTGTACACGTAGAAAATCATTAAGAAAAACTACAATTTCTATGGACCAAAAACATAACCAAAGGTTGGGTAAATTTTAGGTATAGTTCAGTGTTCTCCAATTGAATTCAAACATGTGGTTGCATTGAATGTAATTATCATTGGAAAAGATAAGATTATTTGTGTTTCATTGGGAACCTAAAATACTAGAACTAGGTTTTACCCCCAAAGGTTCCAGAGAAGAAATGCACCCAAGTTAAGTCATCAAAACAGGAAACAAGTGGAGCGAAGTAACATATTGTAGCAAAGATTAAGGCCCATATATTCCGCAACACAGAAAGATGATCTAAAAGCAAAAGAGTAGAGCCTCATGAGAACTTCAGGTTCAAACTTTGACCCAAAAAAAAAAAAATGCAACTAGAAACCAACCTGGGTCAGCAAATTGTCATCAGTTGGGAGCTTCAGATCATCCTTGGTGTTCCCATTTTCAGTCAGCAAACTCACCTAAAAAAAAAATGCAATCAAACCAGTCAGAAACCAACATTCATATGAAAAATTGACTCAAGCACAGGAATAATGAAAAGAGACATAAAAATTGAACATACAAATCCATCCTCAGAGATATCAATCAGCTGGTAGTCAGTACGGTTGACATGAGGAACCTGCGTAACACACCCCACAAATACTGAAAACTTATAACAATTAAAGAAGCATAACCAATAGAGAGAAGAATAACAAAACAAATAAAAACATACATCACAGTTATGGGAAGATGGCACAATATCTTCAAGTTTCTTGGCAGTGAAAATGTCAATTCCAACAAAGTGGCACTTAGCATGACCGTGCTTGCCAGTCTTGGAGGTGGAAACTTCAACAACCTTTCACAACAAACAATCATGATATACATCAGTTCATGAAACCATAACTATAAAATCATCAAACCCCAACATAAATAGCAAGACCACACCACCAAAATCTACTTCCACATTAACTTAACTACAACAACAATCATGCCTTAGCCCAAAATATTTGCAAACAGCTATAGATCATCAACATACTAGTCAGATCGGCCACTCCCACTAGTATTCTTTTCTCCCCTTATCTATCAAAACTCATCATGCCTTGGTCCTAAAATCCTGGGATTCGATAAAAATCCTCGACATACTAATCCGAAAAAATCATATTACTCAACTCCATGTATCTAGACACCATCAAGGTTCTCATTTACATGATAAAAGCAACAATCTAAAAAACAAAATTTGCAACAGTACCCAGATCAATAAACCAATATGGAACATCAAATGGAAATGGGCAACAACTATGGATCTTAAGTACGCATCATTCAACTACATCACTCAACTAAAAAACCCAGATAGCAAATCAAACAAAACATTCAGAATTATTCAACTACATCATTCAACTAAAAAAACCCAGATAGCAAATCAAACAAAACATTCAGAATTATTCAATTGTTCAAAGTTTGTTCATTTCTAAGCCCCATAAACAAATAAAAATAGTCAAAAAGAATATTCCTAAAAACCCTTTTGCTTTTTGGGTCAGATCCGAATCATCTAAAGCTTAAAAAAAAAAAAAAAAACCAAAAAATCAGAACCAACAAAAAGTACAGATCTAAGCCAAAAAAACAAAAACCCAGAATCAAAAATAGATTTTTATCTTAGAAACAGAGCTAAAAAAAAAGATTGAACCTTGCAAGGACGGTTCTTGATGACGATGTAGCCATTCTTGCGAATAGTACCAGCTTGCTGAGGGTAAGTCTTGGAGGCTCCGGCATCGGCCTTGGACTCGAAGTGGTGCTCCTCACTGTCCGACATGTCGTTTTTTTTTGGTGGGTTTGCTCTGTTTGACTCGGCTTCTCTGAACTCAGTGGCTTGGATTTGTGAGTTGAGTGACCGATCCCGGAGGCGGAGAGGAAGAGGAAGAGAATTTATATAATAGAGAAGAGAAACCCAATTGTGTCACGGTGCTTATTCTAGGGTTTCGTGGTGGGCCCAGAAATGGTTTGGACCGTTGGATCTCTGTGTTTTTGGATAATATAGAGAGGCGTTTGTTTTACGCAAGTGTTTTTTCTTTTTTCTTTTTTTTTTAATGGGCTTTTGGGCTTTTGGGTGTGTTACTTCGCTGTGGAGGTTGGTGGGTGACTGATGTGTTGGATTGGTCCATGAGGCCCAACAGCCAATGAGAATCAATGCTAGAGGCATTTCCATTTTTGGTTGTTTTTTTTTTTTTTTGATACAAAATAGAATTCCACTCTAATATAATTTAAATGTATATGTGTGTGAAGCTTTTATCTAGAGACTTGAACTCCGGCTCTTACCCTTCACACCTGACAAATATTTATACTTGTGGAGTGATCATTGCACTAATGATTTGATTGTTTTTCAAATCATTCAAAATGGGGAGAGATTAGAGTAGAGGAAGATAATTAGAATGTAATAAATTTTTAGCATATTTGTTTTGGTTGCCTTTCATTTTCTACTCTCCTTTCATCTCCTTCCATTCTAAATATATTTTAATGGCATAAAATTTAAATATATATTGTGAAATGTATATAAAGTTATACAAGTGAGGAAATTAAGTTGCTTATGAAATTCATTCTATTATTGAGGTAGCAATTTGCTTTGGAATTGTCAGATGTGGGAATGACAAAAATGTCACGATCTATCTTAATTGATAGATCACTTTATTATGCATGTTAAAATACCCCAAACCTATCATGCTCATAACCTACCTCACTTTCGTTTGTGCAAGTTGTCCCTACCTTAGGGTAGGAATATGGTGGATATAATACACTAATAACCCAACATCATCCTGATCCAATAACATCCCCACCAAAAGAGGTGGATATTACATTATTACTCAAGGGTTAGAAAAGACCATACTCATTTTTTGCAATCTCGCTTTCATAGAAAAGGAAAAAATTTGAGCCATCGTTATGTCATCTAAAATGAAATGATATCTTTATTCTAATGATTGAGGCTTTTTTTTTTTTTTTTTGTCAAAATTTTTGGTACATGCATTGCCATTAAAGTTTCAAGAATAATAGTTTCTCAAAAAAAAAAAAAAAAAAAAGTTCTAAGAATAACTGGAAATATAAAAAATATAAATAAAAACTACATTAAATAACAGTTCAAATTTTTATAGCAAAAAAAAAAAAAAACTTGTGTTTTAATTTTTTATATATAAATTTTTTTTAGAATCTAATTTATATGTGGATAAATCAATTTGAAAATAAAAAAGAAAGTGGCCCAATTTTGTAGGCAATGTTTTAGTGGGAATTAAAATTGTATTTTTACCGAATTATTCTTTAGTTTTGTCTCTATTTAAACATAGGAGGTGTAGGGATATTTTTGAACAAGAAAAAAAAAAAAAAAAAAAAGGATCCCAAATAAGAGAAACCCTTTAAATAATAGTATAGATAGATAAAAGTTTTGAATAACCCTCTAATACAAAATGGAATCTTTATCTAAATTATTAAGGAGATTGTGTCTCAAAGAGCTACACCGTGTAATCCTTTAAATTCCACGAAAGTTTAATAACTTTTTTAACTCCTTTAAATTCCACAAGAGTTTTGAATAACCTCTCACACGAAATTGACTATATGTAATTTTATTTTATTTTGGGAGCAAAGTACGCAATGTGTTTTAACTTTTAAGCATTTGGTTTGGGGTTGGGAATTAAGGAGCAACCAAAGGTGTAATGGGAGTGTTTGAGTCAGCTCAGTTTTGTAGTCTAAGCTCTACCCCCTCCACATGTATTAGGCAAGCCCACCATTTTTTTTTTAGCAGATGAGTTTTTCATACCAATATGTATACCATATACCTAAGTTTTTAAGAGCAAAACTTAGACATTGTATCATAGGAATCTTATTTAAATTAAAACACCTGATTGCATTGACCAATAGAGTACAAACAATATTATTTTTTCAATGAGAATTAAATTCAATGCAAGTTGCATTATGCAACTATGCATTCAAATTTAATTAGGAAACCTATGTAGTGCACCTAGGGTACTGTTCTGTACCTAAGTGTTAATCTTTAAGAGCATCAGCATCCGGCATGCCATATGCCATATGGAGGCTGCATTTAGCATTTTTGCCCCAAATCTCCCCAACATCTGGATTGCTAAAAGCCAAATATTGTAAAAAAATTTAGAATTGTGCTACAGTACTATTCTACTTTTAGAATTATACTTTAGCACAATTCTAAACTTAAATACTATTATTTAATTCTCTCTCCCTCCTATTTTTATTAAATAATGATATCACTCTTTTTTCTTCTCTCGTCCTTCTCTCTTCAGACCCAAAACCCATAGCTTTTGTGCTTTGTCTGCTCTCTTTCTTGGTGCATATCGGTTGGCTGACGGCTGCGATCGAGTGTGGTGGTTGATCGGTGCGGATTGGTTGATCGAGTGTGGCGGTGTAGGTTTGGGTTCGGCGTGGTGGTTGATCGAGTGTGGTGGTGGTGTGGTGGTTGATTGGTGCGGTGGTGGTGTGGTGGTTGATCGGTGCGGATTGGTTGGTTTGGTGGTGGTGTGGTGATTGATGATGGTGGAGCCGTGGAGGTGGGGTTGCCGTGGGTGGTGATTGATGATGGTGGAGCCGAGTCGTGGAGGTGGGGACCGTGGGTTGTTGTTTTCTTTTTTCTTTTTTTGGTGGTGTTGATGGTCGGAGAGGGTGGTGTTGATGGCCTGGGTTTTGTTTTTGTTTTTTTGTTTTTTTGGTGTTGATGGTAGATTATGAGTTGCTGGTGGTGGTGGTGTCAGGTGTTGATGGTAGATTATGAGTTGCTGGTGGTGGTGGTGTCAGGTGTTGATGGTAGATTATGAGTTGCTGGTGGTGGTTGTGTGGGTTTGCGTTCGGCGTGGTGGTTGATCGAGTGTGGTGGTGGTGTGGTGGTTGATCGGTGCGGTGGTGGCGTGGTGGTTGATCGGTGCGGATTGGTTGGTTTGGTGGTGGTGTGGTGATTGATGATGGTGGAGCCGTGGAGGTGGGGTTGCCGTGGGTGGTGATTGATGATGGTGGAGCCGAGTCGTGGAGGTGGGGACCGTGGGTTGTTGTTTTCTTTTTTCTTTTTTTGGTGGTGTTGATGGTCGGAGAGGGTGGTGTTGATGGCCTGGGTTTTGTTTTTGTTTTTTGTGGTGGTTGATCGGTGCGGATTGGTTGGTTTGGTGGTGGTGTGGTGATTGATGATGGTGGAGCCGTGGAGGTGGGGTTGCCGTGGGTGGTGATTGATGATGGTGGAGCCGAGTCGTGGAGGTGGGGACCGTGGGTTGTTGTTTTCTTTTTTCTTTTTTTGGTGGTGTTGATGGTCGGAGAGGGTGGTGTTGATGGCCTGGGTTTTGTTTTTGTTTTTGTTTTTTTTTGGTGTTGATGGTAGATTATGAGTTGCTGGTGGTGGTGGTGTTAGGTGTTGATGGTAGATTATGAGTTGCTGGTGGTGGTTGTGTGTAGTGCAGTGGTGGTGGGCTTGTGGTGATGGTGGTTTCAGTAAATGTTGCGGTTGTCTAACAGAAAGAATGAGAGAGAGAGAGTAAATAAAAATGTGTAGTATTGTAAATGAGGATGATTGTGGGATATATTATTTTATTGGGTAGAAATATTATTTTAATAAGTAGAATAGGAAAATGAAAGTTGGGATGCTGGAGGTATTGTAAAATGGTAAGGTATAATTGATAAAGTTACTTTTTGAAATGGTAAAATAAAATTAGATATAGAAACCGGATGCGGATGCTCTAATAACATAATTTAGACATCGAATGTTTTTAGAGCTTAATAACAATCCAAATGACAAGCTCGTTAGAGAACAAGTTCAGCTCAATTAGGTTTTTTTAGTAAAACCAGAAAGGTTATCAATCAAACAATTTGCATCAAACAACACAACCGAAAGATTGACAATGTCACAAAACCAATACCAAAGAATTCCACATAAATTGCCATTTAATCTTCATGTTTCTCCAGCTATTAACATATTAATAAAAATGAGTTTATCAAATGATTAAATTCACAAACAGTAGGAGCAACACAACCGAAAGATTGACAATGTCACAAAACCAATACCAAAGAATTCCACATAAATTACCACTTAATCTTCATGTTTCTCCAGCTATTAACATATGAATAAAAATGAGTTTATCAAATGATTAAATTCACAAACAGTGGGAGCCTCAAAATTCTTCTACTTTAACAGCATCACGAGTCATTTCATAGGCATCTTTGGGCCTTGATTTCTTCACACCAGCTGTGAACCATACTTTATCAGATTTGTAGCTTTCGACAGCCACACTGGTAACCTTGACCCAAACCAGAACCTTTGCCTTCATTCCATCTATTCCAGTGAGCTTTCCCCTTGATAATGTCCCTTTAACACGAGTGGCATACCTTACAATGGACGAGTCTTTGAAGCTCACCTCACATGCAGAGGGCAAATACACTATGAGCTTGGACCTTGATTCATCAAATTCATAACATGTTATGTTTCGAGGGAAGAGACCAGGAGGAAGGTTGTACTCTCGGAGAAGATCTGGCAAGGCTTTCGATGGCTTACCTGTAAGAAGGGTAAGCTTTATTTAATCTCTGAGAACATATTTGTGATGTAAATAATCTTAATACACTATGGCATCTTGTCCAGGTGTTAACCAATTATGTAGGGCCTTGATATCCTACATTTGTTTGAGTAATACCAAGTGTTAACCAAGTATTCATTTCATGTTAACCAAGTGACAGAAAATTATTATGGAGCAGAAGTAACTGCAAAGTATGTACACGTCATTAGGGCAATCACACCAATACATAGTAATCTTACCTTTCAGCTTGTTGAACACCCATTTTGCCTTCTCTTCAACAGTATTAGAAAGAGACTGATATTCAAAACAGCACAATTAGTTTAAAGTTGATATAGGAGTCATCTACATGTCACATCACCAAATAAATAGCAAAAAAATGTCATTTGCTTTCATTTTAGATATGCTCATACTTAAAATTAGATGGTAAATTTGAGGGTAGATTTGTCTCTTCAATGAAGCTGCCATTGCCAGATAATTTCCGCAGTTTTAGTTCACCTATTATGTAGAATATTCTGCTTCATTTGTCTCATAAAGGCACTGTCACGTGAATATATACCAAACTTTTGCAGAAATGGACTACAAAACCTTTTATATACAACCCAATGATGGAGCAAAAAATCTTTATGTACAACAAATTCAATATGCGAAGATTAATTCTTTATTTTAGAAATTTTTTGGATGCATATCAAAAGGAAGTATAACACTTTAAAAAATATGCATGTGATGATGAAAATTTTCACATGGCACCATGTGTGCTGTTTTGGATAGCAAATCTCAGGGCTGTAAGAGGGAAGGAAGCTAGGAAGCCTCCAATGCTTGGTACCTTGATTGATTTACTTTCTCTGTGTGTGTATATATATATATATATATTAATAGTTTAATACCTTCTTTATTGTCTACAAGAAGTCTTTCATAATTTCATTTATTTATTAAAAAAAAAAAAAGATTTCTAAGGAAAGAAGTATAGTTTCTTGGTTAATAAGCTTAATTATAGCATTAGCCATCCTCCTCCTCATATAATATTGGTAGGAAAGTTAAGATGAATACAATGATTTTGCAGAAAAATGAATGTTTCTCAAAAACAATAATCATAGCAATAAAAGATCAATATAGAGATATGGAATGGAATGTTATATGTAGAGTTTTGAGTATTGTCTTTATAACTGAGAAATTGAAGGACCTAAAAGTGGCAAAACGAGGAATGTGTATAAAAGAGTATCATTGAGATCATCAAAATTCACACTGCATAAACAAATTAGTAATGCATTACTCTGTTATTGAAAAATGTGATCTCTTTCTTTATTTTGATCCAAATTATTGATTCACCATTTTAAAAAAGAAAAAAATGGGAACCGACTAGAATTGTTTCTTTCTTTTCTTTTAAAATCACCAATAAGCTAATTAGCTAAACATTAAGCAGGATATGAATCGAGATAAAAGAAACTGTGGCAAGTGATGTTTCAATTATATTAAATGACATCCATTTTTTTGACTTCTTTTAAAATTTCAAAAAATCTTTTCAGCCTTTTTGGGTAGAAACTAGAAACATTCCAAAGATTGTTGTATCTCAGAAATATCAAACTATGCATTCAAGAAATTAACAAAGATTTCACCAAATAGGAATCAAGTGCGAGCACTAATCCAAATGAAAACAAAGAATTTCCCTTCAATCTTAATCTCATTCCACCAAACCATGTGATGTTTAGTTAGATCTTACAAATTATCAAGTGGGTACCTTGTATCAAGCAGCATTATGCATATAAAGATACAAAAAACCAGCCAAGAAAAGAAAAATATTGAGAAGAACGCAAATGAGTGATTAGTGAAACAGAATATAAAGAAGAATTAAAAGATAGAGCCAAAGAAAATGTGGAGAATTCAGGTGGAACATACAGAGAGGTCTTCAGTGATGTTGGAGATCTCTGCCTTGGCTTTCTTGGAAATCCAAAAGCTCCCAACTTTTGTCAGAGCTTTCTCCATTTCTGTCTCTCCCTTCCCAGTCCTCTCCTCTCTCAGTCTCACACTGATGAAAGAAGAAGAAGCTGAAGTAGTTTCTTCACCAAAAACTCTCTCTCTATCTGAGACACAGGATGCGTCACAAGTAACAACTCACAAGACGGCACGGCACAAAGCCGTGCCCACAAACGTAAAATAAAGATTATAAAGAAAATGAAGAGGAGGTAAATAAATTTGAAATTTTGAATGAGAATTAAAGTGTATAGTAAGAAAAATTATGTAAGATAGAAAATTAGGAATTATATGATTTATATTTATGATTTATCACAGTGTTTTTTTTTTATTTTTTTATTTTTGAGAAACCAAACTGGGTCTGGGAGTAGCCTGGATCACCGTGTGCCAGTGTTTTGTAGTTTAACTGAATGACACAATTTTTTTTTTTTTTTTTAAGTTTAGTAATAAATACACTCACCCCAAACAATTTAATAATAAATAAAAAAAAAAATTCAAACTTCCAATAATTTCTGTGGATAATAATTAATACAGCAAGTCATACTGTCACAAGTGCTTAAGTGGTTGTTTCTAATTTGCTCTAAAATTTTTTTTAAAAAAAAGGTGGTTGTTTGAATTTTGATGCTTTAAAGACAATTAAGCTACTAAGGCCCTGTTTGGTTGTGCATTTTAAACAACATTTTTTAGTTTTTAAACAGCATTTCACGTATTTCAACACACTTTTTCACCCCCACGTATTTCAAAAAACAATAAACAACAATTTTCAAACTACTCTACCAAACACCCCCTAAACATGCTTAAAGTATTTTGCAAGATAACACAGACAAGGACAGCACACTTAAACATACTAGCTTCCATAACGACATTCTATCTCATTAGCAACACACACACATATTTATATATATATATATATATATATATTTTGAGAGAATTTCAACTTTCAACTTATCACGTCCGCTCTTAATAATAGTTCTTTATTATCAGACTAAGACATCAATTAGTTTTTGGTATAGGCAGGAATTGAACTCAAGATCTCTTATTCAATCATAAAAAATTTTACTAATTAAGTTAACTGGAACTTACGTTTTAGCAACATATATAACAATAGAAGAATGACAGGGTGTCTTATGAATTTTCATGAAATTGCTACTCTTTTTATGCCATAGAGGTGACATTTATTAGGATCAATTTTTTTTTTCTTCCGCATAATTTTTAAAGTTTTATTTTTTTAAGTACAATATAATTAAACCCATGGCCCTCCTAGCTTTTCCAATTTCCCATTAGTATGGGTGCTACAATTAGAATTTTACAAAATATAATTGATTGGCCCCCTCTCAAATTTCAGAATTTGATCCCTTAAAATTTAAAATTTGGACCTTAAGCATTCATAAGTAGTCTCTCCAAATTTTCAAGTAGTCCTAAAAATCTCAAAAATATTAATTAGCGTCAAAAAACCCTCAAAAAATTGAATTGATACAAAATAGACCCCCAAGCAAATTACCATCAGGATAGCCCATTTTGTAGCCCATCATGGCCTTCCAAGTACCAAAAAAAAAAAAAAAAAAACCAAAATTCTCCTTTTTAATACATTCCAAATCACCAAAGATCAATTTTTTATAAAAAAAAACCCAAAACAAATCTAAATTACTGTGTGTGTGTTGCACCTAACCCATCACGCCACCAATCACCTCGCCGTGAATCTATGGTCGTCCATCGACTCCAAGCTCTGTCACAGTACCACTGGTATCTCTCTCTCTTACTCGATGTTTAACTTGTGAACACCAATTAATATACTACTAAAGACTAAACTGGTGTAGTCGGTTTACTACTTTTGTACTGTGCTATACAACTCTGTATGTTGTACTTTTGAGTTTCATTCGTGGGTTTGACAATCTCAATAATATATAAAAAAAAAAAAAAATCATGAGTGAATGTGTTATTGAAAGTGAATATTATATAATATATATAAATATATATAATAGTGTCATGTATTGTATTAATGTATTTATATTTGGTTTTGAAATTTTTTGCTTAATTTTTTAATTGAATTATTTTATTTTATATATATAACTTAATTGTTTGTTTATCTCACTATACATAGTAGTTTATGCTTGATTATTCATATTAGTGTAGTGTATTGACGATTGATATGGGATCATCCTAGTTTACAAGATGGAAAATAAGATTTTGAGTAATTTTTTTAACTATATATATATTGCTAAAAATTTAGCTTTGAATCAATTATAAATGATTTTAATAAAAAAAATATAGATCACAATTTTGTCGAGTTAAAATTATTTATGAAATAATTTGTTTTACTTAAGAACTTTATTGTATTTACTCTTTAACTTGGCCCCTTGGAAAATATTTATAGCTCCGCTATTGATTAATCCTATAATTTATTTTTATCTTACTTGACGAGGAAAATTATGACATGTCACCTCGTCTAGAGATTAGTTTAATAATCTAGCCAAAGTGGCAGCTTGGGTTATCGAAGTGGTAGGTGGACAGGGCATGAAAAACTCCAATCATTAGGTATTTAATAAAAAATAAACATATCTTCGCTGAGAATGTCATGGAAGATATTAAACATCTTATTAATGGTCTAGAGTGGGTATCTATTTCTCACACAAGGCGTAGTGGTAATAAGGTGGCTCATGTGTTAGCGCAACATGCCAGAATTAGTATTGAAGATTTGTATTGGATAGAGGATTTCCCTCCTCCAGTCATTGAACAATTGTATCAAGATGCTTACCTTTTATAAATGAATGAATGCTGTTTCTCTCTCTCAAAAAAAAAAAAAAAGGAATAGGATTAAAATTCTTCATAATTACATTTTCTTTTTATATTTTTTGTAATTACAAATTTTTAAAACGATAAAAAATTAATAGTTATATCATCAATCAAATGTTTAAATTTTAAGTTTTTATAGTTTAAAATGATACATAAAAAATAATTTTATTATAAAATACATACAATTTAACATTTAGATTTTCAAAATATATAACTATGTTAATTTTTTTAGTGGGAGTTATAGTCATTGATTACAATCAAGTTTATAGTCTAATTTTCTTCTTAAAAAAAAAATTATAGTCTAATTTTCTTCTTAAAAAAAATTATAGTCTAATTTTGTCTTTAAAATTACACATAATTGATCATCTGCATAACAAATTAGAAGAAAATAGTTCCAAATATGGTTTTGAGCTAAACCTTATTATTATTATTATTATTTTTAAGTAAATCAAGCAAAACTACAATTGCTATTTTTTTTTTGAAGCGGGAGTTTCAACTTATAGCATGTCCGCTTTTGATAGTTGCCCTAACAATCCATCAATTAAATTTAAAAAATTGGTACATAAATTAAATAATTTAAAACTAGGAAAAAAAAAAAAAAAAAAAACCTCCCAACATGTAAAAAAAAGGTTGAAAAAGAAAAAGAAAATGGAGAGACAACAATCAACGTTCAACAACCACCACTAGTCAAAACACCAAACCCAATCTCCATATCTCCCTCTCTCTCATACACACAAACACACAGCGAGAGAGACACTTTACACACACACACACACACAGAGAAACAATGCAATGGAGGTGGAGAGCCCTAAGCACCATAACCAGAACTTTTTCCTCCTCCTCAACTTCCACAACAACAACAACAGCGCCGCCACCTTCTGAATTCCCCAAAACCCTGGAGGGTCTTCGGGCCCGCCTGGCCCGAGAATCTCCGACCCTATCGGAATTCGCGTACTCCGTCGAAGTCGGCACCAAGAAGAACCCTCTGCCCAAGCCCAAGTGGATGAAGGAGGCCGTTCCCGGTGGCGAAAAGTACGTTCAAATCAAGAAGAAGCTCCGTGAACTCAAGCTCCACACCGTCTGCGAAGAGGCCAGGTGTCCTAACCTCGGCGAATGCTGGTCCGGCGGCGAAACTGGCACCGCCACCGCCACCATCATGATCCTCGGCGATACCTGCACTCGCGGTTGCCGGTATAAAAACAAATTATGCATTTCATGATTTTATCATTGTCTAAGCTTTCATGATTTTTAGTTCTGTAAATAGAATTTGATTTGCAATGCCAATATCTAATTTGAACATTATTCAGCGCACTTTTTTTTTTTTTTCAAAAAAAAAAAAAAATCAATATCAAATAATTAGAATTCTTGTTATGATTAAAAGTAAAAGAGCCCAGTAGAATTCTATAGTAATCTCATTACAATAATGGGTTTCAGTTATTAGCTTAATCGGTAAAATCCCTTGTTATCGAATAAGAGATTTGGGTTCGAACTTTGGACCCTAAATATAAAATAAATGGAAGGGTAAATTGTCTATTTAGTCCCTAACCTTTTGGTATTGTGTCAATTTGGTCTCTGGTGGATGGAAAATGGTCACTCTTATTATTAAGGGCTGGGATCATTTTGACATAATACCAAAAGATTAAGGACCAAATTGATGCATTTGAGTGGTCAAGAACCAAATTGACACAACGTAAATGTTAGGGACCAAATACATAACGGATGGGTAAAATGTGACTTTTACCCATCCAAGTTGTTTCCTGCTTCTTATTTCTTTTGTTTTAATAAAGTTGGGTATGTTTGTGGAATCGATTCTGTAAGTTTGTGAAGAGGGATGGATGGATGGGTGTATAGTATACTTTGTTTGATATTGTAATTCAAATTGTTAATTTTCTCAGGTTTTGTAATGTGAAGACGTCGCGTACACCTCCACCGCCTGACCCGAATGAACCGGGGAATGTGGCGGAGGCAATTGCTTCGTGGGGTTTGGACTATGTGGTGATTACAAGTGTGGACCGGGATGATTTGCCTGATCAGGGGAGTGGCCATTTTACTGAGACGGTGCAGAAGTTGAAGGCACTGAAGCCAAATATGCTGATAGAAGCCTTGGGTATGAATGAGCTTTTGGTTTTTTATTTTTTATTTTTAACTGTGAGAATTAATGAATGTGTATATAGATGTCAGAATAATTGAAAGGTTTGCAAGTATAGCTAATTGTTATTGAGAAAAGCAATAGATTGCTTGGAATTTAACCATAAACATAGGCCAGTGGACACTACAACTAATGCTGCACATGCGGAAAATGTGTTGCTTTTCTATTATTGCAATTGAAATCCATTTTCTTGGATTGCCAGAATTGGCATTTGATTTAGTGACCCTTTAAGCTCTGTTTGTTGGGTCTTTTCAAATGAAGCTTCAGCTTTTAAAAAGCGGAAGCTGCCTGCATCTTTTTTTGTAAAGCAGAGATTATTTATTTCACCAAGTTTGTGGAGTGGCTTTTGAGAAATGCTGCTCAAAGCAACTTAGCTTGTTATAGTTTTAAAACCTGCAGCCCTGGATTGGGTGATTAAGCCTTTTGTTATGATCTGTAAATAGTGCAGCTCTGTATGTTACAGACAGATCCAAACAATGGCCCCTACATACTTCTTTTATAATTAATTGTAAACTTTACCTAGACTATGGATTGGATGGTTGAACTTGGATGCATTGTTATACATGATAAGGGTTTGCTTATTTATAGAAAGTTGGATTACGTTGTATGACTCTTGATGTTAACATTTCTGGGTCTTCTATATGTGTCTTGGTTCTTTCTGTCATGTTGCTTGCACTTTTTTGGATTGTGCGAATCCTGATTTTGAAAATGTGGTTCATATGCCATGCAAGCCCTTTAATTCGCTGGTTGTGTAATCTCTATTGGTGGTGCTGGAGATTCAACTAGTTGAGCTGAATAGTTTTTGTTTTAGAGAGAGGCATTTGGATACTTTATTTTTATGGGACTTACTGTAAAGTTCTCCTAGACAGTGGAATGCATGGTTAAACATGATTTAAATCTGCTTATATATAGGAAATTGGAATGCTTTACCATGACTCTTGTGTTCATTTATGTCTATAGCTGTTTTAGAAGCATCTTTGTTCTTTCTGTGATGTTGCTTGCACTATTTTGATTGTGCAGTTCCTTGGAAAAGTCATAGATAGCTTGGGATTTAATTGCAATTGTAGCTAGGCTAGTAAACACCATGGCTAATGCTGCACAAGTTGGCAATGTGTTTCCCATTTTCTGTTATTCCTGTTGGAGTCATAACAAGAGGGATAAAACAAACCTCTAGTAGTTTGGTGTGCTTTGAGTAAGCACCAAGCAAGATAAAACAAACTTCTAGGTTTTTAGCACATAGGGTTGGCTGGAGTCAGCACCTAACCATTGGAAAATTTCAAGAGATAGTTTATTCATCATTCAAACTGTAATCTATAAGACTGTCTTCATATCTAGGAGTGTGTTATTGTGCTTATATAGACTATTAGGACTAAGCCTAATTCTAATTGAAATAGGAACACCCGAATTTTAATTTATTTGGGAAATCCCAATTATTGAATTAAAAAAACAACCTTGACTCTAGGAATTAAATAAAATACGAATTTATATAATTTACTAATAATACCTAAATTAAAATACATTTGACTTCGAAATTTAAATAAAACTGGAACTAAAAAAATATTGGACAAAGTTTAGTTACAAAGGCTACAACCTTACTTAATATCTTTTTATTTGAGGTGAATTTTGACAAATCCACCATTGGATTACATCTTTTTCTTATATCCTTCATGTTTGCAAAATTTCTAGAAAATTAAAAATCAATAACTATGTCACCAATAAATTGTTTACATTGCAAGTTTTTGTAGTTTAAAATTATGTATAAAATATAAGCTTATAGATTATATAGTAAATAATATCCGATTGACATAAAATTTGACATGTGTATTAAGTACGTAAAAAACATACAATTCAATGGTTAGATTTTCAAAATATGTAGTAATATTTATTTTATTGAGTAAAGTTGTAGCCTTAGGCTATAACCAATTTTGTAGCTAAACTTTGTCTATAAATATTTCTTTACCTTTCCTTAATCGGTTGCTTACACTATTTTCGATTGTGCAACTCCTGATTTTTCAAAATTTGGTTCATCAGCCACCCAAGCCCTTTAATTGGCTGTTTGTATAATCTTTTTTTGGTGGTTCTGGAAGTTTGACTAGTTGAGCTGAATAATTTTTACGTTGGAATTTTTTATAGGGAAGCTCATGTACACTACTGGCAGTTTTAGAGCAAGGCATTTGAATACTTGTTTTGGAACTTATTATACACCTAAACTGGGGAATGCATGGTTAAGTTTGGATCCAAATGTATACATGATTTGATTCTGCTTATATGTAGGAAGTTGGATTACTTCACAAGGACTCTTTGATTTATGCCCATAGATGGTTTGGATCAGTCTTTGTTCTTTCTGTAATGTTGCACTATTTTGATTCTGCAGTTCCTGATTTTCGAGGAGATGCTGGCTGCGTAGAGAAAGTGGCGAAATCAGGATTAGATGTCTTTGCTCATAATATTGAAACGGTTGAAGAGCTTCAGAGTTCTGTGCGTGATAACCGTGCTACTTTCAAGCAGTCTTTAGATGTTCTAGTGATGGCCAAGGACTATGCTCCTGCTGGAACACTTACCAAAACTTCAATAATGTTAGGCTGTGGAGAAACACCCGAGCAAGTTGTCAGAACTATGGAGAAGGTGAGAGCAGCAGGTGTGGATGTGATGACATTTGGTCAATATATGAGACCGTCAAAGCGCCATATGCCAGTGTCTGAATACATTACACCTGAGGCTTTTGAGAAGTATCAAACTCTTGGCATGGAAATGGTATGCTTGAATATTATATGTTTTGATTATGGCACATTAATTAATTCTATTTTTACATGCATGGCTTGTTTGATCAAGTTTATTGTAGTTTGGGCAGATGATCTGTCTTGGGCTATGTATGTGGGTGTGTATGTGTGTATTCTATGTTCATTCTTTGCATGCTAGTGACTATGATTGGTAGTGCTACAGCATTTGCTCCCTCTCTCATTCTTCAATCCCCCTCCCTCTCTCAGTCCCCTTCCTGCAACATGATGGTAATAATAGTACTCTATTAGGAACTTTTATATATTTCCAATTTGGACTTTCTCAATATTCACTTAGAATTACCTGATTGTAGTACCCTTTAATTGTGATGGTGTGTTCTCCTCTTTAACTTTACTGTGCTTACTTGGGAAGTCATTCTACATGTAAAATATATATTTATACTTCCTCCTATGGAGGAGAGTGCCTTTAGTGACCAATCATTTTCTCTTCCTAATTTTTTGTTTTTTATTTATGCTTTAGGGTACTAGTATAATAATGCAGCAGATTGAACATTATTGGATTATCAATTTGGTTTTATGCTAGGGAGGTCTATCATAGAAGTATTTTTCTTACTTAGATGTCTAATGGAGAAATATAAAGATGTATGATAGAGGAGCTAGGGAGGTAATTTGGTGGACTTTATTAAAGAAATGAGTTCCTCTAATATATATTATGGTGATTAAGGATATGTAATGATGGAATTGTAACTAGTGTGAGAACAAGTGGAGGTATCTTACATCTTGCTCAATCAAAACAAATACGGAAGAACATTCAAATGTTAGGATTCCAAAATCACAGTGGAACAACAATGAGTCAATGAGATATTTGCTTTCTTGCCTATCCCTGGTTAATGTGATACATTGTTTTGAATAATGTACTTTACTTTGTATTAAACATATGCTGATTGTCAGTTGATCATGTCAAATGTAAATTAATCATTCTCTCTCTCTCTCTCTCTCTACATGCATAAAGTTGACAATAAGTATTTTTTTTCTCAATGTGAGTGCATGCATAATTATTATCAGTTGTGTGCTTTGGATGGACAGGGATTTCGATATGTTGCATCTGGTCCTATGGTTAGATCTTCATATAAAGCAGGTGAATTCTACATCAAATCCATGATTGAATCAGATCGGGCTGCTTCTTCACAGCTTCCTGTTTGTTGATGAGTATTTTTTTCCCTCTGCCATATAATATCATAAAATCATCACTTACTGTGTATTGTTTAAGTGATAATTACTTGGGCTTAAGGTCAATCGGCTTTAGTTCTTTTTTAAAGTAGCTAGAACCTTATAACTCAATTAGCACCTCCTGGTGTTTTTAACAGAGACATTTAAGGTTCAATTCTCTCCTCCCCCACTGTAACTATAAAAAAAAAAAAAAAAAAAAATGTACTTTTCCAAAGTGAAATATGGTTAGGATGAAAATAGAAAAGAAGGCTATTCCTCTTGGGTGCCAAATTCATTATGGTATAAGATAAGCTTGAAATTGTGTGGACACCAGTTACTCTGTAATCCTAACTTGGTCATGTACATCCAATTCGTTGTAATTATTCAATTTTGTTCTGCTGCTCTTTCTTTGATGATAACCCTTTTTTTTTTTTTTTCTTCTTCTTCTTTAAGTTGCTGAATATCTACTATAGTGCAAGCACTAATTATTAATCATATCCATGCTTCATTTTTGGTTTTTGAAAACCTCCTTTGCCAATTAGGAACATACAAATATGCTGAAGATCTCAGTCCATTTCCTTGTCTTCTCTATAGAAAATTGAAAATTTCCATGATGTACAATTCAATAGTTTCTAGATTTCTGCTCTCACTGACATTGTCTTAAATTATTTATACTTGCATTTGGGTCTACTTGATTTGAAATGGAATGCCAAAAGTGTATCAGCAGATTCAGCACTGCCGGTGGCAGTGTCTAATAGCTTAAGGCTTTGTCAGGGGGACATGGTGCAGTAGCAGGGTGTGCAATGAAGGTAGGAATTTCCTCGCCAGGCATCAAAATCGATACGCTTTTGGCATTACATTGTCATCCGCACAGCTTAATTAACAGAACTAATCACAAATATGGAGGCAATGCAACGAAAAATATGGAAGTATGAGTAAACAAATATAATTAAACCACAAAATGATGTGGAAAAGAGCTATATAGCTTCTCTTTTACTCATCCACTAAATGGACCAAAGCAAAAAATGTGTTTATTTTTAGGATCAAGTCAACAGCCAACGGTCCACATTATTCAGATTCGGTGAGGATTTTGTGGAAAGAAAGGAGAACAAAAACTAAAAAATTCTATAGCAATGATTGATCACCCTTGACACCACTAATAAGTAGGGTGATGAAATTGGTTGCAATCCCATGTCACATGACTACTACAAATTCTACTACCACAAATAATGCCGGCCTTGAATGACTGATTAATTACACTGCAAGAATGAAAACAGTGATACAATATTATAGAGGATACACTTGGAGCCTTGGATTATGCGTTTGGTACCTCTGCAATATCTACCAAGTAAAGTGAGTAATTGATTGGTCAAACACTAAGCTTATTAGAAAATGTTCGATCTGAGTATGACCATCACTTAAAACAAACAGCATATGCAAGTCCTGTGACATTCTATTATGGTAAATGATGAAAGGTTTATAAAGCATGGAAGTGTAATGGTTGGGAAAAAAAAAAAATCTAATGCAGCCATTGGAATAATTGCTTAACAAGTATTATACACCTTTAATTGTAGAACGCTAATACCTAATCTGTGGATTTCATAACTGTTTCCATAAAAATCATGGATTTCTTGCAGCATCCCTGTGTGTCAGTGTCATGCTGATACTGCAAAATTGGCTAACTAAGCCAAGATGAAATGGATATGTATCCATTTGAACCAGGAGATTAGAGTTGGCAGGCCTTTCCTAGGTTTAGAAAATGGCGGACACTGGGCACGATCTGTAAGTTTCCAAAATAATATATAATCTTCTTAGCACATATTGGGGGGAATCCTATAGCGTGTGATGAAAAATGCCAATAGTGTGCTTGTATCTAAGCAAGAAGCCAAGCGTAATCTTGTGTCTAGACTTTAGACATAATGGATAGATGTATTCTTGGAAGAAATTCTTTAGTAGAAATGAAATATTAAAGTTATTATCAATTTTATTTTGCTACAAAAGACTTACAAGCTTATGTCACAATAAATATCTGAATTATTAAATTTTTTTGTTGTTGTGAAGAGAGATTTCTATACATGCTACAAAATACTACCACAACTGCTTCGAAAGTACAAAAACTACTCAGGTCAGCCACCATTTGAAACATAATGGATTTCATGAATGTTACCCTATATTGTGGCAAGATTTCAAAACTAAAACATGAAAAAAATTTCACATGATAATGAGGGATTCAAAATTTAGCTGTTTGCATTCAAAACTAAAAAGATGGTCTGAAGAATTAGGTTGTCAACATACATGGTAGCAAGGGAGTGAATACCGTACCGGAGGCTGTACTGGTTTGGCCAGCGGTACGATATATTTCGGATACCGGTCAATACTGGTATGCCGTTTCGAGTTTACCACTATTTTTTATATTTATAAATAATATATATATATATATGTATGTATGTATGTATATATGTATGTGTGTGTGTATATATATATATATTATAATAAATATAAAAGTTTAGCATAAAACATTTCCTCAATTCAAAAGTAATTATTCATGGTTTTAGACTTTAGTATCAATTAAAAGAAAAAAAAAAAAAAAAACACAATATAAAAAATAGAAAGCTTAAAAGTTACTATTGCATACTAAGAAAACAAATAATACTAATAGGTTAATGCAACTAAGTTACCATTCTGCTCTAACAAAAATTCAAAAATTACAAAACTTAAAAAAAAAAAAAAACTTTTTTCTATACCGGCCGGTATTGCCCGAAATTGGCTGGTACGGCCGGTATTTTTTCCGGTACGAAACAGGGGGGTTATATGTACCAGTTTGCTTGCCGGTACGGTATATTCCGATAGTACCGGCCAGTACGGTACGGAATTGACTCCCTTGCATGGTGGACAAAGATACTCCTATCGGCAAAATTTCATCTCTCACTACCGGAGGACAACTTCATTTTTCTCTTGTTCTTGGACTTCACAACATCTAGACATGGCAAAACGGGTGGGTCGGGTCGGGTTCAGGTCGGGTCAAATGGGTTGCGGGTCATAAACGAGTCATTTTAAGCGGGTTAAAATCGGGTTCGGGTCAATCGGGTTGCGGGTCGGGTCGGGTTGACCCGTATTTTTCACATGATTTTTTTTTTAATAAAGAAAACAACATGTATCTGTCATTTGGAAAGTTATGCAACAAATTACTTGATGTAAAATGCATTATTTTGAATTCACCACTTATATCAAGAATGAACTCAGTTAAACTTATTAATACTTATTCAATAATTTTAAAATTATACAAATCCTAACATTACTATCTAAAACAAAATAACACAAAGATAAGTAAAATAAATACTCAAGCTTTATTTCTACACAATATCAACATTTCAAAATATAAAATAAAATTACAAATGACTTATTGGATAACTCATTTGATAAAGAATAAAAATATATAAGAAATTTACAATCTTGAAAATTAATTTTATAATCTATTATCAGTTGTGGTTGACACTCTATTTCAATTTGAGATATACTTTAAAATTTGATTGCTTACTTATTTATACATGGTCTCTTTTATGAATATCATATTATTGTTAAGTAACACACACTCTAGGAAATATCATAATTTATTTTGAAAAACTGTTTATTTTGGACATAAATTATTAAAAAATAGGTCTAAGTATTCATAATTTATGCTAATTTGATACTTTAGTTTCACTATTTTCACACTTGTGAATGTTTCTCACATGTCTACAATTTTAAATCTATGTTTTCAATTCTATTATAACCAGATTATCTTGGCATGTACTTTGCTATTTGATATCTAAAAATCTTTACTCATTATAGAATGTTCAACCATTTATCTTTCAATTAATTTGCATGTAGTTATGTAAATATATCAATTATTTCCTTAAAGTTCACAATAAACAATTAAACCAATATTGTCTTAGTTTTACTATTTTTTACCAAAAAAAAAAAAAAAAATTTAAATGGTTCGGGTTCGGGTTGGGTTACGGGTTGGGTCAGGTTAACCCGCAAAAAACACGGGTCGGGTCACAGGTCAACCTGTTTTTACTTAGGTCAAAAAAATTGGGTTCGGTCGGGTATTTTTCGGGTTGGGTCAGAAAATTCTGACTCGTTTTGCCATGTCTGCATCCTTTAAATTTTTCTCTCTGTAGACAGGGAAAATTCCTGACCTATTACAAGCTGAGACGACACACTACCAAGTCCACAAAATACAGCCAATTACAAAGCGCCACGTATTGCTGCTAGGTTTTGCTATCACTACTCAGAAACCAACAGAAATTTGCTAAGTGTCATGCAAAAACCAATCACACATCAGCACGTGTAAGCGATGACATAATCAGTCTCGCACGTGTAAGCAATGACATAATCAACCTCGCACGTGTAAGCGATGACATAAGCGGACCAATCAGATTGTGACATGTGTCACCAATCAGACTTCGCCACGTGTTGCTCACCCGCCTCCAAACTCCTATAAATAGAAGCCTTCCTAAGGCATTTTAGGGAGATCTGGGAGAAAGAGGACACCAAGCCATCTGAAGCACAAGCAGCATCAGAGAAGACATCTTGAGTTTAGAAGTCCAGAAGCTCTATTGGAATTAAGCCCCAAAGCCTCCAGTAACTTCAAGAACTTCAACCTTCAAATACGAAGAACATTTGAAGCAGAATCATCCAAACTATCTACCTAGATCTCAAAGTCCATTGGAATCAAACTCAAAAGCCTCTAGAAACCCAACAAACCACAAATCAGTGAAGCTATACGGATTCAAGCCTCTAAAGCCCCGAAGAACTTCCACCACAAATCTTCGAAGACAAAGAACACACGAAGAACACATGAAGAACACGAAGAACATGAAGAAGAAAGGATTTTTAACAAGCTCATAGCTAGAGAATCATTGTAATTCTGTTTCAAAGATCTTCGATCCATTCTTCAACCAAATTGAAGGAAATCTTGTGTTCAAATCAAAATCACATTACCACAATTCCAATCAACAAAACTTTCAAGGAGATTGAATCAGAAGATCACTCTTTTGTAATCACAAAGAATTGTACCACACAATCATTAATACAAAATTCGCATTTGTGAAACTATTTTACTTGTTTGACTCATTTCGAACCAAGAAATTTAGTTGTCCACACTCTCCATTTGTCCGCAACACAATTTCTAACGCCTCAATATTTGAGGAAGATACATTAAAATCTTTAGGTGATTCCACTGGCTTGGCTTCACCTGACATATTTTCTCCCTTTGAGTCCTGTTCTTTCCTACTTGGCATTGTTATTCCACGTGAAGCTAGAGAGGCTTGCAGGAAATCTGAATTAATGCCTGCAGAGTAAGGGTCCCAACTTGAGGGGCCTCCTATGAAGTTCTTAGCATCTCCACCTATTTTGTTAGTCTGCTGTTGTTCAGATGATTTGGCTTCACATTCTATGTCCATACTTTGATCAGCCACGCTCTTTTCAGATGTTAGATTTGATCTCTCATTGTCACCCTTCTGGGGAACAGGTTTGTTTTGGTTCTTCCTTATATTAACACCAACTCCACTGATGTCCAAAGCAACCGAAGAAGGTTGGCGCTTTATCTTCTGTAATGCTCTTTCTTTGTTGTATGATTCAACTGCATTTTTTATTTTGGTAGTGATATCTGTAAGAAATAGAAACTAGCAGCGGAATATAACTAATCAGTTTTTTTGGCATACCTCTCTTGGCCTAAACCGATGATCACACAGGAGCTTTGAGATTGTTCTACGTTGTCTAGAGCCAGCCTCCACATAGACTAGTTGTTCAAACACGTTCTAAATTCTAGTTTGTATAATCCATAAACCAAAAAAACGTTTTTTCGACGGTGTTGCACACTACTAGAGTGATGCAAACATAACTCACAACCTAAGAGCCTCACAACACTCTGTAAACACTATGAGAAAATGTAGAATTCGTTCATGCCTCAATGGGTACCATTCTTGGTGCTTATATACACACCATTCCATTAATATTGAGTGGGATAGTGGACTTAGTGGGGTAGTGTAACGGTCTAACACCATTACTCCATAACTCCTAGATGTTACAATCTAAGGCAAATAGAGGGACATGCTTACATTGGGTGTCTGTCCATATTCTTTTAGTTTCTAACAATATCATAAGCCTTTTGACTAGCAATTCGCAAACATTGCATAATTACACTCTGCAAAACACCCTCACCCCCAGCTTTTTGAATAGCACAGATATCATTATTTGCATTAAGTGTGGCAGTCATTCATCCCCCCATAACAGCCTCTTCATAGTGGGTTGGGTCTACGACCACAGTGCTCTCATTACTGAAAAAGGCAAAGGTTACTGCTATAGGGAGGTAATGTATTATCAAAGGAAGTGGCTCCCGAACCTCAGGTGGGTGCACTATCACTTGCTGACCATGTTCTCCTCCTAACGAACACTCTGGCCTCCGAAATGTCAAGAGAGTAGCCAAAGCAGCAATATTGGCAGCATAAACAAGGTTTCCCCCATTATCAAGAATGTGACATTAGTTTATAACTTTTACACTAAGAATCATTACAAATGGTCTCTTAGAAAACACTCGAGTGATAGGCTCAATGAACTTGAAGAACATACTGTAACCATAGAGCTCTCAAGTTCGTACCATCATATTATATTGGTCCATGGGCTTTTAGGCATGTGTCATGGAATCAAGAAATTGAATTTGCCTAAAGAGACAAGTTTGAAACTTTTTGAAAAAATGACGGCTGGTATTGGTGTGGGAGGAGTGAAAGACACTTAAGAAGTGTGGGGTGGTGAATGTGAGGAATTTAAATTAATGTTGTTGACAAGGCAAACAAGAACTATATATTAATGATTTGAGAAATAATATTTAGATTAATCGAGAAACTACAATTTAAAAAGAGATCAGAAATTTGAACTCATCTTCATTCTTCACATGAAAAATGAAACGTACCTAATAGCCTAATACTCAGCTAGAACTCTTTTTAACAGTGAACTAGTGACGGGGCGGGTCAAATACATTTAAGCATGGTCCCCAATCCCCATTGTTAGCAGATAAACAATTCTGAATCTTACAATGAATCATGTTCATGTCTGGGTCAAAAGCTACGGATGATTAATATTTTCCTTCCTATTGGAAAACCATGTGAGCCTCAAATCAGCATTACAGCTATGTGACCAGCAAAGGCATCTTCAATTTATTTTGGTATCATTTTGAGTACTAGCAAACGCAATCACAAATTAGATGGATGAGCGATACTACCGATTGAAATGGAAATTTTAGTGGAATTTGAATAAAAAAACTTTTTTTTTTTTGGTAAACTGGCAATTCAATTAAAACAAAAGACTAGAGAACAGAGGCAACAACAGTGCCAAACTTGTTCGTGTACATACCACGTTTATCTGCCTCAATAAGAGGCAGCAAGTCCATAGGCGGACTAGAAAAAGAAACAAAGTTTACAGGTTGAAGAAGGCCTATTCTAGACAGCTTGTCGGCGCACATGTTGGCTTCATGAAAGATATGTCTAATCTGGCACTGAGGAAGGCGAGCAACTAGCAGCAAACAATCATCAAACAGAGGGGAGAGTATAGTATTGGCATAAACAGGGTTGTTGAGAGTAGCAACTATTGCACTAGCATCCAACTCAACAATGACAGATTGAAGGTTCATATGATGACAAAGTTGAAGACCATCCCTGAGCGCCCAAACCTCAGCTATGAAGCTGTTGGTATTCCCAATATATCTCGAAAACCCCCCAATCCAGTTCCCTTGATCATCCCTTATCAAACCTCCACAACCTACAGCGTTCAGAGAGTCAGAAGCCGACCCATCTATGTTTAACTTCACCCAACCTGTATCTGGCTTTTCCCATTTGATCTGGCTAATCATTCTATTTTGGTTCCTTTTAAACCGACTGATGCATAAAGCATATTCCTGGCTTACATGATGATGCTCTTAGGCAGCTGCGGGTTTGCTCCTTTGCCCTTGAAGACCATTTGGTTGCGTTGATGCCAAATAAGCCAGATGGTAAAGGGAAACAAAACATTCCAAAGGGGGTGATTCGAGGAAGACCTCCGCTTTGACTTAACGTTGGTGCTTAGCCATTCATTGATTCCTTGAGAGAAGAAGGTAGAATCGTTGTTTTGAACCCCAAGTTGGTACCATGTTGGTTTAACCATATTGCAATCTCGGAGAGCATGGATAATGGATTCATTTGCTACGTGACACATCGGGCAGGATCCATTTAACTGCATACCTCTTACTACCAAGCACTCTTTCACACCTATAGCCTGATGTAAGCATTTCCACATGAACATTTGGATTTTTGGAAGGGTACAAATTTTCCAAATCTAGGTGCCATCAAAGGTGTTAGTGTCCTGGATGTTTGAAGCTAAGAGGTAGGCACTCCTAGCATCAAAAACTCCCTTAGGGGAGAATTTCCAAGCTAGTTTATCCCCACTTCTTACAACAATAGGAGTAGGAATAGCTTGGATAGTGGCCTAAATTTCCGGAGGGAGCTCGAATGGAATAGTGGGCCAATCCCAACCATTAGTAGAGTGCACATCACTGATTTTGAGTTTCTTGGTCTCATGGGGAAGTGGGCCTTGTATGAGATTCCTCAACGGACCAAGATCTGACCAGCAATCATGCCAAAAATTCAGTTTACTGTTATAGCCAGGCACCCATTTCACTCCCTTTTTAAACACCTCTTCCCCTTTCCTCAGCCCTTTCAACGTGGGGGAGCAAGCAAGTCTAGTTGCATTCCTGGAATTAATTCTTTGCCTAGTGCAATACTTTAACTTTAGGACTTTAGACCAAGGTGCATTGCCTTCCATATGCAGCCTCCAATTAAGCTTGGCCAGGAAGGCCGTATTTCTGCCTTTGGCTGTTTGAAGCCCCAATCCTCCTAGATTTTTTGGTTTAGTGACTTTGCTCCAATTAATCCAATGCATTTTCTTAGCTTGATCCGTGGAGCCCCAAAGAAAATTCCTATTCACCTGGTCTAAACAATCTAGGATCTTACTTGGCAACAAGTTACTTTGCATCACATATGCAGGAATAGTGGAGGAAGAGGATTGAATGAGCACCATTCTACCCGCCATGGATAAGAGGTTTGCTTTCCAGCCCGCGAGTTTTTTCTTAACTCTATCTAGGATAAAGAAAAAGTCTTGCCTACGGCTACCTGGATGCTTGGGCGGAAATCCCAAATACTTGCCCAAATTTGAGGTTAGGGTAAATCCGAGAAAATTGGACAAAGCTTCTCTTTGGTCTGAATCTACATTTGGGGAGAAATAAACCCTGGATTTCGCTACACTAATAGTCTGACTTGACTTTGCACAAAAATCATCAAGAACTTCCTTGATAGCTAGAAAATTTTTTGGTTTGGCATGAGCAAAGAGGACTAAATCGTCCGCAGAGAAGAGATGAGAGAAAGGCATCCCATTCCTGGAAGTTTTGACTGGGTTCCAGCTCTTATCCACACATTTCAACTCAATCAAATGGCTCAAATACTCCATGCATATGATAAAAATGTAAGGAGAGTGGGGGTCCCTTTGCCTGATGCCTCTCGATGGCCGGCATGACTCAAGAAAGCCCCCATTAAAGAGAAGGGAGGAGGAGAACGAAGAAATGCAGCTCATGATTAACTCAATCAAACTACTAGGGAAATTTAAGCTAAGAAGCATTTCTCGGATAAAACCCCATTCAATCTTGTCGTATGCTTTTTCAAGGTCAATCTTGATGGCCATGAGGCCATTTTTCCCTTTGGTTCTACCAATAGTGTGGACTAACTCTTGGACAATGATGAAATTATCAACCCCTCTTCTGCCTGGAACAAATGCAGCTTGAAGGGGGGATATTAATCTCTCCAAATGAGGTCTGATCCGGGCCATAATAATTTTAGTGATGATCTTATAGACCGAGTTACACAAGCTGATGGGTCTGTAGTTAGCAATGATTTCAAGGCCTTGCACTTAGGGAATAAGTACAATGTGAGTTTTGTTAAGGTAATCTGGGATTTTCCTGTCAGAAAAAGCTTTTAACACTTCATCCTTGATTGAGTCTCCCACAGTAAGCCAAAAGCGTTGGAAAAATCCTGCATGGAGGCCATCTGGACTTGGCGCCTTATAAGGTTTCATAGACCATAGAGCACTCTTAATCTCCTTAGTGCTTACCCTCTCTTCAAGGGAGGATTTCACCTCATCAGTGAGTTGAGCATTACACTGATACCCCAAATTTGATACCCGGTTACCACTTTCATGCGAGGTGGTATACAACTTCTCAAACCCGCTTCTAAAATACTCCATCACCTCCCTTTCTTCGGTCAACCAATTCCCCAAATCATCCATTACTACTGCAATGTGATTTCTGTTCCTTCTTGCAATAGTAGATACATGATAGAAGGATGTATTGCGATCACCCTGAACCATGCAGTTAATTCTAGATTTTAGGGCCCACAGATCACGTTCCTGATCAAGAAGTAGTTCAAGATCCTGATGGAGTTGCTTTTCTAAATTGTTAAGCTCATTGTTTGGGTAGGCAGCTAGCGCTTTCTGAACTCCGTAAATTCTAGCAATAACTCTCCTTTTCTTATGGTGAACATTCCTAAAGTGAGTTTTGTTCCACACCGACGCATCCCTGGAGAAAGTGTTAATGCACTCTACCAAATCTCTGCCCCCGTTCCAGGCCCGAGACACCACACTGGGAAAGGAAATATTAGAGAGCCAGAACTCTTCGAACTTAAACGGTCTAGGAAGGGGAGTGGACCTATTAGGAAGAGTCTCCATAAGAACTGGACAATGGTCCGAGTGGCATCTAGGCAGGTGTGTGACTTTTGCATCAGGGAACAGCAAACACTAGTTCGGGTTCATGAAGAATCTATCAATCCTCTCAAGGATAAGATTATTAAGGTCTTTTTTGTTTGACCACGTGTATCTCGGCCCCGAGAACCCCATATCAACCATATTACAATTATCAAGACAGTCCTTGAAGGCCAACGAACGATTAACATGAACTCCTCTGCCCCCATACTTATCCTCTTCAATCAAAGGTTCATTGAAATCACTAGCCATAATCCAGGGCTTATTATGTAGTTCGGCTACCTTAGATAGATTATCCCATAATATACGCCTTTCCTCACTCCTAAGACTAGCATAGATTGCAGATAAAATCCATGTAAGGTTAGAGGGGCATACCTTAACTTCGACATGAATTTCCTGCTCTGTGTTGGCTAAAGCTTCCACTTCCACTCTGTTCGAGTTCCACAGTAGCCAAAGACCTCCAGCGTACCTTATCATTTCAGTGTGAATGGTCCCATCAAAAGGGAGCCTGTCTATATTCTCTTTAGCTCTAACACCACCAAGCTTAGTCTCCATAATTACCATAATGGCAGGGTCATGATTTTGAACCAAATCACTAATATGACTTTGAAAATTGGGCTTCAGAGCGCCCCTACTGTTCCAAATGATGATCTTTATATGGAATGATGGACGGTTGTGGGTATTCGTCAATAGGAGGATTTTGCTTCACCCCTTCCTTGGAAACCATTCTGTCCTCTTCCCCAATTTCATCCTCCGACCCATTCCTGAAGAAAGAACCAGATGAAGTTCCCACACCTCCAGCTTTAAAATCCAAGCTTTCCTCACCTTTAAGATGAACCACCGCATCGTGCACATGATCCATGCCTTGATCTCGACATTGAACACCTGAGGAATTTCGGCCCTCTTCCCAGCCATTGTTGGTGCCCAGTTCGTCTTCATAAGAAGCCATGAACTTGAAGAAGGCACATGGGGATGCCTCGGATCCATGGGTGACGCTATTAGAAGCATTGGTAGAGAGGGAAGTGAGTTTAGTAGCTAACCCTTGTAATGGGTCTTTGACAACGCAAACAAGGAGATTTCCAGTAGAAGCGTTCCTGGCAATTTTCTTTTTGCCTCTCACTGAGTGAGAATTTTTCTTTATGTTAATGACCAAATTGGGTAATGGGCCATGTTTGCCAACAAAGGTGGCATCGGGCTTGCCTTCAATGTCTAGATTCATGTTTGGGCCGAAGCCCAACGACGTGCTGCTTGGTGTCCCTCTATTCGAATTGAAGCCCATCTTTGAGTGTTTAGGCCGCATATTTTTGAACGGGATTTGGTTAGCAGACTTCTCATCTGATTTGGTGGTCCCCCCTAGGTTGGGATTTTGTTTTTTTCCCTTGTAGCTCACTTTTTTCCTTGTCACAACCATCTAGGGTCTGTACTGACTTGGAGCCTCCTCCACTACACTCGTACCAGATGTGGATTTGTCAGACAAGGTACTGGGCAAATCAGTACGAAGTTCCTCATGCCCATTGCATGATCCATCGTTCTCTACCGGAGAAGCCTCCGCCGTGTCCACCGAAACCTTGTTCTTGCGAACTGTGTATGGGCAAGCTTCCTTCAAATGGCCCACCCTCCCACAGGAAAAACAGAGCTTTTGAATTCCTTCGTAGTTCACAGCCTGCTCGAACTGCCTGATGAGGATGGTATCGATCAAGGGCTTGTTGATATCTATTTGAATGCACATCCTCGCATACTTACCCCTAGCTTCCATGGCAGTATGCGTATCTATCCTGAGCACCTTCCCAATGGAACCCCCGATCTCTCTCAGGATTTCCGCCTCATAAAGTTCAATGGGCAGCTCGTAGAGACGAATCCATACAGCAACCAGAGAAATGTTAGCTGAAGAAGGCTTGAAGAACGATTCCCATGGCCTTATGGATAGGAAGTGGTCCCCCAAAAACCAAGGTCCGCGTCTTAGAACAGAGTTTAAATCTTCCTTGGAGAAGAAACGAACTAGGAAGAATCCGTGGTTGAGGTCCACAACGTCCATTCTACCTTCAGGTTTCTAGACTTGATTCAGTTTACTCTGCATGTAGGCGAAACTAACTGACTGCCCCACCAACTTAACAATGATGGCCTTACACCAATGCTCTCGTAAGCGTTTCTTGGTGTCCTTCAAAAGCTTGATGGCCACCAATCCTGCACGGAGTTCATTGATATCTTCCTTATCATTTTTTGAGTCATTATCGGTGTCTATATGGTTCGTAAAATCAAAAGCCTGGGCAAAAGCTCCAGGAATTTCGCCCATTAGTTTGTCCCTGAATGACGCACTAGACTGGTTCCAATGGTTGTGGTTATTTTGTGAAGTAGAGCCATCGCTGTGTCCCTTATTAAACTCGGCATGGTGGCTGTCTTTCACTTTTTTGTTGCTCCTAGCCAACTCTGCTTCTTCTTCCCTAGAGAGCGTTTGAGGCTTCATGGAGAGCATTTTGTATGAGCGAATTTTATTGGAGTAATATATCATTCATAACGTACATAAAAAGACATAACTAGTAGTACTATTGCATCTCAAAAGTAAGGGGAAAAAAAAAGATTTTTAAATGAAAAAAAATGAAAATATAAATATAATTTAATTAATATTTAAAAATAAGACAAGGGCCAAGGCCCAAAATGTGTTGAAGTGGCCCCTAGAATAGGCCCTATTATTGTGAACTGCAAATTTGAGTGGGATTTAAAATAATTCTGTTTGAAGTTGAATTAAGGGAATTGATAGAAACGACACTATTTAGAATTTAAAACTTTTTATTTTATATTTAAAATACTCAATCCATATGAAACATTTTCAAGTGTAACCATATTTTGCATGAAAGTCATTTAACATGCCAATATCATGCTTTATATTTCATGTTTTTTGGCATGATCATCATTGTATTAGTACAAAGAAATTAGTTCAATTGAGGCTAAAGTTGTTAGCAACACACAAATATTAAATTGATGATTTTACAAAGAAATATTCAACGAATACCACTATTGAGATATTGATGAGAAAGTATATTAACCATAAGGAGGAAAATAATGATGTATTATCTAATTTATGTTTGTATTTCTCATTTTATTGTGAATGTGAGATTGGGATGGAAGCCCACTTTTTTCTTACACATTGTATAAACACTTGTTAATTGTTGTGTTTAAGAAATAAAATAATTATGCTTTTAATAAAAAAAGGATCCAATATTCCAATTTCATTAGGATGAAGCATCAAAATAACAAGATAAATTTAAAAACTTCAAATTTTAAATAATTCCCAAAATCCAAAATAAATTTAAACTAAAAAATTAAGAATATATATTCTATAATATTAATAGTGTGAATCGGGCCAAGTTATCCTTATTGAAATTTTTGTCAATTCAAATTTGACCCAATCCAAGCTTTTGGAAAAAATATAGAACACAATCTTTACCTAAGTCAATTTACTAAAAAAAAAAAAAAAAAAACTTTACCTAACTCACCAACCCATGAATAAGTAACTAGAGAAATCAAGTTGTTTTTTTTTTTTTTTTTTTTTTTTTTTCTTCCTTTATTAGTTTGGATGGAGTTTGTTCCACCAAACATTTTACAAATTTGTTAACTACTGATTTATTAGTTATTTGAATAATACCATATTGTTCTTTTTCTTAAAAAAAAAAAAAACCAGGTTGGGTTTACAATTTTACATGCCTTGTTGGGTCTTTCGTTTGAAACAAGAAACTTTGATAGAAACCCCGCCCAAAAAAAGACATAAAACAAACCGAACAAAACAAAAGAATGTGCACCAACAAGTACTAGAATTTGGCTGTTGTCGATCAGTACAAGGTACAGGTAACAGGGCCCCATTGATCGTTAGTAACTAATAGTTACCATCAAAGTTCAAACCTTGGCTCTTCGACTATGACAAAACTCACCTCCTTGATTCCTCCAAACACCCAAAAAACTCAAAGCTACAACTTCTCTACTTCACACAACCAAATGTTTCATCAGAGTATCACAAGCTTCTCTCTTTTTCTCTGCTTCCTAATCCTTTGTTTTTCGACTTCCTGAAAATTAAGGTGCAAAAATAAAAACCATATGTAACATGGTTTCATAGGATTTGATACGATTCAAAATTTTTAATTTTCATGTTATAATCTTCATCTTATAAGGTTTGTGTTTACACCTTTGTGCTATTTTGTGTATTATCTTTATAGTGTTTGAACTTGGTCAATCTTTAATTTACTTATGGTTTTGTTATAAAAGTTTTACTTATGTGCAAAACCCAAGTCACTTGTTGATTACTTTAAGGAATTATTATAGTTTTTATGTGACATTTTAGGACCCTAAAATCAAATCTATGTTAGAATTGTACCAAAGCCAACACTGGACAACACCCATATTTAAAACTAGGATTTAATGGTTATGACATGAATTATTTTTAAATAATATTTTTGTTCATCTGGGTCTGTTTGGATACAGCTTATTGTTGCTGAAAACACTATAGCAAAATAATTTTTAAATGTGTAAATAGTACTGTGGGACCCATTTTTAATATTTTTTAATGCATGAACAGTGCTGCTACAGTGCGTAAACAATAAACAGTGATAGATGTCTCATGCATAGTGATTTTACTGTTCATGCGTTGAAAAAAAAAAAAAAAAAAAGTACCGAAACGTGAAATAGGAAAACCCAACGCCACATTCAGTGAGAAAAAGTGCTATCCAAACCGGCACCTAGAGAAGGAGAAGAAATACATAATTCAAATAATATTGCTAGATACCTATCAGTTCCACGTGGTTAGGACTAAGGACAGACATGTGAGATTTTAAAATGAAGCTTTCCAATTCAAATAATAGGTTGGAAGTGGCAAACAATTCTCTAGTTAGTTCTGTCTCAGTGTACTCTTTATAGTTTATACCTTGCTCTATGCATGCGTGTGTTAAGACATACCATGTGAGTATGTTAATTGTGATTCACATCCACTACAGATTGCTTTTTGGAAATTTTCAGGGAACTACTAGTTTTTTCAATATATTTAACATGAGTGAGGTTGATACCAAACCAATTGAACCAGTCCAAGTTGCTCTCTTCTTGTTTGGTGACAAAGACGAACAGAGGAAATCCCGGCCTACCAGCAGTGATGTAAGATCAATATGTTCTGAAGTGTATAATAATTGAATATATTGGGTGCTGAACTGATCATAAGTTCAGTGGTACAAATTTAAGTTTGATTTAAAAAAAAAAAATTAACTGGATAAAACTCTTTTCTTTAACTAAATCCATAATACATGTACTAATGTTCTTGTAAGTGTATTATATATATGTATCATTGCCTTATGGTAAAGTTTTTGGGATCTGAGTTTGCCACTGTATGCGGTTGCCTTATCTTTGTTATACCTGCACATTGACGTGAGTTTCCTTAGGTCCATTGTAGTGGTGAGTCATTTAGTTTATATAGTATACATCTTTGATACTTATGGATATTGTATATTTAGTCATGCTGAAACACTACATGGAGTAGATCAACACTGAGATTGACTTATTGTATTATTACATACTATTTGATAGAGATTTACAGCATGACATACTAAATGGCGAAATCAATTTCTTGCCCGTGCAATATACATGTCCTATGAGCTGATTTATCATTTATTCAAGGTTCATGAATCATGATCACTTCTTTTGTTTCATCATTCTTTACAGAAGGAGCGTGAGAATGAGAAAGAGCTTGAAGGCTTATCAAAGGATTTGGCCAACTACAAGGTGCAACTGGATGCAAAGGATGCTGCCTATTAAAATGTCTACTGCCCATGCTACAACATACAATTAGATAGTTTAGACTAGCATGACATTGTTGAATATATTGTAAATATCTAGTCTTATAGATATTTGTCACATAGAATATCTTGCAGATGTTATCTTGTAGATATTAGTTTAGTAGTTTTATACTTAGTTAGGCTACTTGTCATTTGTATTGGCTGATTGTATAGCTTGACTTGGTCCTCTGTTTCTGCTATATAAAAGGAACAGAGTCAGTTATTTTAAGATATAAGAAATCATTCACACAGAAGCTCTAGAAGATTCACTTTCTCTTTGCATGCTTTCCTTCATGTCTCTGCATGCTTTCCTCCATTGTTGATCCTTCTTCGAGCTTGGATTCTTGATTTCAACATGGTATCAGAGCGAACTAGATCAAAGTCTTCATTCTTGGTACACTTCGTATTTGTTAGTTCAATTCCTCATTCAATTCTTTCTCTTCTTTGTGCATTTTTTTAGATTGAGTAGAAATTTCTTTGTATTTTCTCTTGATTTGCACACAATTTTCTTTCCCATATGTTTTGATTTTCTTTGCAATTCTTAGCAAATTAAAATCAGAAATTAGGGTTTCAATAATTGAATTTCACTTGGATCTTGAATTGATCGTTGAAAATTCAATTCTCGATTCTTATAATAGAGACTTAGGGTTTTTGTGATTGAATTCATAGTCTAAATCTTCAATTCTTCAAAGATTTACATATAATTATTGGTTCAATTCTCATTCTGAGAATCTTGAATCTTTCGTTACTTTTCTTATAGAATTCTGGGATTTTTGAGGCCTTCGTTGTTGTTCTTATTGAATTCTGATTTAGAATTCATCGTTATTAGCTATGGAGTATTTGTTCCTGGCCTTGTTTGTAGTTCAATTCTTGATCTTTGATCTGAAGAAATGAGTGATAGCACTCCAAGAACCACAGCCACATTTCCAACCATTCAGCCATGGGAGAACTCTTCTAGCCCATATTTCTTGTCAAATATTGACAATCCTGGTGTATCATTAGTTGTACAACATCTCACTGAGGAGAACTACAGCTGGAGTAGGGTTGTTCTCATAGCTTTGGATGCCAAGTCCAAAATAGGTTTCATTGATGGTTTTTTGTTGAAGCCTCAATCTGTGGATCGTCCTCTTTACACTGCTTGGTGCAAATGCAACAGCACTGTTCTAGCCTGGCTATTTAATTTTGTGTCTAAGGATCTTCAACCAAGTGTGGTTTATTTCAAAATAGCTAAGGAAGTTTGGTTGGACTTGCAACACAGATTCTCTCAAGGCAATGGACCATGCATCTTTGAGTTAAGACAATAAATTTGCTCCTTAGCACAAGAAGATTTGAGCATCAGTAGCTATTACACCAAGTTTAAGTCACTATGGCAAGAACTTTCAGATTATAGGACTTGCTCCTGTGGTCATTAGGCTGAAGATTGTGTTATGTCTTTTTTGATGGGGCTTAATGAAACTTATACCATAGTTAGAGGGCATATTCTACTGATGGATCCCATTCCTCCCATCGGCAAGGTGTTTTCTCTCTTGATTCAAGATGAGAAACAAAGAAAGGTTGGCAAGAAGAATACAATTAAGTCTTCTGCTCTAGCAGTCAAGACTAATGGTTTTGGTAGGTCATTCAACAAAGCTAAGTCTGGCAGGCCACAATGCACTCATTGTGGTGTTTTAGGCCATGTTGTTGACAAGTGCTACAAGCTTCACGGATACCACCCTGATTACAAGTTCAAAAACAAGGCTCCACAAGCCGCTTCCTTTGCCAATAATGTTGTAACAGCTAATGCTTCTCTTGATGAAAGTGTCAACTTAACCTGATCAGAGTATCAACAATTACCTAGCTTGCTGAATTCTTACAGTCAATTTGGTACACAAGCAACACCAAGAGGAGGTTTTGACACACACCAAGTTGCCAACATCATCACTCAGCCTACTCAGTCTTCCTTTGCTCTTCAGGGACATGAGGTTTCAGATATTTGGTTAGCTCCTTCTTTAGAATATTATGTTTTTTCTTCTAGTATAGTCAAAACTCACATTAGTTCGAGTGACTAGATTTTAGATAGCGGTGCTATAGACCATATGATTCATTTCATCAAATTCTTTACTTCCATTACCTCTATAGTTCACATCTTTGTTAGATTGCCCAATGGTGACATGGCTAAGGTTTCGTATATTGGAACTGTTCAAGTTTCTCCCACTTTGTTGTTAGAAAATGTGCTTTGCATTCCCACATTCTCTTTCAATTTAATCTCCATTAGTAAATTGACTCAATCCTCTTCTTGTTGTTGCATCTTCCTCTCACAATTTTGTCTTATTCAGGACTTATAGCACTGGAAGATGATTGGGTTGGGTAAAAAGCAAGGTGGGCTCTACACATTACAAAGAAGTCAGTCTACTGCTTCATTACCTGAATCCGTGTCTACTATACTTGCTAAACTTTCAAAACTTTCTTCATTTTGTTTCAATTCTTGTACATCTGATGTTGACAACACTAACCTATGGCATTGTAGGTTAGGTCACCCTTCCCCACAAAGATTAGTCTTGTTACATTCTCTTGTACCAGATGTCATTAATTGCATATCAATAAAACTTTTGACTGTTTTGTTTGTCCTCTAGCCAAGCAAAAAAGGTTGCCTTTTCCTGCATCTATTTCTTTTTCTTCTTCTTGTTTTGATCTGATTCATGCTGACATTTGGGGCCCCTATTCTACTTCTTCTTTAAATGGCTCCAAGTATTTCCTTTCTTTGGTAGATGATCATAATAGGTGTACTTGGGTCTACTTAATGAAACACAAGTCTAAGACTTCATGCTTAATTCAAACCTTTTATAATATGATTTTTACACAATTAAAGGTTCCTATTAAGATGCTTAGATCTAATAATGGACCTGAGTTTGCTCTTTTTATGCTTCTAAAGGCATCATACATCAGCTTAGTTGTGTGGAAACACCACAGCAAAACTCAGTAGTTCAAAGAAAGCATCAGCATCTTCTTGCTATTGCTAGAGCTTTGAGATTTCAAGCTAATCTTCCTTTGAAGTTTTGAGGTGATTGTGTTCTCACTGCAACTTACCTGATTAATAGCATTCCTAGTCCTATTTTGCATGATCTCATTCCATTTCAAATATTGCTAGGTAAGCCTCCTTTATATATTCATCTTAAATCTTTTGGATGCATTTGTTATGCTTCTACCTTGGCAAGAGGCAGGACCAAATTTGATCCCAAGGCTAAGGCTTGTATTTTTCTTGGTTATCCTTTTGGTACCAAAGGATACAAGCTTTATGATTTGGCTTCTAGGACTTGTTTTGTCTCTAGGGATGTTGTCTTCAAAGAGTCCTGTTTTCCTTTTAAACATTGGACTTCTAAATCCAACCCCATTCCTTCTTTAACACCCTCTGATTCAATCTTTCCATCCCAATTTGTTCTGCCTGAATCTAGTTCATCACTTGTTTCTGCAGAATCTTTCACTCTTCCTGTTTCTGCAGAATTCACTCCTGCTTTTACCACAGACATTGCAACCCCTCCTGATGAATTTTCAGATCTTGTGTCTCTTCCTTCTACCTTAGAGCAACCTCATTCCGATCCTACTTTACCTGTGCTTCCCACTTCTGTTTCTCCTTATTTACCTCAGCCTCAAAGAAAGTCTTCTAGACCTCACAAAGCACTCTCTTATCTCCTTGATTATCATTGCAGTCTAGCTTCTTCACATGTGTTGGCTTCAACTTCAATTACTCAACCTCTTGATTCTAGTCCTTCTTCTCCTTCAGGTATTCTCTACCCCATTTCATCCACTTTGACTTATGATAAAATTTCTACCTGTCATAGAGCTTTTGCCATTTACCTTTCTGTTTCTGAGGAGCCTGATTCTTATGCTGAAGCCATCTTGGATCCTAAATGGCAAGAGGCAATGCAAGCTGAGTTTGATACTCTTAAGGCTAACAACATTTAGGTTATGTGTCCCCTTCCTCCTAGTAAGGTTCCCATTGGGTGTAAATGGGTTTACAAAGTGAAGTTGAAAGCTGATGGTTCTGTGAAGAGGTATAAGGCTTGTTTGGTGGCTAAGGGGTTTACTCAAACTGAGGGCATTGATTTTTTTAAGACATTTTCTCCTATGGTTAAGTTTGTCACAGTCAGGACCTTACTTGCTCTTGCTACAATACTTGGTTGGCATTTGACATAGCTTGATGTTAATAATGCTTTCCTCCATGGTGATCTTCATGAGGAGGTCTACATGCATCCACCACCTGGTTTTGGCAACAAGGGGGAGGTTTGTAAATTGCTCAAGTCATTGTATGGACTTAAACAAGCTAGCAGACAATGGTTTGCTAAATTGTCTACCACAATTGTTGATCATGGGTTTGTACAATCCAAATCCGACTATTCAGTCTTCACTAGAGTTCAGGGATGCTCTATCATTATCATTTTGGTATATGTTGATGACATCTTGATTGCAAGCAATGATGTGGATGCAGTGAATTCTTTCAAACAGTTTTTGGATAGTAAGTTCAAGCTTAAGGATCTTGGTACATTGAAGTATTTCCTTGGACTTGAGGTGGCTAGGACTACAAAAGGTATCTCTCTATGTCAGAGAAAATATACCGTGGATCTTCTTACTGATATAGGTTTGTTGGCTACTAAACTTGCAAGCACACCTATGGAGCCATCTGCAAAATTCAGCAACTCTGTTGGTCAATTCGTTTCAGATGTGTCACAGTATAGAAGACTAATTGGCAAACTTCTTTACTTAACTTTGACTAGACCTGACATATGCTATTCAGTGCATAAATTGAGCCAATTTCTTAGCTCTCCTAAAGTCCCTTATTTACAAGCAGTATATAGAATCATCAAATACTTGAAGAAAACACCAGGGCAGGGCTTGTTTCTCTCTGCAGATTCAAGTATACAACTGAAGGCTTACTGTGATGCTGACTGGGCAGCTTGCATTGATACAAGAAGATCTGTTTTAGGTTTTTGTGTTTTTCTAGGGGATTCTCTAATTTCCTGGAAATGCAAGAAATAGCAAGTTGTCTCAAGATCCTCAACCGAGTCTGAGTATAGAGCTATGGCCATAGTAACTAGTGAAATTGTATGGATAGTTGCTTTGTTCAAAACCTTTGGGGTGCATTATAGACAAGCTACTTACCTGTATTGTGATAGCAAAGCTGCTCTGTACATTGCTGCCAATCCGATATATCATGAAAGAACAAAGCATGTGGAAGTAGATTGTCATTTCATTAGAGAGAAAATCCAAGATGGTGTTATCAAGACTTTCCACATTCCAACAAAGCACCAGATAGCAGATTGCTTCACTAAAGCTCTTGGACAAAGGTAGTTCTTTTATCTTCTTTCCAAGATGAACTTGATGAATATATACGGTTCATCTTGAGGGGGAGTATTAAAATGTCTACTGCCCATGCTACAATGTACAACTAGATAGTTTAGACTAGCATGACATTGTTGAATATATTGTAAATATCTAGTCTTATAGATATTTGTCACATAGAATATCTTGTAGATATTAGTTTAGTAGTTTTATACTTAGTTAGTTAGGCCACTTGTCATTTGTATTGGCTGATTGTATAGCTTGACTTGGTCCTCTGTTTATGCTATATAAAAAGAACAGAGTCAGTTATTTTAAGATATATGAAATTATTCACACAGAAGCTCTAGAAGATTCACTTTCTCTCTGCATGCTTTCCTTCACGTCTCTGCATGCTTTCCTCCATTGTTGATCCTTCTTCGAGCTTGGATTCTTGATTTCAACACTGTCTACAAGCAAGCCCTTCTAAAGCTGGATTACTACCAGAAAACAGCTGACGAACTTTCCAACCTGCTCAAAATCTGAGAGACTCAGAGAGAATTGTGCATTGATGAATGTAGAGAGGGTAAAACTCGGATAAATGAACTTGAATCTAAGGTGAAGGAGATGGGTGATCAATTGGTAGAAACTGCAAAGATCCGAGAGCAACTTTCACATGTTCTGAGTGAGTTGAAGGCCACACAATCAGAGCTGCTTAGCATGGAAACAGAACTTTCTGTTGCCAGAGATTCTAACCTTAAGGCCATGACTAGAGCAGAACTGATGGAAACTACTTCCAACACGGAAAAGGAAAAGACGGAAGAGCTTCTAAAACGCATCTCAGATCTCAGTGAAGATATTGCTAAATCAAAGCTTGCTGCTATTGAAGCAGAGAAAGAGAAGCTAGTGGTATTGTCTGAGAAAGATGCTGAGATAGAGTTAGCCAGGGTAGCAGCAGTTCAAGCACAAGATCAGTTGGAAGATATCAGAAAAAAAATTGAAATGATGTAGGAATTGGAGATACAGCTTATGGCCAAGTGTATAACTATTGACACACTTCAGCTGGAAATTAAGCAATCAAGTCAATTACTTAGGTCATCTGACAAATCTGCTTCCGATATCATAAACAGTTTGAATCAGCTTCAAGTAGATTTGGAAGTCAAGGAAAGAAGGAGCTTGGATCAATTAATTTACATCGAGACATTAGAAATGGAACTAAATTGGTTGAAACTAGATTGTAATAATTCAAAAGAAGAAGTAGTCTGCTTGAGCCTTGTTATTGAAACACTCACCAATGAAGTTCAGAAGGTAAAGGCTGAGAAGGATGAGATTAAGCGAAGAAAGACTGAAGCACTGATTGAGATAGCATTGCTAAAAGCCGAGCTTCATAAAAGGAAGTCCAAAATTGCAGTAGCAAAGGCAGTAGAAGAAAGAGCCAAGAGTGTTAAATCTGGTCTGTATCTTGCAGTTCAACAGTTAGCTGTAGAAGCACATGAAGCAAAGGAGGAAAATATTAGGTTGAAGCAAGGAGCAGATGAGGCAGCTGAAGAAACTGAGAACTCTGAACTTGTTAGATCTCAATCTGAGAACCCTTTGCAGGATGTAGAGGCTTCCCAAGCTGAGGAGTTAAAAATAGAAGATGAAGAAAAGATGCATAAGGATGATGATCATATAACAATTTCATTTGAAGAATATGAGTCCCTTATCAGAAAGTCAGAGAAAGTTGATCACTTTCATGAGTCACTAGGGGAAGATTTTAGCAAGTTGAGCACACCTAAAAATAAGCATGAACTGGAAACTTTGAAGAAAGAGTTGGAAATTGCAACTGCGAAAATTGGGGAGTTCAGGAATTGAGCAGAACAGGCTGTTAGCAGGGCTGAGTTGGCTGAGAAAGCTAAAGTTGCAATTGAAGAACAGCTATGGAAATGGAGAGAGCAAAAGCAAAGGAGAAAGGCTACTCTAGCTGCACTCAGGGAGGAATCTGCTTGTAGAAAATTTGACCCTCAATATGAGAAACTACCTACTACAACCTATCAGCCTTTGGGCAAGGTTCTCAACATGAAATTTTAGTGTGAGAAGTTCTATGAAACTTCAGTTTGATTAACTTTATGTCAAAGGTGTGAACTATTTCTAGGACAAAGACTGATTCTAATATGAATCAAAACCTTGTATTTTGATCATAGTTCAATAATTCTTTATCTCTGGTGCAGTAATTGCTACAAGTATGCCCTTATGAAAATCAGAATTCTATTTATTAGGAACCAACCAAGCAAAACAATTCTCCTTTTTTGTTGTTGTTGATAATCAACAATTATATATTCTTGATATGTGATGAGAATGTAACTAATGTACTATTTTTAAAATGGGATTTCAATAATTTAACATTAGAATGTAACGTAACATTACGCGAATCAAACGTCCCCTTCATATTAAAAATTAAAATTCTTCACAAACCAAATTACCAAAATATTTTTTTATTAGTGTTAGATCATTCAACCTGAACATTATTAAATTCACACTCAATGTGAAATCCAACCAGCTAAAAGCTATAAAAGTTCATACTTAATCAATGTGCAATTGTCAAGACTCAAGAGTCTTGTAGCTTAATTGGTTGGCACCTCTTGGTGTTTTCAATGGAGATATCTAGTATTCAAATCTCCTCTTCATTATAACTATCGAATTATAGAAAATAAGAAAAAGAAAATGTGAGACTTCTCCTATACCGTGTCACAACCATGCCTTTAATAATAACCCAATAAATTTAGTGATCCAAATTTTTTTAATAGGAGCTGTTCTACAAAATATAAATTATAACCAATGACTCATTTTAAAAATAGTACATTACAATTAGATTCTTGAAATCTCATGTTAGATTCTTGTAACATTTGATTCCGGTAATATGAAGGAAACATTTGATTCTCGTAATGTTACATTACATTACAATGTTGGATAAATGAATAATTATATACCTGACCCATTTATGACCCGACTCAAAATTTACTCGACCCGCTCAATTGCCACCCCTATTCATAATAAGCATATATCAACTTCATATTAATTGGGGTTCAAGTGATACCTTAGCAATAATGATGTCATTTGTAATGTTTCATGTCTATAGTTCCAACCATATCTCCCCTTAAAAAAAAAAAAAAAAAAAAAAAAAAAAAAAAAAAAAAAAAAAAACTAACATTAACCAATGTGAGACTTCTTCAACACTGAATAATTAATTAGCAACTATTATTCTTATTATAACTTTATACCATGCATGCAAAGTATGTCACCATCCTACTCCCAATACATCGTATTATATCTCCTAGCATAGCTCTGGCTGGTAATACAAATTCGTATAAATTTGAGATTGGTGAAAAAAAAAAAAAAAAAAACCTTCTACTCCACATATCATATTGAAAGTGTGTGTGAAAGCTAATGATTATAAACTTCATGTAATCCACAATACTAATTTTGAACTTTGAATAAGATATGTTAAACTTAATTTAGTATAGCCAACCCAATTGTGGATTGAGGGTTGTGAGGAATTAATGTAGGGAAACTGGTCTTGCAAGAATATTGTACACCTTGAAGGCAATAATTTTGTATATTTGAAAACAACTCATTTTTATTTAAAATGAATTCATTTCTAATACAAATTTTCAATCTTTTCACTCTCAAAAATAAGATTTTCGATTTCATTTTTGTGTTTCACTTTATATGCAACCAATTCTAATTTGTCAAGAATATTTATTTTATAGTTGACGTTAAATAATACAAATACAAAAGTGTCTTGTGCTACATATATAAAATATTGAATGATATGACATAACTATGTATATCATTAGATCTAAAAATTAGATTCTTTACCGTAATACAGAGAAGTGGTTTTGTTGGGGTTAGCTGGACCTAGTTTCTCTTATGCTTTGATGTGCTTAGCCCAGTCCATTAAACCAAACAAAACTTATTTGAACCTAATTACTTTTAGTAGGAATAATAATAATTAGAATATGACATTCTTATTCATGTTTAGTTGCTTTGACAACAATTGTAACAAAAGCCATAAAAAAATTAAATATTTATGAATTCACTAAAATTAATCTTAATCTTTTAAATTTCCTAACTCCTTTGTGTGTGTGTGTGGAACTAACACTGTAGTATGTATTTTATGTAATTAGAAAGATTGCTAATATAATAAATATGTTTATTTTGTTATATTCATTATTTTAAGCATAATGAAATTTTAATATAATTTTTCCAAGATTTATATGAGAAACAATTGATTTGAAATATGGCATTTTTACTCAAATTTAGTTGTTTTTGCAACAATTGAAACTATGTCCAACAAAAAGGGGGATTTTTTTTTTCAGTAACACACAATCAAAAATGTAAATAATAATAATAATAATAATAATAATAATAATAATAATAAAGGATATATGCATTTTTTATTAGGCAGGAAACATGTCTATCTATATTAGCTATAGGGGGATTTTTTTTTTCAGTAACACACAATCAAAAATGTAAATAATAATTCAGTAATACATAATCAATAATGTAAATAATAATAATAATAATAATAATAATAATAATAATAATAAAGGATATATGCATTTTTTATTAGGCAGGAAACATGTCTATCTATATTAGCTACTATATCATGCAATTTTCAATTTGTAAACACATATATAATATGATCAAATCACTATACTACTTTTAATGTATTTTATTTTGTCTACATATAAATTAACTAAAGATTACAATTTTTTACAATGAAATTTATTGAAATATCTTTTTTATACATCGATAGTTGGGGGTGGGGATTTGAATCCTGAATGTTTCTACTGGAAATTGAGGTGTCAATCAGTTAAGTAAATTTTTTTTTTTTGGATAAAACTTATTAAAATATTGGAGAAAACTAATAATAAGTTGCACTGCATATCGTGCGAGAACTCAACTAATTATACAAAGGATAAGTTTTTCTAAAATGTATGGATGGTCCATTTAAAAAGCTATCAACTATACATATAACCCTTATAATGTTCTAATTAAAAAAGAAAAAGACAACCCTTATAATATTTAGTTTTAAATATATTTTTTTTCCAAATTTCCTCCACGAATTTTATAATTCTCTGGTTCTACTCCTGTTGACACATGTGAGTGCACAGCTTTTCTAGAGTCACTAGAAAATTACATTATAAATTTTTGTAAAACATTCATAACCCTAACCAATGTATTTAACTAAAAAAAACTATTTACTAGTCTTTTCCTGAAAGCCAGCATTCTTTTTCAGATGTCACTATATATCCTTAAACAACATTATGATCAAATTAAAAACTCTTCATTGAGTCAAAAGTTAATAAATCATATCTATTTTTTATGATTCTCTTACAAAGTGATCTAATATGGATTTCATGGATCGATATGTAAATGTTGAAAATTATTATTAGAAGCATTGCTCCCTCCTCTCACATGAGGGATACTTGTAAATGTAGTAGTTGCAATTTGTTTGCAGTATTCTTCTCAAATTGATTAAAAATGGATTTTTAACAGTACCCCATATTGGTAGAAGCCTATCATTAGCCAAGACAATATTGTTTCACAAATTAGGCCTATGTAACAACCCACCCAAACTGCTTGGCCCTACCACTCTTCACTGACTTATATGAATATGATATTTATTTTCAAGCAGGTTAGGTAGGTTCAACTATTAAAGTGACGGGTCAGGTTGGATGGTGGGTTGAGATTTTTTAAACTGCCAAGACTAATAACCCAATCTACCCTTTATATATATTCATCTCTTGTTAGTCTATATCACATATCAAATTTAGCTTTTTAAATTTTTTTTATTGACTCCATTTATTTACACATGTTGATATAAATAATGAAACTTAAAAAAAAAAAAATTTGTAAGCATACATAGTGACATGGATATGCTTAAAAGTTTTTTTCTTTTTGGGTAGAGAAAAAGTTAAAAATACTCATGCCATAAGACGTGTGTATTTTTACCTATGAGAAAGTGATTTCCTTTAATGGTTAATAATATTGTTGCAAGTCCTTAAATGGTTTATATGATATAGAGGAAATATTTTTTAAATATCTTCATAAATGATAAAATAAAAATTTGAAGTTTAGCATACAACACATAACTAACCTGCCCAATCTGTTGAGTTGAATCATCAACTAACCGGCCATTTTGTAGGTTGGTTGATAGGTAGTGATATGGTATTTTTCTAACTTGCCAATGGTGGATCGGCTAAAAAATTCGAAACTCATCAATCATTTTACTATTTAAGGTTGCTAACCTTAAAAATTTTAAATTTTCTTTCACCATATTAATAAATTTAGCATATATATATATATATATATAATTTGCATTGGCTTCTCTTTTCTTTTAATAATATTTCATTCACTACTTGGCTCAAAATTGCTTGTAAATTAAATTTAAATTGTTTATGACTTCCGAAATGGTTTGCTTGACCAATGACATTGCATAAACACATCATCTTCTCTATTTTCTTTTGGCTCACACCAATAGAACAATATTATTAAAACAATAATTACATCTTAATTAATAACAACTTCTTAAATCTTAATTAAAAAAGTTCCCTTCTAAATATCTGCCTTGTGTATTTGAACCTTAAGCTTTCCTCTCTCTCTCTCTCTCTCTCTCTCTCTCTCTCTCTCTCTCTCTCATACACACATTAACATTGATACAATGGCTTTAATAAATGTGCTTATCTTATTGGCCCTTGCTTTAGTCTTAGAGAATGCAACAGCAACAAGGAACATAGCAGCAATGCTTCAAAACTCTGGAGAGCTTGCCAATTGTTTGATGTTGTGGAAGCCTGAAGAAAGCACACACGATACCCTCTTAACTCTCTTGATGGAACAGAAAACAAACTGTTAGTTTCTGGTAGTAAACTTCAAATTCACTAGGGGTTTCCCTGAATCAACAAGAAGATAAAAATTGGAATGAATCCACCAGAGAAATAATTTGACAAAAGTCTGTGTTTATTGATAATAGTCTCAAAACTGAATTGCTTTTGGAGGTTAGAATGCGTTTAAATAGTAAAAACAAAACTTAGGACAACTAGAAACCCTAAAGCTGCTACGAAAGCATATTAAAACCCTAATTTGACTAAACAACATTAAAAGCACCTAAAAAGAAGGAAGTAAATAATCTAAACCTAAAATAACAAAAATTACATACAAACACTAAAATTAAATACTAAACCGTATCCTTCATTAGACCCCTCAACTTGAAACAAACCCGTCCTCGAGTTGATCTTTGGAATTTGAAATCTTCCACTTCAAATAAACAAATACTTCCCATGCTTGAGTTCCTTGATCTTCTTTCCATATTTGCAACTTATCAATGGAATAAACAAATTAATCAACTTGAATTCCTTTTTCCTTTGTCTTCATATACTTGTAGAGATTTATCAAATAAAAACTGACAATTGAATCAAATCTATCAACCCCAATAAAATCAATAAACTTTGTTTCGGTGTCTCCCACCAAAAAAAATAGGAGCTTGAATATTGCAATCATCTAACTTGACTTCATTGAGATTGTTGACAACTTCCTCTATAATTTCTTCTTTAATGGTCTCTACTATCTCAACCTCAAGATCTTTCTCTATAATAGGGTCTTCATTAATCTTCTCCATAATCTTGATTTCAAATTCTTCTTCTATAACAAGGTCTTCATTAATTTCCTTAAAAATCTCTATATTTTCTTCTTTGACTTCTACATATACTTAAAGAACAATATTTTCTTCAACATGCAATTCTTCATCATGCAATTCTTCATTTAATGGTGGAATATTTGGCACTTCAAAATAATTCGAGTATGAATTTCTTGGCCAATAATAATCTTGTATTGTATACGACAAGATTTCTTCACAATTCGAAGGATAAAATTTGATAGCAAGCATCTTTTTCATCCTTGGCCATGAACGAATTTTGTCTTTACCTTGTCAGATTCTATCAAATTGTACTCATTTCCACCAAAGTAAGGCATACTCACTAAGTTTATACAAAGCAATTCCAACTTTTCTCTTATAATAAATATTCTTAAAGTCAAATAAATCCTCTAGATCAAGTAACCAATCAAGAAAATCTTCTTTATAAAAATAACCATTAAAACTTGCAATTCTTCTATAAGGCCTATATGAAATTTGCTTACCAATAGGTTGCCCGTGAATTATGTTTCCATTGCAATTATCCTTATTATTTCCATTCTTTAACGGTGCCAGCGTGCTTGTTGTACGTCACATAATACTCGCTAAGTTATTCGTCATTGTTGTGGTAGTGGTTATCGTTTTGTTGGTTAGCAATCAGACCAATGTAAGTCAAGGCTTTGATACCAACTGATGTCGCGGAAGCCTGAAGAAAGCACACACGATGCTCTCTTAATGGAACAGAAACCAAATTGTTAGTTTTTGGTAGTACATCTCAAATCCATGAGGAGTTTTCCTAAATCCATAAGGAGATAAAAACTGGAATCCACTAGAGAAATAATTTGACAAAAGTCTATGTTTATTGATAATAGTTTCAAAACTAAATTGCCTTTGGAGGCTACAATGTGTTTAAATAGTAAAAACAAAACTTAGGACAACTAGAAACCCTAAAGTGGTTATGAAAGCATATTAAAACCCTAACTTGACTAAACAACATTAAAAGCACCTAAAAAGAAGAAAGTAAATAACCTAACCTAAAATAACAAAAATTACTTAAAAACACTAAAATTAAATAATTATAAAAATTAAATACTAAATTGTGTCCTACATCATTGTTGGAACACACTCATGGACCTGAAATCCTACTCAAATGAGATTTTTTCTTTCTTCATTAATTGTTGAGGCGGTCTTGACCCTTGTTGCTGTCGCATAATTGCCGCCATTAGCCACACTTGTTGGCTAGCCATCCTTTCTTCCTTTGGATTCACACATACACATGGTGTCATATTGCAAAGCCATTGTCATGCAGCATCTGGTTCTTCTGTTAGCTCTTTGATTCTGCACAACAGTATCCAACTATTAGATGATGAATGATTATATAAAAGCACAATTATGTGTTATACTTGGGAAGCTTTTGTTCTATTCCAAGGGTGGGTGCATGATTTTTATGTTTTCTGGCGTTGTTGTATTGTATCTAGTTATATAATATATGATCCTTACGAATAAAGCATTTGCTTTGGTATGGTTGAGAGAATTTTAATTTGATTGTGGTCTTTCCACTTTCTCCCTCTCACTCCTTAAGTTTTCTCTCCTCTTTTTCCCAAGATCTTCCAACCAACCTCTTTTTTCTGCCCTCACTCCCTTTATATAGTCTCTCCTTAGTGGGGGTTCAAATCATTACATTTTCACTAGTTTCCATGCAATCCCAATTTTATCCGGAATCCCTAGAAACAATCATGTCTTTCGAAGATTCTCTCAAAATTTGCTCAAGACACCAAATGATGTTTGGTAGCGAACTCCCCATAGGCACCAATAGTACTCGGTAACCGACCTAAATTTATCCATTTCCTTGTAGATCTTCCACTGTCTTATCAGTTGGTAGTGGGCCTAGCTCGGCCCAAACATTGTGATATTCCCTAAACGATACTCTCTAGGTCCTAACATACTTATTGTTGGGCTGGGCCTATTCCTATAGGGTTTGGGCCCAGCTCAATCTTCTAATCTAGCGTTTGCTACTCAGGCCGATTTTGGGCCTAAGTTAAGTGGCCTGCTATTGATTACCCGAGCCTGAGCCCCCTACACTAATGATTGCAACATTTTATTATCTCATATATTTTCAATAATGTTACCACATGAAGAGATGTATGTATTGTTTCTACTTAGATCTAATGATTACAAAATGATTATGCCAACAATATAGCATTAATGTTAAAAAGGATAATTTCCATATTTGAGATGAATTCATTTTACAATAGATCTACTAACATAACAAAAATTCACAACATTCATAAATAAGCTTACAACCTCACACATGGGCTCATCACAATATGTAATTTGAATTTTTATAATAGTCCATGTGTGAAGTGGATGTAAATTTAGTGGTGTTGTGAATTTTTGTTGTGTTTTAAAAGGAATTAACTGTTAAAATATAAAGCAAAACTGATTTGGAAACTCCACATATTTAGTACAGAGTGTTGGGAAATTATATACGATCATATTTTTCCGGTGAAACACAACTATATATAAACTTTTTATTGTGCAAATGATTTTAACATTTTTTTTACTTAGAAAAAGGTATATTGGTATTTCCGCTCCATTCAGTATCACAATCACAATTGGGTGGATATTGGCGGTGTACCTTCATCTTAATTCAGATTCAACAGGGCCCACCCCATGTATTGGGTTCAAAGTTTTGATAGTGAAATTTTGTAACTTATGAAATTTAAGGCCCAAGAAGGATGGTTTTGATAAAATTTTAATAATGGATTGGGCCAAAGATGATATAGACAGAAAGAAAAATTTTGATAGAGTTCAATGTTTTTAAGCCCACTAAAAGCCCACATATTTGATGTGATCACGAATTTGTTTAAAACCAATTTTAGTTTAATCAAAGTCTTTTTGACTGGCCAATGATCCAGATTATGAAACTTTTGATATTTCTAATCATTGATCTAGGATCTAATATAACGTCTTAAACTGTTAAAATTCCAATCCTCTTATGAGTTACTCTATCTCTTGGCCTCCCTACTTCTACACCCATATAAGTCTTTTAGACTTTCCCATGCACAAACTTCATGTATATATACTGCAACCATCCTAACCCCATTTGAGTACGTACCAATAGGAGCATTCTCTCATACCCAATCTATCTCTATCTATCTCAATCTCATGGCCTACTCTTTCAACCTCTTTCTCACACTTTTCCTAACATTATTGATGGCCTTCATAGCCATGGCAGGACCTCTTAACTCTCCCTCAACCCTTGCAACTCGTTTACAATTGGACAATCAAAATAACTGCTGGGAATCATTGTTTGAGCTCCAATCATGCAGTGGAGAAGCCATATTGTTCTTCCTCAATGGCGAGACCTATCTTGGATCCAACTGTTGTCGTGCCATAAGGATTATACAACGTGAGTGTTGGCCAGCTATGATGGGCTCCCTTGGATTCACTGAGCAAGAGGGTGATATTTTATTTGGTTATTGTGACGCTTCTGATGAAGATGATAGTACCACTGCTCAAACATTGCCACTACCATCACCAACACCAATTGAAGGCTAAAAAGACTAGTTTCTCTAAATTAGTCTCATAGTTTCCCGCCTTAATTTGATATCTCTAATAATAAAAATGTTGTTTTTACTGTCCTTGTTTGTTTGTTTGTTTTTTTTTTTTTTTTTTTTTTTTTTCGATTGTAGTGTTTGACGTGCTCAAATATGGATATGTAATATATCGAGCATCAATCTCGTCTCACCTATACAAACTAATAAGAGATGTTACCATATATCTTATATTAAGTTGATTCCTTAGTTTCAATCTCGTCTCACCCATTTGTTTTGACTTTAATATTTTCTAGAAATTGAGTTATTTTTCAAATAGCATTTTTAGGAAAACTATCTTATTTTCCTGTATTTGACAGTAACTTTTAAAATGAGCTTGAAAGTATTTCAAGTGTTTGGTATGCACTATATATTTTTACATTTCTTGTATAATTCAAAGCATGTGTTGACACATATGTTGTGTAAGGTAACTAATGGAAAAATATAAATTAAAAAACTAAGTATCAATTGGTTTTAACCGATGTTATAACTGTAAAGATAATTTGGGATGCTCAATATTAAACTAAAATTACATGACAGCATCTCTATCAAATTAATTATCAATAATTTTCATGTTATCAAAAAAAAAAAAGAAAAAAAAAAATATATATATATATATATGAATAATCTTCATAAATGCCGATAAAGAAAATTCCTTCAATGTTTATATAGTTACCTTTCCTAAAGCAACATCTTGCCCAGATTAATATCTATAGTCATGAACTGATATCTTTGAGAGAATAGTTAAATAGGGTTCACAATTCGCACTAATGCTAAAGAGAATTGTCGCCACATATGATTGGGTGATATTCACGGATTCACAATCAATTAGTTATCTGACCAATCACATGTATTGTGACAACAATTACCATGTCTAGCAATTCATCCAATCCATGCTGTCAGCACATCAACCAATATTAATCAAACAAGTTCTAAAATTGGCCTATATATTACCCTGATTGATTCTGACTGACATGTTCAAGAATATTTTGACTGACATGTTCAAGAACAACGAGGTCAGAGAGAGAGAGAGAGAGACGTTTACTAAAAAAATTAGCGGAAAATAATCTCTAAAAATTAGTTATAATTTTTAATAGTTTTTTTTTTTTTTTTTTTTTGTTGACTAAAAATAGTTTCTTTTTGATCTATTTTTATTTATGCTACTAAATATAGGAAAACTATTTTTATATAAGGTTTTCCAATTAAAAAAAAAGGGTTTAATGTATAAAACTAATAGGAGACGTTGCCGTATGTCTCTATAACATGACAATTTGAGCCTTCTAAGTTAGAATGGTTTTTTACACAAATTTTTCTATGTTTTGAATTTGGATTGGGAATTTAGAGGTGGCATCTTATTTAAAGTTTGGGATTCAAAACATTAATTTCTTTCTTTTGTTTAGGTCAAGAAGGGATTTATTTAAATAATTTGCCTATGAGATTTTCAATTTCAAGCATCCAATGCATCAATTCCCCAATTTAGTGTTCATAGGGAGCATGCTATTGCTACTGTAAAACAAAATTTACCAACATAAACATTTCATACCATCACCATTGCTCAATTTTGTTTGAAACGAAGGATATCCATTTTAAGATGTTGATTTTATACTGATACTTTTAGATGCATGAAAAACAAAAAATTTTAATATTAATTAACCATTTAGCAGAGAATAATGTGACAATATTTCTCTTCAAATTAATATTAATATTTTTTTTTCTAGAATACTAAGTATTTTTAATATGCACACCGGGAGAGGAGAGAAGGTTTTTTAAAGAAACTTACAGTAGTGTGTATATCCAAAAGGGCCTAATTCCTCAAAGTCTGTGTTGTGTATCCAAAAGTTAGGTTATTTTAGATATACACCACTATAAATTTCTTTAAAAAACTTTCTCCACCTTCCCCATGTGTGTGTGTTAAAAAAATTTAGTATTTTAAAAAAAGAAAAGAAAAAAAGATTTAAACAGTATTGAAGTCCATAAGTGCTCCTCCAATAACCCTTCCTAAAGCCATTAAATGAAAGAAAAAAAAAAAAAAAAAGAAAAAAAAAAGAAAAAGAAAAAGAAAAGAAAAAGGAAGGTGAGTTACAAGTTTAAGGGCTACATCTATGGTTGAAGAAGCTGTGCCTTGGCTTGTCACAAATGGACCGCCACTAGACATTAATTCCCAGAAATCTTGATGCACTTCCAGCTTCCTAAAATCTTACTGATCAATGACAGTTATTGAAAATTTGAAACCCATCATCTACTATTAGCTCCTTTTGATTAACACAATTAAACCCCATTAAGACCAAAGCAAACAATTACAAGAACCAGCAGGTACAATTACAAACAGAATTACAAAGCAGACTCACATCAACTCTAACCTAACACAGCCTCACTGTGAACCTAAGATCTCAATTGGGTAGACTTTATCATTATTAGAACTCTCAAACAACAAATTGTAAATTCTTATTGGGATTGAATGTCTCAATATTCAAGCTAGTGTGTACTTAATACAATGATTTTTAAATTCATTAATAGCATCAGTATGCTAAAAGGTGTTCCCAAACGGACCCTAAAATGCAATACAACCATGCTAGAGCTGGTACAAGCATGGGCAATGCCCCAGCACTATTAAAATGCGGTAACACCTGTGTAAGGGAGACAGCACCCAGGGAAAAAAAAAAAAAAACTTAAGAATTTATTGTTCAGAAAATCTTAGAGCAGTTGTTCATGCACTCTTTAGATTGTAGATCTTGCTTATGATTTTAAAAGAAGGGAGCAGATTCTGAATTCTTAGATTGCATGTTTTATTTTTGGTTAGTCATGTCTACCCTTACATTCTTGGACTTGAGGAGCAATGATACTTGCACATCACCAGTTTCACACTCTCCATACACACTGGTCCAACTGTAAAAAAAAGGGTAAAATCTATTGCACACATGGCCGTACACACAGGTGAAAACAACTGAAATTGTGAGTTGAAGACATGTCCATACACCAGTTATTTATTTCTTATGTTCCGTTAATTGCAAGGAAATTTGGAGGTGGTTATAGAATTCTAAGTTGAGATCCAGGTGATGATACCCCACAAAATTGGAAGAATTGAAGCATTAAACAGGGCAATTGTAAGCTGTTGTTCACTAAGTACTGATGCTATCTAGTCTGATGTTAGGATGCAAGCTTGGTTATTATTGGAAGCTCATATTGTATTGGTGATCTTTGTTTGTTGAGGCTTGCAATTTTGTAGCTCTCTAGTTGTTCCTGCAGCAATGATCTGTTCTAAAATGGCTATGCAATTGGTTTGGTAAGTGCTTCAAAAATAACACTTACCAATTCACCAAAAAAGATCTTCTTCTTCTTCTTTCAATTATTTTTTTAATGTCTATGTCTGATTTATTTAATCTTAATCATATATCTCATATTTACACTTTTTTAATGAAATATTTTTGCAGGTATTAGAGCTTGAAATTGAGAGGGGCTTTTATTTTTTATTTTTAATGTACTAAATTATGTGCATTCTTTGAAAAATACAAGACTAAAATTAAAAAAAAATTTTAATTTTATCAAGAATTTACCAACATTACATTGAGAATGTGAAATAACTATTAATAAAGTAGCTTCTCTTTTTTCACAAACCTCTCCTCCAAAAGCACTACCAAAGTGGACCAAATGGACTGAAGTGAACTGAAATGGATTGAATGGATCAAAATAGACCGAATGGACTGAAGTGGATTGAATGGACTAAAGCGGACTGAAAGGGCTGAAGTGGACTGAAAGTAACTAAAAGGGCTGAAATAGACCGAAATGCTATGCTAATATGACTTAACAGGAGTGTAATAACTATGTGTGTTTGTTTCCACTTTCTTGAGCCAAAACATGCCTTTTGAAACTGAAATTTTAAAATGAGTGTTTGGTAACCTATGCATGGTAGCATTTGGAAGAAAGTTACGTTTCGAAATCCAAAAGATTGTGCATTTCCTTGACCCTGGCCAGCCCCAACTTTTGCAAAAGCCACCGCTGTGTTTTAACATTAATGTTGGAAAGCCACTGTCTATTTTCTAAATTGTCCATCGTGTTTTCTTAAAAGCTCAATTTTACCCTTTGATAAATCAAGGCAGATCGCCATCTACAGTCCTAAAACCCTTTGATAAATTAATCGCTATAAAGACCACAAAAAATAGCGTCTGGCACAGGTTCAATTCAATAATAAATTTCCAAATCCAAACACAAAAAAATCTATAACAAATTCCTAAATTAGCTAAGGAAAAAAAAAAAAAAAATCAGTCCCTTGCAAATCAAGATTCCTCAAAATGCAAAACAAAAAACAGTGCAATATAGCGAAATCTTTCCTTATGCAATATCTCCCTTTCGTTTGCTTTGCTCTGATCCAATCTTCAGTTAATGACCGGCGACTACCTCTCTCTCTTTGTTGTTCTCTTTTTTTTTTTTTTTTGGGGGGGGGGGGTTTGTCGAGATCTCTCTATTTTTCATTTTGATCTTTCTCACTCTCTCCCCTTTGATGAAGTAATAGTTTAGACTTTAGAGGATGGTATGATGCCACGAAGTGTACCATAATTCCAAATTGTACTTATTATATATATATATATATATATATTATATAAATTTGTGGTTCACAGCTTGCAGTTTTTAATGTTCTACTATTTTATGTCATTTTTTTTGAGAAAATATTTTATGTCATATTTAAATTTAATAAAAGTAGTTTCCACTTTCCACTTTGATCGTTTGTTTATTTGAAAATGGTTTAAAATAATTAGTAATTTTTTTCTTTTAGAAATTTAATGAAGGAAATCATTCACAATTTATGCATATCATTCCATTGCTAATTCTATTTGGGGACAATAATTAATATATATATATATATATATATTATAATATCATGTTGTACAATTTAAATTTGGATTATTGGTATGTATTTTATCATCTTTTTACATTATCATTTTGTGCTCCATGATTATGAAAAATTTTGAGATTTAATTAATATTGATAAGAAGTCATTAATAGTTGTGGGGGGACGAGGATCTAAAGAGTTGATGAAGTTCATATGGGAGTAAACCTCGGACATTGTAGATGGGTTATCCTCGGAAGTTAGCCATGTAATTTGTACTTAGACTGAGCAACCATAATTGGCGAAGATGCTGAGTATGCTTGCCTAACCTCGGAAGGTCGAGGGACAGAGTCAAAGGGAGCATGGCTAAGTCCGAGGGGAGAAAAGGGTAATTTGGTGTTGAGCATGAAATAGAAGAAAAAGGAAAGACAACGTGGCTATCCCATCCATATTAAATACACTGCAACCACTTAGCTAGCCGCATTAATGGAGAAACGACCTTGAATAGTGCTTTCACAGCTAATAACTTGGGGTAAAAACCTTCTAGCAAGGTTTGGATGAGACAAGTATCAAGGAAGTATGATCATGACCCTCTAAATGTAAAATCCAGATGCATCTTTGCTAAGATATATAAAGCCAAGAGCAGGGAAGTATGATCATGACCCTCTAAATGTAAGATCTAGATGCATCTTTGCTGAGATATATAAAGCCAAGAAGCAGGGAAGTATGATCATGACCCTCTAAATGTAAGATCCAGATGCATCTTTGCTAAGATATATAAAGCCAAGAAGCATTCGTATCAAGAGGAAGTCTGATTAGGAAAAAGAGGGAAAGAGAGAAAGGCTATAAAACTGTAACATCCTCCTCAGACCAAACCCAAGGACGAACACTTAGCTATTTCAAAGCTGTTTTCACATAAATATTATACATACAACTTTGAGTGTCACTTTTTTTTTTTCTTCTCGAATGGGTACTAAAAGGTTGGTCTTGCATCCCATCTCTAAAAATTAATTGTGTGAGCGCATAGTAATTGGAGTATAACATTTCATTTCTGTTAATTCCATTCTTCGCCTGCCACAATAGTAATAACAAATAATTATGACACTAAAAAAAAAAACTAACACAAACATTATTAAAACAATACCAATAATATATTTACTATCATCATCATCATCATCATTATTAAGTAATTGATCTGAGTATGAAATAAACTCCATTATATATACATTGTCATTTTTGGTACTTTATAACTCAAACTATCATTTTTATAAGTGCTAGCCAAATACTCAACTTTTTCAAAAAGCTCTTTTTAACAACTTTACCAAACACTCAGCTTTTTAAAAAAGCCAATTTTCATACTGCACTTTTTGAAACCACCACTTTTTCAAAAAACGTAGTATCAAAAAGTTGAACCAAACTCAGGAGTATAAATGCTACATTTCAACTTTTAGATATCATATAGATTACCAAATTGCATGTTACTATGTATTACCCACATTTCACTACTACATTTCCATAATATTAAACATTATATCCAATATTTATAACATAAAAACCATTTCCATCAAAGAATATAAACAATTTAATAACAATGCACAAAATTTCATAATCATATTGGACCCTTAAGCATATTGGCTAAGAGGGTGTTTGGATTGAGGTGTTTTGAGTTATATAACTCAAAACCCAAAATTCGTGGGATCCACTAAATGAAAACTGGTTTTGTTTCAAAAACTCGTTGATAGGTTCTCAAAAAAAAAATGTTGATATAACTCAAATTTTAACAGAAGATTATAATAAATTTTAACCAAAATTTCAAAATTATTGCCAAACTAAAACATTTAAACACACACACACACACACACACACACACACACACACACACACACACACCACAAATAGGCATGTTTCATTTTCCATTTCTTTCTTTATACCATTTCATCATAACCCATTATAGAATTTTCTAATAGTGGGTATAATAAACATTTTTTTTAGAGAGTTTCAACCTATGTTATCCACTCCTGGTGATAGCTCTTTATCATCAGACCAAGATACTAATCAATTTTTGGTGTAAGCAGAGATTGAACTTCAGATCTTTTATTCAACTATCAGAAATTTTACCAGTTGAACTAACTAAAACCCAAATAGTGGGCATACTAAACTAGCTAAACAAATTTGGAGACATATATAAACTAGTCGGCCAACACTCCAGGTTCAGATATAACACGACCCTCAACAATGGCAACAATGGTATCGGCACATAACAACAACTCCATAAAGGAACAATATTTCCATTTTCAAATGTTGATCCCCGTATGGTGAATAGTATATGCAAAACAACACCCCACGGCCCAGTGCTACAGATATATTAATCTCATACAAGAACTCTAAAAAGCACACAATAAATTAAGAAATGTGCAATGATAGAAAACAAAAACATGTTATTTACCTATTGATAAAAACAAAAAGGAACCTCCTTTTCTATTTCGAAACTTCATTTCCAAATGGTGCACCGTACAAACTTCATTCCCAAACACCAAAAGGATTTAACAACTGGGTGTGCAATACCTAACTTGGAGGTTTTTGGTTATAGAGACATTATGTGTGTGCGCATGCCTATGCGCTATCAGGTGATGTTTGGTTACAGTGATAATGATGTGGCTAAACTTAAGTTATGTGGCGTTCCCGCATAAGGTATGCATATAGATTAGAAAATCTATCACGCATCCGATACATGTATGGGGTCCATCTCGTATAAAAGGGTAGATACATGTATCACATACATGCAATACCACCTTGTGTGCATCAAATAGTTTACTTTTTACTTATATTTTTTAAATGTGATGCTAATCAATTTATTCATATAAAGGCATAAAGCATAAATGTAGATGGTCTTTACATCTACTATAATGTCTTTAACTGTTAAAATTCCAATTATCTTATAAGTTACTATATCTCTTGGCCTCCACACTTGTGCACCCATTTAAGTCTTTTAGACTTTCCCATGCACAAACTTCATGTATATATAATGCAACCATCCTAACCCCATTTGAGTACGTACCAATAATACCATTCTCTCATACCCAATCTATCTCTATCTGTCTCAATCTCATGGCCTACTCTTTCAACCTCTTTCTCACACTTTTCCTAACATTTTCCATGGCCTTCTTAGCCATGGCAGGACCTCTCAACTCTCCCTCAACCCTTGCAACTCGTTTAAAATTGGACAATCAAAATAACTGCTGGGAATCGTTGTTTGAGCTCCAATCATGCAGTGGAGAAGCCATATTGTTCTTCCTCAATGGTGAGACCTATCTTGGATCCAACTGTTGTCGTGCCATAAGGATTATACAACGTGAGTGTTGGCCAGCTATGATGGGCTCCCTTGGCTTCACTGAGCAAGAGGGTGATATTCTATTTGGTTATTGTGATGCTTCTGAAGAAGATGATAGTACTGCTGCTCAAACATTGCCATTACCGTCACCAACACCAATTGAGGGCTAAAAAGACAAGTTTCTCTAAATTAGTCCCATAGTTCCCCTACCTTAATTTGATATCTCTAATAAATAAATGTTGTCCTTATTGTCCTTGTTTGTTTTTTATTTTTTGGGTTCCAAGTATGGTTTGGGCTTTTTTGTTGAGTGACACTTGTAGCATTTGAGGTGCTTAAATATGGATATGTAATATGTCGAGCATCAATCTCTTCTCACCCATACAAACTAATACCATATATCTTATTAAGTCAACTTTTTAGTTGCAATCTTGTCTCACTTGTTTGTTTCGACATTAATATTTTCTAGAGAATGAGTTATTTTTCAAATTGCATTTTTAGGAAAACTATCTTATTTTCCTGTATTTGGCAATAACCTTTAAAATAAACTTGAAAATGTTTTCCCGTATTTGATATGCACTATATATTTTTTTAACATTTCTTGTATAATTCAAAGCATGTGCTAACAGATATGTTGTGTAAACTAACTGTAAAGTTAATTTGGAATGCTCAATATTAAACTAAAATAACACGACAGCATCTCTATCAAATTAATTATCAACAATCTTCATCAATGCCAATAAAGAAAATTCCTTCAATGTTTGTATACCGTTCCTAAAGCAACAGCATGCCCAGATTAATATCTATAGTCATGAACTGATATCTTTGAGACATTAGTTAAATAGGTTTTACAATTCGCACTAATGCTAGAGATAATTGTCACCACATATGATTGGGTGATATTCACGGATTCACAATCAATTGGTTATCTGACCAATCACACGTATTGAGACAGCAATTACCATGGCTAGCAATTCATCCATTTCATGCTGTCAACCCATCAACCAATATTAATTAAACAAGTATGAAAATTGGTCTATATATTACACAGATTGATTTTGATTGACATGTGAGAGAGAGATGGTGTTTTCAAAAAAAAGAAAAAAGAAACAAAAGAAAAAACAATCTCTAAAAAATAAGTTATATTTTTAATAGAGTTTTTTGTTGACCAAATATAGTTCTCTTTTGATCTATTTTTTTTTATTTTTTTTTATTTTTATGCTCTCAAACATAGGAAAACTATTTTCATATAAGGTTTTCCAATGAAAACAAACAGATTAATGTAACAAATTAATAGGAGATGTTACTGTATGTCTCTATAACGTGACAATTTGAGCCTTCTAAGTTAGAATGTTTATTACAAAAAAATTGCTATGTTTCGAATTTGGATTGGGGATTTGGAGGTGGGATCTTATTTAAAGTTTTGGGGATTCAAATAATTAATTTCTTTCTTTTGTTTAGGTCAAGAAGGGATTTATTTAAAAAAATTTGCCTATGAGATTTTCAATTTCAAATTCAAGCATCCCATGCATCAATTCCCAATTCAATGTTCATATGGATATTCTTCGTTTCAAACAAAATTAAGAGGATCATTTCCCTTGAGCAATGGTGTTGATATGGAATAGTTGTGCCAGTAACAATAAAAACAACAATCTTAAATTATTAAAATTATTAAAAATTTTTTAATATTAATTAACCATTTTGCAGAGAATGTGACAATTTTTCTCCTAAAATGCTATTGCATCCAACCATGTTAGTGACTCTTCTAACCAAATATTCAAACTTCCATTCAGTCAAGATTATAAAAATGAGATTATGGCAATATATGTAGTCACTGACGTAAGGGTTTTTTATTTTTATTTTTATTTTTTTTATTGTGTGGAAAATAGGAAAATGGTTTTAAGCGTTTGATCCGTAATGATAACTCTTTATTTTTAGGCTAAGACACCAATTAGTTTTGGTGCAGGTGAGTTTGAGCTCTAGATCTTTTATTCAACAACAAGAGACTTTATCAATTGAAGTAACTGAAATTCACCAATTGGTTTTTGCCTTTTTGGTATGTCACTTATGCAAGCATTGCAAATGCAAAAAGCCAAAATTTCCATTAAAAAAAAAAAAAAAAAAAACCTACTTTTTCTATTTTACACATCTAATTTTACAAAACACACACATCAGTTTATCTATTCTACACGTTTATTCAATAAAATATTCATTATTTTACATTTTTTTATTACTCACTCCTTCATTGCCCCTCTCTCTCTAACAGACCCACGGCCACCATCACCACCATCATCACCACCCACATCAGCACCCAGCCACCATCATCACCACCCAACCTATTGACCCACACCCACAATCAACAAAAAACCAGAAAAAATAGATTGAAACCCACCTCCTGGCAATGGCCCGAAATATGAAAGAAAAAAACAAGGCACTGGAGGATGAAATTGAAAGTTCTTGGGTGTCTGAGGGTCAACGGCGGAAAGAAATTGTGCAGAGGAAGAAAGAGATCAGCGGCGGTGGGGCTACAAGAGTCAAGCTAATGGAGTCACCGAAGCCGGTGGGGCTACAAGAGTCAGCGGCGGAGGCGTTGGTGTCGCTTTTGACTGTCAGATCGAATGAGCTGGTTTGTACAAAGTTTCCGGTGATGGTGGTGGCGGCAGTGCTCGGTGGAGGAAGCCAGGGGTGCAGGAAAAGACTGGTGGCCGTTGGGGCTCAAAACCACTTGTAGAGGCTGGCGGAGATGGAGGTCGCCGGAGCCAAGAAAGCCTTGCAGAAACCTCTCCGGGAATAGGCTCAAGAGCAGTTTCAGCAGGACGCAGAGAGAGAGAGAGAGAGAGAGAGAGGGAGCTAAGAGGATGAGAGAGAAAAAAATATTAAAAATGATATAACCATGCTACAGTACCCGTGTATATTTACACGGGTACTGTAGCAACTGATAAATATAAACAAGTATACACCCACTGATGTGGGTAGTTTTTTTGCTCAAGTTGTGTAAAAGTGATGACTTTTTTTATTTTGCACATTTATACACACTTATGCAAACACTGATGTGAATGCTCTAAGGCTGAAAACTACTGTTCAAATATCACTTCCTCATTAATGCGGCCAGAAAGTTAGCTGCAGAGCATTCAATGCGGTAGTAGCAGCTTTCCTTTAGATATTTTCTAGCTCCCATTTGTACGTTCATAATGCATATCCTTATTAATAGAATTTTCTGAAATGTCACTCTGGATGACAAAATATACTTTCTGATCTTTGCTTTGTTTAACCGAAGAGATACTCCTTCTCGGCCTACCTTCCACAACCTTCTTATTCGTAATTTGTTTATGGAGTTCTGAGTCTTACATCTTCATTACTGTTTATCTATCCTCGGACCACTAAGCGACCTTAGACAAGGCCCAAGATCCAACATATATTCTTGGGCCCCTTTATCCCTACAATAACTTAAAGAAAATAAGCTTTATTTTTATTAGGGTTTTTCATTAACTAAAGGAAGTACCAAATACTAGAAAATGTAGAAAACTATCTTTACAGAAGATTTTTCAGCGAAACAAACAGAGTGAAAGTGCTATTCGTTTCTTTTTCTTCTTCTTTTTTTTTTTTTTTTTTTTTTCGTTTTTTTTTTCCTCCTTAGTTTTGTTTTTGTTTTTTTTTTTTTTGGTTTTATAAAAAAATTTTTAGGTTCTTGAATTTATTATATTTTTTATTTTTATTTCATTGAAGTGTCCATTCGTGTATATATTCTTAACAAAAATTTTAAAAAGTGTTATTTTTTGTTTTATCTAATAGGGAAAGATTGTAAATTTATACAAACTACATTTTCTATCCTTCCATTTTTCTTTTTAACCAAAGAAAAAAAAAATTCATTCCTTCACTTTTTTACTCCTCCAACCAAACACAAAAAAAAGGGAAATTAAAATCTCTTCTATTCTTCTACTTTTCTACTCCTCCAATCAAACGGACCCTTAAGATTTAAAAAAAAAAGTTATTTTTTCTCGAACTAAGCCTATAAATGATATTCAAATATGAGCTTGTCAAAAATTTTAAATGCTTGTGCTCGACTTGATTCATTTAATCAAGCTGAGCTCAAGCTCAATATCGAGCTCTTTGTTTTTTGTGTGGAAATCCTTATGTGAAGATAGATTTTTGCATTTTTTAGTGGTTGTTAGCATTAGAAAAAATGAATTAAAGAAAAACTACTCTTTGTCAACATAAAAAGTATGGTTTATTTATTAAAAATTGTTTTTCACTAATTTTTTTGGAAAACAAATCTATATTATGGCAAGTTATTCTTACACATTTAAGGTTGCTATCAAACATTAAAAAAATAACTTATTTTCTAGAAAATTTTGAAGTTGAAACAGACAGAAGATCTAACACAAGTACATTATCAAGCATAACACTAAGTTTATTTGGTGACGAGTAGTCACAAAAGTCTTTGTAAGATTAGCTTTCATTTGTCAGACTCATATCAAGTTTATTACAGAACCCATAAACAAGCACAAATTGGTTTGTATCGACCCTTAACATTCACAAGCCTGTTTATAAACTTTTTGTTTTTGATAAATTGTAAATTACACCCCTAAAGTTTGGAAGTGTTTGGATTTTATATCATAAAACTTCAGAATTTAGGTTATACTTTAAAATTTGGAAGTGTTTGGATTTTACACCCTAACATTTCAAAATTTGGATTTTAGTCCTAAATTTTAGGAGTAAATGGATTTTCCTCTCTAAAGTTTGGAAGTGTTTGAATTTTACATCCTAAAGTTTAGGATGTAAAATTCAAACACTCCCAAACTTTAAGATATAAAATTCAAATTTTGAAATGTTAGTATAACATCTAAAAACCTCTAAATTTCAGAGAGTAAATTTTAAAATTTAAAATTTTAGAGTTTAAACACTCAAAATTTAAATATGTAATTTATAATTTATTTATTTATTTTGGATTTGAGTTTGACTAGTTTATTAAACTAAAAGTGTAGAGTAAAACTAACAAGATTTTTATTTTTTTATTTTTATGGAAACAAGCCGGGCTGTTTGTTTGTTAACGGTACCCGTAACACACAGAGACACAGCTGAAGATTGAAGAAGCAGAAACTGAAATTTGGGTCTGACAGACAAGTCTCTCAAAACGCAGATAGGAAAATAAAATGCAGAGTGGCGATGACATTCGAAACCTTCCCATCGACATCACATTTTCTCGTCTCGGAGGTAAACTATCTATACCCACACCTTCAATTCTTTCCTTGAATTCACGCAATTTCGTTCATTATTATTATTTTTTTTTCCTTTTGAATTCAAGAATGGTTGATTGATCGGAAACGAATACCTGCGGATTGGCGAAAAAAGTTGGCGGCAATCAGAGCTCGGATTTCCAAGGATTTCTCTTCTCTCCCTAAGGATATCGATCCCTATTTCCAAACCCTAGACCCTGAAGGTGTGTTTCCATTTCTTGTCTAAACATTTATCGACTTTTTATGTGTGATTTTGGTATATAAATATTTGGAAAATGTTGCTACACTGTCTTGGATTTTTATGTTGTTTTTGGTTCACTTTTGCAATTACTTATGATAAAAAGCTTGTGTTGTGGGGAATGACCTATTTTACTTGGTTCTGCTTGGTTGTGGGGAAAAAAAAAATTTTGAATTTTGGGTTTTATTTTGGTTGTGTCTAGGTATTAGAATATATTGAAAATTGAAATATTAGCAAATGCTGGCATTAGCAAAGCTGGTGTGATTAGAAAGGGTATGATTCATATTTCATAATGTGACTTACAACTCCTACAAAGGAAATTTAAAGAAAAAAAAAATCTTAAATTAGGCAGGTAGAAACCCAATAAATTTTCAAAAAAGTATAAAATGTTTTGATGATGAGGCTAAATATGTTGGGAACCCAATTGATTTGTGTATCAAACAGCCATTGCTTGGTTGAGTAGACCTATTAAGTAGACTATTTCGGGTATTTGAAAGACAATTATGGTCCATTTTTGTAGGTTCTTTTACTTAAATTAGCTGATATGCTTTTGTTAAGTCTTAGGTTGGAGAAAAACCTATAATGAGAACAAGTGGATAAGTAAAATGTGGCACAAGTCAAAGTCTCTATAAGTTGAAAGTAATATTTGAGAAGAAAAGAAATCAAAGTAGTTTAAATTTTTGTGAAAGATATATTCTAGGTTTTAGATAACAATCTAAATGCCAAACCATCATCTTATATGTAAGGATGCAATTTGGGTCCCTAGTCCAAATTGATGAATGAACTTAGGCCCAAAAAAGCCTAATACAATGAATTTGTAGAGAGTGAGGTGGAAAATTGGGATTGAACAAGTTGGACAACAAATATAATGGATTCAAGTGACAAGAAAGGGAAGACAAATTGATTTAATCTAAAGAAAATTGTTCTCGGCACAATCCGAAGAGATCAGTTCTTGTATATTGATTCTCAACTTAGGTTACAAGTTCAGCTCTTGACTGCTACAGTGTTTCTTCTTCTATGTTTCCTCCCCTCCCTTTCCTCAGAGGTCTCTTATATTATATATTTCCCTTTCAATAATCTTGGCCCTTCACTTGTTAATCATCCAGGCCACTACTTGAGTACTTGTCTCATCGGACACCCTCTCTGGCTCTCTATGAGTTGGGGTAGCCAAGGCAGCATTGTTTAGGAGTCTTCTCCGCATAAATGCAGCTAGAAAGTTAGCTGCAGGGCATTTAATGCGGTGGCAGCAGCTTTTCCTTAGATATTTCCTAGCTCCCATCGTCCCTGTATGTTCATGATGCATGTCTTTATCGATAGAACCTCTTGGAGTGTCACCCTAGATGGCAGGAGGCACATCTTGATCCTCGTTGCGTCTAGCTGAGGAGGTATTCCTCCTCGGACAAACTCTCCCACCCTCTATAGTCACAATTTGTTCATAAAGTTCGAAGTATCATGTCTTCCTTGCTATTGATCTATTCTCGGACCACGGGGCCTTCTCGGACAAGGCCCAAAGCCCAATATATCTTTGGGCTTGTGTCCCCACATTATAGATATGGTCATCAAGATAGTGATACTTCATATTTTTATGAATTAACTATTTTTCTTCACTTTATTTGTTTGTTATTGCTAGTACTTATTTATGATTTAAATCATCATACAATGTATCAAAGAACAAAGATTTAGAGTGTATAATTTGGATCTTGATGAAGAATTAAGTAGTAATCCTAATACTAGTGTTATTTTGAGATATATCTGCAATGTGGAGTTGTGGAGGTGTTAAGATTTCAAAAATTAAAGCACTTCACTTTTGAGATTTTTATTTATATAAATATCCATTAAAAGTGTAAGGGATTAGGTGCTAAAGTGATGAGTTGGTTAATATGACTATTTGGTGGTGGTATGATGATTAAGATATTGTTTCCAGGGATTGATTACTTAGAGTCCAAACGAATATATGAAACTCTTCTAAAGTCAACTCCAGAAAGCCGGAATATATTTGGCCGGCTGTCAGGTGCTGCTGTAAGAAATTCATCTCTCTCTCTCTCTCTCTCTCTCTCTGTTTAAACTCTTCATAAGATAGTTTAATATATCTTAGAATTTTCTAGGGTGCTTGGGAGGCAATTGTGCGTTCTTTTGAAAAGGATCATATTTACCTTGGTGAGGCCGCTCAAATTATGGTTCAAAATGTAAACTATGAAATGTAAGTGTGCTCTCTTGCGGTTGTTCTCTTGATTGTTCGCTGAGAATTTGTAAGAAGCTTATTTAATGTCTATGTGGTTCACTTACTTTTCAAATATGAAGACCATATCAGAAGAAACAGGTGCAGAAGATTCAGCAACAACTATTAGAGCTAGAGCGCAAGGAAGCTGATATAAAAAGAAATGCAGCTCTATCAGCCGCTAAGTATGTTGAGGCTTGTCAAGAGCTTGGATTGCAGGTTATGATAGTGGACCACTTCAATAATGTTTTGGCATCTTGGTTTGGTGTATGTTCTTGCTTACAATCGATGCATAAACTTGGCACTTGTTAAATCTTGCAGGGAAATAATGTGAGGCTTGAACTTTTAGAGACCGCAAAATCTCTCCCAAGCACATTCAACAAGATTTTGGAAGTTATAAATAGTGATTCTATGTCACAGGCTATGGAGTACTACTCAAACTTTGTGAGAGATGCTCACACAGAAAAGGATGTAAGGAAATAATTGGGTTTTTATTTGTCTTGTGATGATTGCTAGATAGATTGTCCCTGAATGAATTGTGATTGTAATGTCTTTGCAGAAATCTTTATCGATTGTGTTACCTAACTTGAGAGACATACGTGAACATCCCCCGTCTTTGCATGTTTCTGTGGGCTCTGAGATTGATAATTCTGTCAATACTCAATCAAGCTATAATGAGCCAGATCTTCTGAGAGCAAATGTGGATGTTGCTGCCGATAATATTGACTGGGATATTTCGGTTGACAGTTCTCAGATTGATTGGGATATTGGTACTGTGGAAGAAACAGATGATAATGGCAATGGTTTGGGTCCTTATGAAATAATTAATGCAAGTGAGGTCTTACAGGACCCTTCACCAAATGAAGTTGTGGGATCTGATCGAACCTCATTAGATAAAGTTGAACTTGGTCTACACCCAGAGATTTCTGTGTCAGAGATATCTTGGGATGTTAGTGTTGACACTCCCCAAGTTGATGTCATGGATGACGTCAGTTTGTCAAACGTTGGTCTGGACAAACAGACATTTGTTCCAGACACTTCATCTCAAATGCCAGAAATGAATGAAGAGAGGAGCAAGCTTTTGGAGACTGAGTACAGAAATAAGATTCTTGATGATCTGCATGAGGTATCTGTTAATTATTGTGTTTTATATCTTACTGGCTCATGGGAATCCAATAAACCTTTTTCGTTTTTTCAATATTTAGAGCATTAGACGTCTTTTTCTTCTTCTGTAGAAAAACCGTGATCCAGCCTTGACAGAACTAATTAGTTTGGTATTGCTCCAACATGAGCAGAGTATTTTTAGTTCAAGGGTTGATGTTTAGTATTGACATAATGTTATCAGGTCAAAGCATTTCTAAATCAACGATTGGCAGAGGTGAAGAATGGAGAAACTTTGTCCTTGCAACATCAAGTCCAGGCAGTTGCTCCCTTTGTGCTGCAGCAGTATACTCCTGATGCCATGGAGACCATGCTATCTGAAATTTCCGTAGTCATTTCATTGCTGACTAATAGGAAAACAAGGGACTTGATCTTGATCCTCAACTCTAAAAGGTGCTAGTCAATATTTTAGACTGCATTGTACCTTTCACATCTGTTGTTCTCTTCTTCTCCCCCCCTCCTCCCCCCTATTCTGCATTTCTTTTCCCTTTAAGTTTCCAACGAAACTTTCATACATTTGGTTTGAAAAGCAGTAAAAGGCAGAAGTAATGAGTTAAGTTGATTGGAATTTCCACCTTCAATTCATCTTTTGTATACAGAAATGTGGATGTAGCATCTTGTATTCTTAATTAGTGCACAATAATGGTAATTTTTTGCTCAGATATTGCATAATCATTTGATATTGAATATATCTTGGAACTCTGTTCCTGTTCCTCTTTTTTTTTTTTTTTTTTTTTTTTAATTTTTTATTATTTTTATATAAAAACATACTTTTGCTTCTCTTTGTCACTAGTTCATCTGTTGCCACCCTGAGTTTGGCGGACTATTGCAGTTTGCTCAAATAGTTTCATTCTTCTTTTATTGTATTAGTGTGTTGGTATTTTATATTTGTAGTATATGTAGTAGCCATTGGCTCAATCTAAATGTTAGAAAATTTAGAATTCTAATTCACTCTGGTTTTGGCCTGAATTTCAGATTTTTAGACAGACTAGTGACCACATTAGAGGAGAAGAAGCATCATGAAGTCAAGTTGAAAGAGGGATTGAAGAGCTTGGCTACCAAACGCATGGAGCTGCACAATTCATTATCCTCTTCTTGGCCGAAGCAAGTGAGTTGTATTTTGATTTGATGAATAATGCTTATCTATACTGTTACACCACTGTTTTCTTTAGCATGCTCCAAGATGAATCACTATATAAAAATGAACACAAATTATACTTATTTTATTTTTAGAAGGAAAAAAAAAAATTCTTTTGTATTTGCTAAAACTTTCTACTCCCTTAATGTATCAAAAGATACTCTTTTATTTTTTATAATTACAATAGGGGAAAAGGAAATTGAATCTTGGATATCTGTGTTGGAAATACCATGAGGTGCAAGTTGAGCTACAAGGCTCTTAGCATATAAAAATATGTTTTATATTTTTGGTAATTCATAATCTACTTCTGTGAAATCATTTTTCTACTTGAAGATATTAACCACCCAAAATTTTCCAAAATGATGCAGTAGTGTTTATCCAACTCTTGGCCTTTTGAGGACCTTTTTCTCTGTGTGCGTGCATGTCCACTCCCGCACAAGTCCCAACGCACATTAACTGGTAACCATTTTGGTAGACCCAAAATTGAATGTTTAAGTTTTCTAGAAATTCATTTTTGCTAATGAGAGAACCCGGTCACTTATCCAAAAGAAAAAAAAAAAAAAAAAAAAAAAGGAAAAAACTAATGAGAGAGAACCTGGTTTCCATGCAAAGCTTTTTAAAATGAAGACCTCAGTTAATTTTCTCCTACATGTTTCTCAATTTTCTCCTACATTTTTCTCTTCGCAAGTCCACAACACTTTCACATGTAATGCATGGAAGATTTTAGAAATTACATATAGATGTGCATTAGGCTATTTTCTTTGTGCTGAAATTTAATATTAAGCAGTCATATATAGAAACCACATTTTTTCCTCTAAATGTTGTTTATATATATATATATAATGTGAAGATATAGTGATATAAGGAATAGTCATTAAGCAGTCCAACTTTTGGATTTCTGAACTATAATTCTGATACTTGCCAGTCGCAACTACTAGCCATTTGCCCTGAGTCTAGCTAAGTGGCATATATTATCATGCTCTCATTATTCATTTCCTTATAGATTACTCGCAATATATTTGTCACTTACATCATTATGCAGTTGCATCATGTTCCTTGCCTTTATAAACCCCCTTCTGAAATCAACTTTATTAGAACTTTTATTAGTTCTTGTTTGAGTTCACTCAGATGAAAAAGGTACACAATTATATGTGGTTCAATTAAAAAAAAAATCCACTATTCTTCTTCCCTTTGTCACTGGTAATTGATTTATCAAATACAAAATAGTGAGTATATCTATTTCCATTTCAGGAAGCAGCTCTTTCAAAAACCAGGGAGTTGAAGAAGCTTTGTGAGAGTACACTTTCGTCCATGTTCGATGGAAGACCTGTTAATATCATTGGCGAGATCAATACCCTGTTGACAAGTGGCCTCGGGGCTTAAACACTTGAGTTGTTTTTGGCAACAATGAAATATTCAGTGAGGTAGTGGGTTGCAGGATCAAATGGCATTCTTTTGAGCCGGAGCCTTTATTTTAACTTTTTTTCCTGTTCTTTTTTAAAGGATATGGAAAATTATCAGTATTTAATTTCAACTTTAGCTATTTATGTAAATTGGAAAAACATGTCATTTCAATTTTTAAGGTAAAATAAATTTTATTTTGTCATACATGTGGAATTTTGCTTTGGTCACAAAGTCCATGAATGGTTCCTCTTTTATTTATTTATTTTATGAAAACCGTGCAGTGCTACTGTTGAGGTATCGTCACTTTGATACCATGTTAAAGTCTAAAAGACGGTATATTAAAGCATGTGAAATAAAGTTTAAGGGTTTCACTACAAAACACGCAGGTCTATAGCCGCGTTTTTTTTAGCTGTGTTTGGAGGAGTCTTGAAAGTTACTGGTGGCACCAAGCTAGAAGGTAAATGTGGATGGGGTGATCTTTACTCAAACTTGATAGTCTGGGGTAGGAGTGGTGATCTGAGACCATGAAGGAATGATTACGGCAGCTTTGAGCTAACAAATACCTCAACTATTGGGACCTCCAAAGATCGAATGAAAAAAAAAAGAAAAAAAAGAAAACTCAAAGATTTGAAGAGATTTTCAAGATGATGGTAAAAATCAGGTTTAGAAGTCAAGAGAAATGATTTTCTAAGCAAGAAATGGTGTGGAGAGAGAGAGAGAGAGAGAGAGCTTGTGAATAGTGATAATGGAGGAAGAGGAGCGAAAAGAAAAACAAAAGATAAAGAAGGAGGAGGAGGAGGGCCAAAGTTTCAGCCTCCCCTCTCTCTCCCCACTTTAAGTGAGTGACTCAACTCAAGGTTGATTGAGTTAACTCACCCAATTGCAAAAAGAAAAAAAAAAAAAAGAAAAAAAAAAGAAAAAAGGAAAAAAGAGTTTCACTAGCAAATGTCATTGAAGTTCAAAGAGTGAATTTTTTCTAAAATAAGTTTCCATGAATTGGTTTGCCAAAGACACAAAAAAAAACTCAAAAGATCTAAAGAGATTTTCAAGATGATGGTAAAAATCAAGTTTAGAAGTAAAAAAAAGAAAAGAAAAAAAAAAGTGATTTTCTAAGCAATGAATGGTGTGAAGAAAGAGAAAATGAAAAGAGAGAGAGAGAGAGAGATTTTGGCCTCCCTTCTCTTTTATCTTTTTTTCTTTCTTTTCTCTCTTCTCCTCCTCCATTTTCACTATTCACAAGCTCTTTCTCTCTCTCTCTCTCTCTCCTTTAAGTGAGTGAGTGAACTTAAGTTTGACTAAGTTGGCTTGGTCAAACTTGAGTTAACACACCCAATTGCCAAAAAAAAAAAAAAAAAAAAAATGTAAACAATGAGTTTCAGGAGGAAATGTCATTGAAGTTAAAAAGGTGCAATTTTTCCAAAATGAGTTTCTAAAAATGGGTTTGCCAAAGACCAAAAAAAAAAAAAAAAACACTCGAAGATTTGAAGAGATTTTCAAGATGATGGTCAATATCTATCAAGTTTAGAAGTAAAAAAAAAGTGATTCTCTAAGCAAGGAATGGTGTGAAGAAAGAGAAAATGAAAGAGAGAGAGCTTGTGAATAGTGATAATGGAGGAGGAGGAGAGAAAAGGAAAAAAAATAATAATAATAATAATGAGGAAGAGGGAGGCCCAAGTTTCGGCCTCTCCTCTCTCTCTCTCTCTCTCTCTCTCCTTTCAGTTAGTCAGTCAACTCAAGTTTTACTGAGTTGACTTAGTCAAACTTGAGCTAACTCATCCAATTGACAAAAAAAAAAAAAAAAAAAAAAGAGGAAAAAAAGAAAAAGAAAAATGAAGAGGAAGTCAAGAATGAGTTTTAGGAGGAAACGCCATTAAAGTTCAAGAGTGAAATTTTTCAAAAATGAGTTTCCAAAAAAGGGTTTGCCAAAGACAACAAAAAAAAAAACTCAAAGATTTAAAGAGATTTTAAAGATGATGGTAAAAATCAAGTTTAGAAGTCAAAAGAAGTAATTTTTTACACAAGGAATGGTGTGAAGAAAGAGAAAATGCAAAAAAGAGAGAGCTTGTGAATAATGACAATGGAGGAGGAGAAGAGAGAAAAAAAAGAAAAAGGATAAAGGAGGAAGAAGGTGGAAAAAGTTTTGGCCTCTCCCTCTCTCTTTCTCTCTCTCTCTCTCTCCTTTAAGCGAGATTCAACTCAAGTTTAACTGAGTTGACTCGGTCAAACTTGAGTTAAATCACCCAATTACAAAAAAGAAAAAGAAAAAGAGAGAGTAAAAAATGAGATTAATGAGGAAATGCCATTGAAGTTCAAGAGTGAAATTTTTTTCAAAAATGAGTTTCCCAAAATGGGTTTGCTAAAGACCCAAAAAAAAAAAAAAAAAAAAACTCAAATATTTGAAAAGATGGTTAAGATAATAGTAAAAATTAGGAATTGCAATGAGGTAGGGTTGGTTGGAAGGATGAGATCTTTGCCCTTACTCCCCATAGTTTTGTCTTGCCTCATCTTCGTCCCGCATTATGGAGAAAATTTTCTTATCCCAATTCCCATCCCCACCTTGCCCTGTAAAACTCTACTTCTTGTTAATTTGCCCTACAACTATTACAGTTTTTTTTTTTTTTAATAAAATATGTTCCATTAATGAAAATATACTTGAAATTATAACTAAATTTATCCCATCAAATTCAAATAATTTTTAGCAAAAACTAAATAATATTATCCAAATGTTTAACAATAGAATATCACAACACAACAAAATAGAGGCAAAGAACCACATTAAGTAAAATGAAATAAATTAATATTGATATGTTTGTTTACATAGTAGAGTTTTAAGATATGAAAAATTTACAATTGTAACTCCTATCAACGCGAGGTGAGCCGGGGTGGGTCTAAAAAGTCTAAATTCATCCCTGCCCTGTTTCGTGGTGTGGAGCTAAAATCTCGTCTTATTTCCGCCTCGCCACCTTAGTGGGCAAGGAAAACCCGCATGGGGCAAAGCGGGGAGGGGCGGGGTCAAGCAGGGTGGGGCAAAATTGCCACCTCCACCACAAATGTCTAAAGTGCAAAAACTAAATTAGAGCCTTACCCACAAAAAAAAAAAAAAAAAAAAAAAAAAAAAAAAAAAAAAAAAATCATAAACATACTAAGCTACCTCCAAATGTATCAATAGACGCTACATATATCCAAAAGGTGCTTAAACACAATGCATATTGATCAAGTTCAACTAGTTTTGAAACTTGCTCCCTGTGACCATCTTTGTAAACATATTGATATGATTACAGCGGAGTCCGCTGAGCGGATACAATTTTTTGAAAAAGTATCTCCCTCAACAACAAAGTATTTCTGATCCTTGAACAAAATAGTTCTTCTGCTTGAATATATTAGAAGAGAGTTCACAAAATCCAAATTCTCACTGTGCTGCAACAAGTTGATCAGCTGAAGAATTATTTTCTAAAGGAATACATCTACTCATATAGGAAACTTCCCTTTTTGACACATTACCAGTGGATGCTATAGGTGCTTTCATGACTCGTCTTCTTGATTGGTGTTCGGAAAGTATGGCAAGCTGCCGTAGTCTTACCTAACAATTCTGCAGGAGGTTCTTTTGTATTGTATAACAAGTTGTTTAGCTACTTGTATTGATTTTTTCCAGTGAGGTTAGGTAAAACGTGCCAGTGCCTCAGCTTGGCAGGATGGGAATGAAGGTGGAGGGAGCAGGGAAGAAAACGTTATCGCTCATTTCGAGAATCAGTAGAATCTAATGGAATTAAAGAGTGAATCCCTATGCTTTAAACTGCCATTGCATGATATGATAACTGTACAAATGAATATTAGATCATTGATGCTAACTATGGGATTTTATTTTGAGGAGCAATTAACTAAAATTACAGAACATGCCGAGCAATCAAGTTACTGTAAAGCAACTATGGCAATGTCATGAAGCATCTTACAGTAAAATCAGTCTTTGAACTGGTAATCAGTGGTCAAGGGGATGAACAGCTCAATGTAGGCGAACCCATGAAGCGGGTATTGCTTGAGATGAAAGACCTTTCCTCCTCTTCATTACCGGCTGCTGTGGCGCTTTTTGCCTTGCCGAGCTTTTCTAACAGAGACGTAAGTGATTCCACAATTTCAGACATTGGAGGTCGGAATTCCTTCACAGGCTGTCCCAGTCCCGGTCACATGCACAAACACACAAAAGTTGAGTAACATGATTACGACAATGCTGATTTATATACCTATGTGTGTGTGTGTGTGTGTGTAGATGTTAATGTGTGTTCACAAGCTACCTCAATGAAATGATTTTTATCAGGCTTTATAATCAAATTTAAAATAAGTTAAATATGAAACTAGACTTGAATAAAAAATTTCTAATTTCAATGTCTCAGAGCATTTTGGTGAATTAAAAAAGGCACTGCTTGGAAGTCTAAACAATAAAATAAAACTATTTTGCATAATAAAATCAAGAAGCTAAAAACTATTTTTTCAATTTCATTTTAGCAAGATGTCTAACTAGATCGTTTGAATCAATTTTCTTGTAGCTTCCCAATACAACTAATTAATCCTTGATGTATAAGATAAGGGCTAATACCTGTACACAGAGGGAGACAATGTCAGCAAAACGGGAGAGAGCCTTGGGGGATATTGTTCGTTTGATGCCTGGATCAATCATGCGTTCCAAACTCTCACTGTCATGAAGCTGTGATGAAGCCCATTTCACCAGAGATTGCTCTTCCCTTGATCTTGAACTGTGTTAAAAGAGGAGAACAGACATTATAAAGAAACACAACAAGAATTTGTTAGGAAATAAAGAAAATGAGCATGAAGCATACTTATCAACAGGTTTCCTTCCCGTTAATAACTCCAAAAGCAACACCCCAAAGGCATAGATGTCACTCTTCGTGTTATCTATTCCTGGTTGGACATGTTCATGTGCAATGTAGCCAGTGTCACCAATAGCAATTTCAGAAGCCTGTTTGCATCAACAAGCGATTATAATGTATAAGTGTATTCCTTGGCCATCTTTATATCTAGCAAAGTTCCTTAATGAATTTTATTTTTCAAAACTATGTTTTAAGCTCTCTTTGTTGAGGATCTATAGCCAACCCCAAAAAATTTGGGACTAAGGCTTTGTTGTTATTGTTGTTTTTTAGGCCCTCTTTGCCTCAGTTTTTAATGAAGTTTAAGCGGCTTACTCTTAGGAACTTGTGGGAACAAACTTATAACCTAGTGCATGTGCTTGTGTGCATATGCTTTCTGATAAATTTCTGAAGAAGTGATAAGCCTTTATCAATAATGGGGTGACTTATGACTCTGTTATATTAGTGGCCTAAATATTTTAACATATAAACAACTCTTTTTATTATGAAAGAAAAATTTTAAGAATGTTAGGAACATTTGGACAAAGAACATTTAGCAATAATTTTCATTTGGAAAGTGAAACTAATTCATGGGAGCACTTACCTTAATTTTAACTTTATTGCTTGTTAGTGGCCTCAAAACAGCTAGCCCACAATCACAGACACGAGGTGTCAGTTCTTCATCAAGTAAGATGTTGGCAGCTTTCAAGTTGCTATGAGCAACAGGAGGCGAGAATGTGGAGTGCAAATAGCTGAAAGCATCATTTAAAAAATGAAGATAATCAAAATTTAGAGAAGAGAAACTTATTATTAGGATTGCTCCTTTTTCCTCTCATGAAAGTTGTAATTTTTTAGCGGTTATCTACGCTGTTTTACCTAGCAAAATTCTTTAGGTATATATAATTTTGAACCAAATTCATACTTACAAAAGCATTGGTACAAAAGGATGCTTTCACTAAATGATTTTATCAATTACACTAATGGTCTTTTACATCCAAATATCCATTCTATAATTGTGGAATAGCACTGGAAGATATGAATGTATTGGGGGAACAATATAGGCACTTACTCCAAAGCCCGAGCAACACCTAGAGCAATGTGGAGACGGAGACACCATGACAGAGGCTTGTATGCTTCACAGTGCAGAGCATCATCAAGAGATAAGTTTCTAACATACTCGTACACAAGAAGATGCTGTCCATGTTCTGTACAATAGCCAATAAGCGTTACAATATTTGGGTGCCTCAAACGGGAAGCAGTCCAAATCACATCCATAAATTGTTCTTCTTCATTGAAAGAAAGTGCCACCGTATTGATGTTCTTCACAGCCAAAATCTGAACCCAAAAAAAAAAAAAAAAAATCAATCAATCAAATAATCTCCTACTTATATTAAGTTTGAAAGTTATTGTAAGATGAGAAAATATATGGTCAAGTGTAAGCTGTACTTGGCCATCAGGAAACTCAGCTTTGTAAACAGAACCAAGAGATCCCTCTCCAAGAAGTTTCTCTTCACTAAAGCTGTTTGTAGCTAATTGAAGCTCTGCCAGAGTGTAAATCTTAGTTCGTGCTGGGATTCCGCATTTCTTAGATAAACTTTTTCTTCTAGATGTTTTCTCGATTCTGGTGTGGTTAATAGGAGGTATCCGCCTTGGACTACGAATGGGTGGAGTTCTCAAGGTCAAAATTGGAGGGCTCTCGTCTGGTGCAGTAGAATAGTCTGTTATCAAGTTCAAAAAACACACGGGGAAAAAATCACTAACAAAGTAATCTATGAGACAAGCATGCTTGATATCCCAAGAAGCTCTGCTATAAAGAAATGAATTGAAATCCATCCAAACTAAAATCCAATCTTTGTGCCATTAGTCTCAGATAAGCCTTCTGCCATAAGTGACATTGTAAGCACTTGAAATTTTGGTTTCAAGGACACACTCCATTTCTAAGAAAGTTTATGCAGATGAAAGATGGATAAAAACTTAATGCTTAGTAGATAAACATATGAAACAAGAGCTCCATTCATATTAATTGGAGGCTATAACAATATGGTTTAAACTTGGGTTCAACAAATATTCTTTTCATCACTCAAATGCTATAAAATCTTAAGGAAAAAGAAAATTGACAAGAGAATATTGTCTACTCATTCACATGCAGAAAGAGAAGAGTAGCATTCTTGGAATGCCACTTGCAGTGGAAATATACCAGTACGGCCATTGAACTTTCACTTGCAATAAAATTTTGGCATCCTCTTTGCATATTCAAGGAGGAGAGTACAATTTTATGACAGTAAGTTAAGATTCAATTTTAATACTAAAGAGGATAATTCTATGCAAACATCAATCTTATATTTGAGTCGTATATGTAGGAACCTCTTGTCAAATTATAAAAATCAGTGATGCATTTCATCAATGCACCAATCTTTAAAACTTGTATATAAGAGTACCTCTGGCTGTAGTAATGACAGGAAGAGAGCACAGGGATCTATTGCTGTTTTCCAACATCTTATGCTTCTGTGCACGGGATCGGTTAATGCTGATTGCAATGGCAAGTGCTGCACATGTTGCCACCAGAGTTCCTCCACCAACCATAAAAGCGATTCCTCCAGGACCCAGCCTTTTCTTCTTGTGTCCACTTTCTTTGTGAGGGGGATAGTTCTCAACAGCACTTGACTGAGTTGTAGGAGGGGTACTAATATTTTGCTCAATTGGCACAGTTTCCAGGGGAAAATCCCAGGGTGGAGAGTTGTCCCCTACGTGGAACCTGTTTCCCCCGATCCTAATAAGAGGGAAAATGAAAAATTAATGAGTTGATAATTTTGATTTCATACTTGATGCAGGCGATTGAAAGGTAACCCCCATTGAAAATTCGATCACTTACCATAAATTTGGTATTGTCTGAAAATGCTTTGGTATAATGCCACTGAAAGAATTATCTTGAATGTTCCTGGCGAAAGAGATGTTTAAGCAAGCAATCAGGATCAATAAAAGTTGCAGAAGTGCAACAAAGAACAGCTATTGAGAAACCTACAAGTCAGTTAGTGGAAGCTCAGCCAGGTAGGTGACTGATCCGGTGAAGTTGTTATTGTGCAAGAACCTGCATAATTATGGAAACCAAAATGACAAATAACTCTAGAAAGACAATGTGCTTATGGTAGAATAGAAATCAAGAGCGAGGGGTGGGGACTCACAATCTAGTAAGATTTGTCAAAGATCCAAATGAACTTGGTAGATCTCCAGTAAAGTTATTGTATGATAGGTCCCTGTTAAAGGAGTGACACAACATTTAATTTAAGGATGTCCATCAGATTATACTATCAATTGACAACATGCTTAATACACTCAAGTTTAGAATAATAATCAATTAAAAAAGAGTTCCCTGCTAAAGGAGTGACACAAAACATTTAATTTAAGGATGTCCATCAGATTATACTGTCAATTGACAACATGCTTAATACACTTAAGTTTAGAATAATAATCAATTCAAAAAGAGGGTAGCCCAATGCTTAAACTTAAATTGCGCGATGAACTCATCAAATGAACTACTACAAGAAAGAAGACCAATTTGACAGTTTAACCTGGGAAGAAAAAACAGTTACTATATAAATAAATATGACACTTAAGACATAAGATTTCAGGAAGAAACACCAACTATCTTAGTTCTGCTTTACTTATTTATATTAAGTTTCATTCAAACTCATCAAAAAGATAGTAAGAGGCTGTACCATGAAAGAAGTTTCAGAATTGTTCATAAGAAAAACTAGTAACAGAAACCCAAGTTCAGTTATACTAGAACTTGTTTATATTTCATGAAATGTTGTACTTTGTATTACTTTCTTTTCACTTCAAACGCCAGGGAAAAGGAAATATAAAGATCAGGTGAAGAACACATACATCTCTCTGAGATTCTGTAAGCCAGTAAAGACATTGCCAATTGGTCCAGACAACAAATTGTGGCTTAGATTTCTACAAGAAAAGAATTAAGAGATTCTGACTGAAAAAAAAAAAAAAAAAAAAAAATCCAAAAGCAATTCAGTAAATAGGCACTTGAGGGGATAAGTAACTCACAGATGTCGGAGATATTTCATGGTCGGTAAAGAGTGGGGAATATTTTGGCTCAAATAGTTGAATGCCATATTTCTGCATTCACGAAAAAGTAGAAGAATCACCAAAAACTTGAAGGAAAGAAAAAAAACTAAGCATATAAGAATCATAATTTAAAAAATAGGCATCTTACATATTTGTGGCATTGGGGGGTAAGCTATATGGAATTTCACCCTGAACGTTATTGTAGCTGACATCCCTAAAGAAGAAACCAGAATAAAGAATTAAATAAACAGTACAGGTACTATTTCAATTAGAGATAAATATAACAAGGCAGTTTCAGTTACAGGTGCTTCAAATGATGCAGGTTATTAAGCTGGTCTCCAATCCACCCAGTGAGGTTTAGTCCTTGAATTTTACTGCATAAAGTTAGTAGAACATAGAAGGGTAAGACTTTGGGCCTTTTTGGCAAAATGTGGCATTGTTAGTGGAAAAAAATAGGTGAGCTAAGTGGATTACAGGTGTATAACAGATGGATCAGAACATGACACTCCAGTCCATGACTCCTCACAGGGATCCCCACCATCCACTCTCCATCCCTTCAGTACTGGTGGGTTGTTCAGGGTCTTGTAGAGATCTTGAAGAGCACTGACTGCACAATGTAAGCAAATGAGAGCACAGCACAGCACAGCAATATTTGAATTCAAAACAAATATAGAGAGAAGCAACAATAGCACTAGTATAGTACCCAGAATAAATCGAATCAGTGTAAAAAAAAAAAAAAATGACGTAAAGTCGAAGGTCCGGGTATCAATCTACCACACTATCGTTTATGGGAATTTCAGATTGTTTCACATATCACGTGGAACCCACTACACAATTGGATTGTACACGATTTATCGTAAAGCTCAACTACAGCTGGGGGCCACAAAAAATTCAGTTATTTCCTACCCTGCAAAAATTTGGGCCCAATTTTCCCGCCAAAAATTGTGAGCACGGACAATGAAGCTTTCACAATATGGAAGCACGAGTGTTGTGCTAATTCTCTTTGATTTTTTTTTTTTTTTAAAATTAAAATTTTCCTCCATTTTCTCACTAACCAAACAGAGAATAAAGAACATTCTAATCACAGATTATCACTAAAATACCTAAACTATATCAATTTTCCTATAAAAGAATCCAATGAAAGATAAAACGCAAGAAAATCAAGAACTGGAATTGAAAGAAAAAAAAAAAAAAGCGATCCACAGAATTACCTTCAAGTGGATTGGTAAATGCCTTAGCTTGTGAAGCCAGAGTTGCCGAGAAGACAACTACCACGAGACACAAACATAGATACTGTTTGTCCATATTTCTTTTTCTCGAGAATCAGACTAGGAATTCTTGGTGCTTCCCTGAAAATTACAGAGACAGTTCTCAGTGAAACAGTGCAAGTCTATAGAAAACACGAAGAAATATATAACACTCTAGCTTGCTTTCCCGAGAAAATCAAAAATTTCAATCCAAGGCAGCCAAGTAAGTAATTGTAAAAAACTTGTATACATAACAGTTTTTAGCTACAAGTTTCTGTCATTTTCCTCTGTTTTCTCAGAGTCCAAACAGAGCAGAGCAGAGTACTGCTAAAAGTACCAGTGCACATTGATGAAACACGATCAAGAACACAATTCCAAGCGAATAAAAAAGTAAATTGAATTTCAGAAATTTATCGTGAACAATAGTGAAATTTTGGACCTCCAAAGCCAAAAGAACACTGAAAATCAGCCAGAAACAGTCACAGAAGTTTGATCAATTTCGCAAGAAAAAGTTAGTTAGAACAAGAAAACTGTTAAGAAATGAAAAGCTCTAGAAACTGAAAACTGTTAAGCTATATTCTCTGTGTTTCAGTGAGAGAGAGAAAGAGAGAGGGAGAGAGATTTGTGTTTAGAACAGAATGCTTACTGTGGAGGTTTGTTCTTTGCAGTTTACATTCTGATACTGAATAGAATCTTTGCTGAGCTGGCATCCATCCACGTCAGCAAATTCCGTTACTATTAATATACCAACACGTGCTCATGTGTAACTTTTTTTGGGCTCACCAAGTTGGGCTCCAAGTCTTTTTAGTTCGGCCCATTAAGCGAACATTTCCTGAGCCCTGAAACTCGAAGCCTCACCTCACTGTAAAAAGTGTAACGAAGCTCTCTCAGGTCTCAACCATGGCGGAATTGAACCAAGGCAACACCAATGGAGCTGGAGAACCAGAAGAAGACGACGACTACATGGGGGATCTCTCTCGTTTTATTCCACCGGAAACCTCTCTCCCTCCAAAACCTGCTTCCAAAAAGGTCTGTTTATGCCTTGTTTGGGTCCCTAGAAAACTTTGTGACAATAATAATTGCCAAAATTGTCTAGGGTTCTATCGCTTTTACAATTTACTACACAGCTTAGTGCTGAATTCTACTTTCTTTTTTTCTTTCGTTACTTTCTCAGCGCGTAATTGCCCCAGCGTTTCACCAATTATTCGACAACGAAACCCTACCACTTGAATACTTCTGGGAAAATTCCAAACCCTAAAGTAATCGTAATGTGGAGAAAATTTGTTTTTCTATTTTTACTTAATTCATATTTAAGGTTGTCTTGTTACTGTGAAAATTACGAGCCTGTCGAATTGAAGTTGTTTTTTTCCCCTTATTATTTATAAAGGGCTTAATAGTGTAGAATGCAAACCCTGTTTGGTTTACCGAGAAAAATGAAAAAAGGAAAGATGAGAAAATGTTTGATGTGGTGTTGTATGTATTTTGGCGGGAGTTTAAACAGTATTATTGGTTTTTAATATTTTAATCTAATTAGCTGCATGAACTATGAAGCTATGTTTATATTAGATTAGTGTTTGTTTTGGGTCATCAGCAAGGAGGAAGAATTAAAAAGTAATGTTTTTAAACCAAGAAATGGAACGCTTTGGGGTTAAAAAGAAAATATAAAAAACTTGAAATTTCTTCAGATTGAAATTCAGGCAATTTTTCAGCTTGATGCTTGAACCTTTTTAGACATGAAATTTAAAGTGAGTTAACTTAGTTTTCTCAACAACAAATGAGGAGATAGGGTCATTATTTTCTTTATTTTTCCTTTCTTTTCCTACTTTAGGGACCAAATGGGATAATACTTAAACCTTTTTCTTTAAGGATTATTAGTATGCAAACATTAACAGCTTAATTTTTCCAACAAGAAACCCAGAGCTTTGAATTACCAAGAACAAGATTGACTCAAAGGAAAGTGGAAACAAACCTACCAACCTGTTTGGTTGCCTTCAAAATTAAGGAAAATATGCAAAGAAATTATAGTTTCTACTTTTCTTTTGCTGGGTTCAATTGAGAATGAAGAAATATATTTATTGATTAAATTATTGTTTTGCAAATAACTTGCCTTTTCCTTTATTTTCTCCTTGCTTTCTGCAGGTCTCCAACAACAAAACCCTAATTGCTCAATCCTCCAAGAAGCAGTCCAAATTTTTAAACTGGCAAGAACGGCGTAAACTTGAAAGAGAGCGAAAGCAACAAGAGGAGGATGAGCAAACATTAGCAAAAGTGGAGGCACCAATCCCACAATCCAACATTGGATTCAAACTTCTGAAGCAAATGGGGTACACTCCTGGTTCAACCCTAGGAAAGGAGGGGTCAGGCAGGGCTGAACCCGTGGGGATTGAGATTCGAAGGTCACGAGCTGGGATTGGTCGAGAGGACCCCCACAAGGAGAAGAGGAAGGAGGAGGAGCTCATGGCTGAGAAGAAGAGGAGAAAGGTAGAAACTTTGATGGTAGAGTTTGGGTCTTGGCAGAAGTCACAGTGGCATAGTCGAAAAGTTGTAGTTAATTTTAAAAAGGCAAAGGCCGCTCTTGATCAATTGGAGAATAAGGAATTTGTCGAGCCTGAGAAGAATGAGGATGAAGAGGAGGGTGAACAGGTAGAAGATGAAGAGGAGGAGATAACAGAAGAGGTACGTATTTTCCATTTATGTTTGTCATGTAGACGTTCTGCATAAGCTATTTTTGGCTTTGGTACATGGAGATTGGTGTCATTTGATTGTGAAATGGTAGTGGAACATTTTCTTCATTTGGCCAGGAATGCCTCTTATGCTGGTTCTTATGTTCTTTTCTGCAATAGTAACTTAGATGGATCAACCAGACTATGCAGTAATCATTATCCGACTTTTAAGTTGTGATGTAACAACAACAACAACAAAGCCTTAGTCCCAAAATTTGGGGTTGGCAATGAATCCTTGACGATTAGATTTGGTCAACCGCATGAATTATTTTCCTCCATTTTATTCTATCTGACGGCATTAACTCTGTTACTTCCTTAATTGACATGTCATTTTTTATTACTTCTACTAATATTATTTTTGGCCTTCTACTTTTTTTTCCATTCCCTCTACTTGGATCAATTCAGTCTTTCTTGTTGGTTCATTACTCGCTCTCCTTTAAATATGACTAAATCATCTCAAATGATTCTCCTCATCTTTTCATCAATAGGGGCTACTTTTATCACTAGTGCAGAGAGATATAGGGCATGTTTGGTTAGGGTGTTTGAACAACTGTTTTCAGTATTTAAATACTGAAAACTGTGGTCCAAAAAAAAACAATGCGTTTGGTAACGGTGTTTTTTATTGGAGTGTTTGAGTTACATTGCTCATTTTAGGGTGTTTAAACATTGAATTTAGAAAATTCCTCTTACCAGTTTTCAGTTTTCAAACAACGTTGCTCAATGGCACTTTTGTAAATATGTTGAAAACCATGGGGCTTACTTGATTAGACAAAAAAGAAACTGACTTCTCTCTCCTCAAATAGAGAAAAAGAAGAAGGTATTATCAGCTTTTTAAAAATAAAACACACATACCAAATATACAATTATGTTTTTTCACACTCTGAAACATGTTATTTGAAATATGGTACTAAACACAGTTTTTGCTTTATGAATAATGTTTCAACAACACTTTTTAAACCATAGTTTTCACATTATTTTAAACAGCGATACTAGAAATCTCCAATCAAATGGGCCCATACGCTTTATGTTGATCCTTGATGCAAGCCTATAGTAATAGGAAACTCACTTGAGATTCCTCCACTCGTTCTCTCACGCTAGATACAACTTCGTCATACATTTCCTTAATAAACTTAATATACTTTAGAGGAACTCCTTTCTTCTCCAAAACCCATCACATAACCTCTCTGGGGATTCTATCATATGCTTTCTCAAGATCAATGAAAACCATATGAAGATCCTTACAGGACTCTCTATTTTTTCCATTAGACATCTAATTAAGAAAATAGCTTCCATGGTAGATTGTCCTAGCATAAAACCAAATTGATTTTCCAATATTGTTGTTTCATTTCTTAACCTCTGTTCATTCACTCTTTCCCAAAGTTTCATGGTGTGACTCATGAGTTAATTCCAAGGTAATTTGTACAATTTTGAATATCCCCTTGTTTTTGTAAATAAGTATTAAAGTACTTCTCCTCCACTCACTAGGCATTTTTTTGAATATTTAAGATCTTATTGAGAAGGTTTTTCAACCAACATACCCCCACATCATGCAAGCACTTTCAAACTTCAATGGGGATTCCATATGGTCCCATGGCTTTTCCCATTTTCATCCTCTTTAATGCATTCTTTACCCTAGTCGTCCAAATTCTTTGAACAAACCTACGGTCTCTATCCTCTATTGGATCACCCAAATCACTCCAATCATTCATACTTTTTCCATTAAAAAGTTTATCAATATATCTTTTCCATCTCTCTTTAATTCTTTATCTCAGTCATCCTAATTCTTTGAACAAACCGAAGGTCTCTATCCTCCATTGGACTACCCAAATCACTTGAATCTTTCATTTTGTTTCCATTAAAAAGTTTATGAAAATAACTTTTCCATCTCTCTTTAATTTGCTCTTCTTTTACTAGCACTCTTTGATTTTCACCTTCAATATACTTGTGATGTAAACAGAAGGAAAATACTACTTGCAGCCCACATATAAGTCAGAAATGACAGACGCATTTTTTCTGGCATCTCGCTTTCTCATGTCTAATTACAGAAAACATATGAATTTGAAGTTTACATAAAAAAAAAATGAGCCATGAGTGATTCAATTCCTGCAGTGTAACTAATTTAATGAGAATAAGAAAGAAAGAGATGTTGTAGTGATTATATGACCTATCTTTATATTAATTTTCACTCCAAAACCCTATAATAAAAGCTTCTTTTACATTCTTGGGGTGGTAAGCAGTGGATTAGGATCCGGTGTATTGAACCGGGTGCAATTACCCCATTCCCCTCTCACAATTTTTTTTTTTTTTTACCACTTCACTTTTTACCTTTTAATTTTTTTTTTTTACTTATTTTAATATTTTTTATTTAATGGTTGAGATTGAAAGTTGCTTTTTTTCAAGTTTCAATCTCAGCCATTGAAAGCAATTTCATATGGTGCAATAATCTCAAGCTTTAAACAGTGATTGTTCATCAGGGTATATCTGCATTTGAAGTTTTCAAGTTATTCCTATGATTGAATTTATACATTCAAGTATGTGGGTCTGGGTGAAAAGTGAAAACTGACATAGGCTTATGTGTGAAAACAAGCTATTAACCTGATTCTATCAATATGGCGAAGACAATTATATGATCTATGGACTGATGGATGTGACAACTAGGATGGACCAGCCGAGCTTTAATTACTTAGGATCGCTTCATTTTCATCATTAGGCTACATTTAATCTAAACATGGCTATGATTTTCATATTTGATCTTTGCTCATAATCTATCTCTTGCTTTTGAGTTCATTACTTATGCACTTGGTAAATGTATAGTGGGTGATAATCACACTGTATTATATGCAGGATTTGCAGGATATATTGATGAAACTTAGAGATGAATATCAGTACTGCCTCTTCTGTGGATGTCGGGTGAGTAGGGTATAATTATTTTTCAATACTTAAAAGCAGTGCTTAAGATTTTACTATGTTGCTCTCAAACTGACATTGCTACTATAAATACTAATCCATGATACCAAACCCAAATTCTAATAGCTCTTTCCCCTCACCCTTTCATCTTTCTTCTTTCAGTATGAATCAGTGGAGGCACTGTTGGCTAACTGCCCAGGAACTGATGAAGATGACCATTAAAACTGTAAGAGTTGCTAGCTCTATTCCAATGGAAGATTAGGTGTACAGCTGTTATTTCTGCAAGTGGATCTCTTTCTCAGCGCTCTGCCATCCCACTATCATGAGATGAGTGGAAAGCAGAAATGAGTCTCCAAAAGAGCAACTTGATCCCGGGGTTTCCCATCAATAGGATTAGACCTGTACGCCATGTATATACATTCTTTGAATATTCTCCCATGTAAAGGATTAAGAACCACACAAAATTATAGAATTCACTGAATTCTCTCATGGGAGGAGTTGTACGTGTATTGAAGGATCACAGGGACTGACAAAAAGCAATCAGACAACATAATTACAATATCATCCGACTCCACTAAAGCTTCCCTAGTCATATGATATTTAGAATGCAAGAATTTTCTGTTTGATGAGGTTCCAACTAGCCTGCCCCATTGTATAGCACTGCGATAGAGAAACAGTACGTGGACCTACATTTTAAAATTTATAATCAATAATGCCTACACAATTGTTGAAGTGATCAATTGAGTGATGTGTTCATGAGTGTCAGTTGTGTTTATCATCTATAGTCAACTGCTTTTGCAATTGCAATTGTTGAAGTGGTTAATTGAGTGATGTGTCCATAAGTGTCAGTTGTGTTTATCATCAAAAGTCAACTGCTTATGCAATTGTAAAATTTGTTGTACCGCCGGAAGCATGCATTGCACTTGCACATGAATTCCTGTAAGCATTACTGGTGGTGCAAACCTGTAAGGAAGCCACTAGCAAGATGGATGCTTAAGTGACAAGCATTATTTACAGGTAAAGAAAAACTTTTTAATCACAGCTAAACCTTAAGTTCCAAATGTGAATATCAATAGCAACGCCAGTTCTGTTTTATTAAGAGAATCAAAGTTTGAATTCCCCAACTATTGAATTATTAAAATAATTTTAGGCTTGACTATAAATACTCAACCATCAACGTACTAATTAGAGTCGGCCACATGCATTCTAAATTCCAAGTAGAGCGGCCACAAGGTGTATTTGTAATAAATTCATAATAATAAAATGATTAAATTTTATGTAGATCATCAACCTATCTCTTCCTCCTCGTTTGAAACCACTAAACAAAATATGACACTAGCAGAAACACAAGCATAATTAGTGCAAACCTTCCAGTCAATTCATATATTTTCACTCCAACCCCCACTGGTTGGACAATGCATTTCTCATGCTCAATCAGTAAAAGACCAGCATCTTTTATTTATCACTTGATATATATGCTGGTTCTATACATGGGTTCCATCTTCCATGGCACTAAAGTAAAAAGACCATAATTAGGTCCTGAGAAGGTGAAGGACTAGTCCCTCAGTTCCAATGCCAGACAGCAGCTGAAAACTTGAAAGGCACCAGAACCTATCATAACCTAATGTGCTTGAAAAAATATTTCACTATAAAAGGTCAAGTTAATGGGTGCCCTTAAGCATTTGATAATAGACTATTTTAGAAAAATATTGATACCACTTTTATGAGAAATATAAAAAACTATCAAAAATTTCAATTACTTTTTTCTTGTCCCATAAAAAATTTCTAAAAATATTTCTTAAACCAATGCCCTTAAGGTATCCATTAACTTTTCCCACTTTAAAACCACTCATTGAAAAGAAAACCAACCATCATCAAATGATCCCAAACAAACAGTAAAACATACTAATTAGATAATGCAGGGTGAACACCTTGCTCATCAGTGCTACAGTTTTAAACAACACAAGTCAAAAGTTACTTAGGGTTTATCCCAACAAAAAGGCCTGCAAACATTCAAATCAGTTACTTTGGGTCTGTCCCAAAATAGGCATATGCTCATCTGCAGACATTCAAATTGTTTATTTCCAGTCAGCAAGGTGTCCGGAAGAACCAGAGCACAAACAGGGCACTTAAAGTGACCAGTGCATCTGCTGAGGGGAGGTGTCATAAGCCCTGGAGTGCTCAAGTGCCATGTATTGCCTCCTACCCTGCTGAGGCAGCTCAAGCTCACCAGAAAACTGACTGTTAAGAGGCTGAGAAATCTGGCCCAAACCCAGATCAGGGGGCATCTCATGTGAGCTGCTACCAGCCTCGTTGCCCTTGAAACCCCATGAACTGCTTTGAAACTGATTAATAACTGCACCATTGGGAGCCATCGGCTGAGACATAGATGCCCCTTCGGTATTCATCAAGTCTTTCACCCCAAGACCTGATGCACGGTTTCGTGAGCCCCATGTTTGATTTGACAGAAGAGAGAGAGCACAGTTTGAGTCAGTGACTCCTGTGAAAGCTCCCGGAGGAATTCCTGGACCAGGATAACTAGTCCCACTTGCTGAACCTTGCAGATATAGGTCAGACGGAGGATTTTCGGTGGTGTTTTGCCATGGATGAGGAACAAACTTTTCCATTGAAGTGGCAGATGGATTTGCAGGCATTTGCTCTGACCTTGCAGTTGGCCATGCATCCCTCCCAGAATGCCTTGGATATGCAGTAAAGTCCATCAGAAACCCTCTACTGCTGGTTTCTGTCATTTCAAGAATCGAACAATTGAACTAAAGTTTATAAACAGGGTAAAGCATAACCGAAAACTGCATATATTTTCACACAGCTAAACAAGCAAAGTCAGTCATTGAAAATGATATTTATACTGATAATGTCTAACCAAAGATGGATGATGAGAGTCGGCCAAAGCGTGAGGACAATAATGATCCAGGTGGCGGTTTCCTCCTTCGTTCATTATGACCAGCAAGGCGCCTGCGACAACTTCGTTTTCCTTGGTCAAATTCAGGGAGCTGATGAAATCTGGGCAGAAACTTTCACAGTAGCTATTAGTTGGGATAAATGAAGCATGAATGCCTATTATTTGGTAGAAAACCAACCCTTTCATAGAAAATTGATACAGCAAGAAAATAAGGCCAAGAACTAAATATAATAATAACAAGAAGTAAACTGGTAATTGTTTCCCCAACATGAGATGGCATACTCTTTATTGCCTCTGTGAATTGAAATGGGAGAAGTTCAAGAATCCTCACTAATTATCCAGTTCAATACACATGAATGTGCATATAGACAAGCCCTCAAACCTTAAAATGAACAAGCACTAGCTTGCTATCGACAGACATTCCCAATATCCTCAGTTCAACAGGTCAGAGGTTCAAAGTAGATGAGGTACCCACAAAAGAGAAACTAAAAGAACCTTAAATGGAATCTTAAGAAAGGCTATATGTCATATCATAACGTATTAATCATTTAGTCTATTATTTTTCCCTCGATTAATCATGGCATCCCATGAAAAACACCTTCATCATATAAGAATTTTAAGGATTCATGAAGTTGTGGGCAAACAGGTCTCTGATTCACTACTATCTAATCATTCATCCCACTCAATTCCATCACCTACAATGCGTAAACATATAGTTAATGACATAAAAGCCCTTGCCAGGACCTACTATTTCGATTGAAAATCCTGAAGCACAGATATTGCTCGCTTACTTAGTTCTTTAAGTATATTGGCACTAGTCTCTAGGGTCAATCCTAGATCTGATGGAAAGTACTATACATGAAAAACAAAAGAGAATTACAACTACAACATCATTTACTACATGAATATGGTAATGTTGGAGCACATGTCAACATTTTTTTTTAAAAGTAGGACTTAAAAAATAAGCTGATTTACATGAATATCCAACTTCCTTTGATGACTCCAAAGATCAACCAGTATTCCATTTGAAGTGAGTTACACTTACCCACCAAAGTCAGGTCCCTGTCTCCTTAGATCTCAAAGACATAAATGAGCCTATAGGATGACCCACCATACTCTTGATATTTTTGTCTAAAGAAATTCTCAAAATTCTGTCCAATGATTATAAGAGACAAAACAAGCAGCTTTGATGCCACTTCGTCACATTGACAGTTCACAAACTTTAGGGCCTACAAGAACTTTTCCTCAACAAGAAAATCTACATTTGAAAACCCATGAAAACAAAAGTTATTGTGTCATGCAAATGCAACGTATATACAACCATTTTATTTACAATCTATGTTTATTTCCTACAGCATCTGAAACCATGCAATTTGTTCCATGTTTAATTGGTATCCATTAATATGAAGGTTCTTTGAATTTATCTCAGTTATATATGCATTCTTTGTTTCAAAAGTGGAAAATTTATTTAAAAAATTGGTCCGTGCCTAATTACTGAATTTATTTGCAAGTCATTTCTAACTGTGGTATAAAGAAAGAAACTGAATTTCTCATGTAAAGCTGAAGCATCACTTTCATCTAAATTATATCTCTATTCCTACCAAAGACTAGCCCACCCCAAATCAGACATTAGTATACTTTCACTACAGAAGTCTCATAAATTTTTAGATAATTCCTCGCATTTGGATTGAAGGATTTAAATTTAGGGATTTGAAATACTTGTGACATTATGGATTTAAAATAAAATCTTTGTAATAATTTCAAATCCAATATTAATTGGGATTAAATTCCATCAATAGGAAAAATCTGCCCTTTCATACTTCATTCAAGTCATTTAAACTTAGAAATGAAAACCATATCTTTCTTTAGGGAATTTCTAGAAAACCTAACATCAGAAATGAAACCTACTTTTTATTCACAATTTCTTTTTAACAAGGTGACAATCCATTCTCAAATTAACAACTAAGGAAAATTTTTATCCTCAATAAAAACAAAGACAATAATTGTGAAGCAAACCACATGACTAGTTTCAACCATATATCACTATGCAGAACTTTAAAGTCCTGAATATGTATTAACAGAGTGATTGATGTGGTTATAATAGATGACACCTTAAGCAAGAGTTGTGATCAAATCCGCTACCTAATGATGATTCACTAATCTACAGAAAACAAAGAAAAGTACTCAAGAACATTCAGCTTCTCCACACATGTCAATGTTCATTTTGATTGCCAGGTCCTACAAATACAACTAACTGTGCTCACCGCATGAGCTGTAGATCACTCATGATTCTACATTGCAAAGGTCTGACTATATGTACAGGATGTTTACTTAGAACTTTCAACTTACACATCATTTTACAGATTAACACATTACAAACACGTCAGAAATATATACCACTTGGAAAAGGTTTCTCTCCAAACTAGTTTGGAGAGAAACCTTCAAACTCCTCCTATATCTTTTGATTATCTTTTTACTAAATGTGAAATTTGAAAATCTAACCGTTGGATTGTATGTTTTCATTATATCCTTCGTGCTTGCAAATTTTAAGAAAATCTAAGATCAATAGCTATGTCATCAATGACATGTTTGAATTTTAAGTTTTTGTGATAAAAAATTATGCATAAAAAATAAGTTTATTGATGGAATGGTAAATAATATTCGGTTTGAACAAAATTTGACATGCGTGTTAAGAATATAAAGAATATGCAATCCAACAATTAGATTTTCAAAATTCACATCCAATAAAAAGATATAGGAGGAGTTTGAAGGGTTTTTTTCCAAACTAGTTTGGAGAGGAACCTTGTCCCAATTGGAAAAGGTTTCTCTTACAGTACTCTGTTGGATACAGCTTGATTGCACCCAAATATTTTTTAACAGTGATAAGCTGAGAAGACACAACTCCCAAATCTGGCTTGGAACTGAAATGTTATACATAGCTGACCTTTGTATCAGCTATTATTGTTGGTGTTTTCGACATCTAACCTTACAAGTTCTACCATTCACATTCACCATGCCCTCTTTATTTATGATACAGGGCTATGTTTTAGACCTATGTAGTAACTTTGATCAAACTTCAGCGTGATGATTAACTCATTACAAGATTTTGGACCATTTGATTTGCAAGCTTATCTTTGCATTTATTGCAACAGATATCACAGCATTGAAAGCTAGGGTATAAAATCAGTTTTAACAGCCCTCCGGTAAACCTGTTCTCTTCACTAAGGTGGAATATATCAAACATTTGATTTCAATCTCCTAATTTCAAGCCACAAGTGCAAAATATTGTGCTTCCACTTGGGTCATTGAATCTAGCACTACAACATCCTTTATTTTTAGAAACAACTGTGTGGTAAACAAGGTATTTGCTATTTTTGTCCAACCCAAGTTGCCGGTCTAATCTCTGTAACGCCACATGCAGTGAGTCCATTTGGAATCATCTTATTTGGATTTTTTCTGGTTCCTTTTTACTGAAAGGAGGCTATATTACATAAGTTTTTATAAATCTGTACATAAACAAAATAAGCTAAAGCTAAAGGAAAAAGCTTGTGGCAAACAGACATGACCCATCATCTCCTGTATATAGGATGGGAAAAAATATTTCTATCCTTAATTCAAGTACACACAGGTTGCAAGTAAATGATCAAACCAACATTTAGTGCACTCCACCTAAGTTACATGCATAAATCAAATGACTTGGTCCAAAACAATCCAAACAAAATGAATTATTTTCACATAGATAATCCCTAATTGAAATTTGTCCAAAGCTACTTTCACATTTAAAGACTATAAAATGCCTAGTTATTTGGCTCTTGAACAGCTGAGCCTATGCCACAAATTTGGTTATGGAACCTGGAAGCTAGATATTTTGATAGACTTAAGAATGATAACTACACATGTTACGAGTGCTTACATCAAAGAAGTTTATGTTTAACTTGTAACTCATTTTAGAAGTAGAGATATACTCTTAAGGCAGGTTGTCTTAGTAGTGTGTGTGAAGAAGACTACTTATGGTGTACACCATAGTTATTACAAAAAATTAAGGTAAGCCATAGCCTATTTGTAGAGAGACTTTAGATAGGCCCAAAGTCACAGCAATGCCAATAACAGATGAAAGAATTACATCAATTTGTCAGCAACTAAGCATAGCTGTAGCTTCGGGTTGGAATGCAACCCCTTTCACTAAGACATACTTGTACAACACAATTATACAAAAAACTCTCCTTATAACCAAAAAAATTAAATTTAAAAAAACCCTCAAACTCAGAATATTCCAAATAACAGGCCAAAAATCACCTTCCATCGACACACATATCCAAAGCTAAACGGTGAAATGGGGAAAAAGAACCCCATAATCCCAAAACACATCTACAAACAAACCCAGTATCCTGCAGCATCAGCAACAACACTTAAATTTTAAGAAATATGAAGAAATCCCTAGCAGAGGACAAGCAGTAAATACCAAAATATAAATGAAAATGTCTAATCCCCTGCCCCCTTAATTTTTTTTTTTTTTTTTAATTCACCCAGAAGCAACCAAAACCATAAACAACAAACACCCAAACCCAACAACAAGCACCCACATCAAAACCCAATTAAATTCAAAAAAGACATACTTATTAAACCTAAGAAATCCAAAACCCCATCCTACTGATAACAAGAATCTCCAAGAACACAAAACCGACCAACAAAATGTTCAAGAAAAAATAATACATGACCCATCAAAGATTATAACTTGAATTACAAATACAAGTAGGAACCAAATGAAATAGAAGAAAATCAAGGAAGGTTAGCTTACCTGCTACACTGCTGGCAAAACCTCTGCTCGATGCCAGCAACAATGACCTTAGGTGACTTGGAATGCATGCCACAGACTTTGTGCCTTGAATAGTAAGCTTTAGCATCACTCAGATCTGCCTTGCACCCTTCAACTTGGCACCGAGGTTGCTGAGCACCAACTGCACCACCGCCACCTCTGACTTTCTTTGGAGGGGTGGACTCGGGTCCATCACCCGGTTTGGCCGGAGCCACGGGACCAGGAGGGGCATCCTCAAAGTAAATTTTGCGCCCAAATTTCAAACCATTGAGTGAGTCAGTGGAGGAGTTTGGTGGGGAAGAAGAGGATGAGCCTCCTGATGAGTCAGCCAGAGAGCCAGAACCCATTTCCATAGTATGTACTCTCTAGCTTCTACTACTCTAAAGCTCATTCATTTTTGTCATTTTGATAACACTGGGAGAGTAGTGGTACGTGTAACACTGTAACCAATAAACTATGCGTGTAAGAGAGAGAGAGAAAGAAAGAAAAGAGAGATGGGTTTCTTTTAAAAGTGGGTGAAGAAGGTGGTGGTGGTGGTGGAGGAGGAGAAGAGATATTGAGAAGGAGCGATCTGACAGTAATAGGACATGCTGACAGCTGAGTCACAGCTGAGCTGGGTGTTTGTAGCTGTGTTGCATAGTGTAGTATGGTACACTCAGAGACTGTCTTAGACTCTCAGCTCCAAATAATGCAGGGAAAAGAGCCCGAGAGAGAGAAAGAGTGAGAGAGAGATTGATGGGCACGTATGTACTTCGTATTTGTGGAGCTTTTACGAAGCTACTTTTAGGCTTTTATTCTCTCACCATCACTATCTGTCGTTTTGTAAAACTTCTTTTCCTGTGTATTTTGGCCCCCCTCTGTCTGTCTAGTATGGACTGTGCCACGGTGGGAAGCATTCTCTCTCTCTCTCTCTTATCTTTCTCCCTTTATGTGGTGATGGCTGGGGTTCCTGGCCTTATGGGTTCAGTGTGCTTTTGGGGTCCACCATTTTGTTAACAAATTGGGAGGATTATAATTCAACCGAGTTGGTTTGGTTGGGTGTTAGGGGGAGATAGATAATGTAGAATAGATAAGAGAAGTAAACTAATAGGAAAAGTTACTTGAATAAATTTATTATTATTTTCGTATTACTTACAAGCTTGTTTGATTGTATGGAAAGGGAAAGAAAGAATATTTCTTTGTTTGGTTAAAAAAAAAAAAAAAAGAGGAGAGAAAGAAAGAGAATGAATTCAGTAAAGAGAGGCGGTGTAAAATTAAAAGTAAAACTATAAAAGGGTAAAGTTTTAACTCTAAATATGTTTGAAGTAAAATGATTAAACCACTTATAGAAATATGACATGTGTTTTGTCATGTGTAATGCACATGATTTACTTGGTTAATTGGATTAAATGAGTCGTGTGTATTATATGTGACAATGACAAATGCCATATTTCTATTAGTGGTTAGAGTCCAAGGCTTTGGAGCCAAACTTTGTTTAGGTAAAACTCTCATATTACATCCTCACCTACACCTAGCCACATAAGCATTCTTCAAATATTAAAATACTCTCACCCACATACAAACATCCCTAATTACAAATTATATTACCACTGCGCATTATTGTCGTGATAGTTATTTCACAAGTAAAAGTGCTTGTGGGGGACAAAGATCGAGATTCAAGTTTTCAGAAGAGAGTTTTACATATTATACACTTATATTAGTCTAAAGTAAAATTCTCTCAGATTAAATATATATATATATATATTTATTTATTTATTTATTTATTGTAGAAAAGGAAATCAAAATAATAGATCAGCAACCAGTAGTGAACTGAGCCGATTTGATCAAAGAGAGAGAAGTCATACTAAAGAAAAGATGGTAGTTTTGACAAAAGAAAGAATCTCTCTCTCTCTCTCTCTCTCTCTCTCTCAATTTCTTTTATTCCCTTACAATTAAGGAGAATAAGTTTTTAATTCTCAATTTATAATTTATAAGGATAATTAGTATAATAATTTTTTCATGATAATTGTTTCACTTCCTTCTTCCTTTCTCTTCCTCTTTACATTCAAACACACATAGGGAAGTATTTTCTTTGCCTTTTTTTTTCCCCATTTCCCTTCCTTTGCTCTTTTCTCTTATCTTTCCTCCCCTTCGGCTTTTGTGCAACCAAACATGGTGTAAAAAATGATAGAAAAACAATTATAATTAAGAAGGGTAAAATAGTAAATTCAATTTAAGAAACATTTTCTCTCCACTTTTTTTTCTTCCAATTTAGAGCATCTACATTAGTAATGCTAAAATAACTAAAATGCTATTTTAGTACCTAGAACACTAAAAATTATGCTACATTGGTGGTGGTAAAGTTAAAAATTTATACAACTAGCTATAGTAAGTTGCCATGGAGTGATAAAAAAAATTAGTTTATTATGTGGGGTCACATCTTCTCATTACTGTAGCACAAAGTGAAAAAAATAAAGAATATTTAAATAAAGTGGTAAAAAAAAATCATTTAATATTGAGTATATTGTAAAATGAAGTGTTAAAATAGATAATGATGATGCCGAAGATCTCACCAGTGAGTTGCACGACGCTTGTGCGCTCAAAAACAACACCTGCACAACAAAAAAAGGAAAGAACCCCACAGAGAGCACCGATGTGGTGCCGGCCAAATACCCTCCGAAGGTCAAGTTAGAACTTCTTTCAACTCTAGAGTGCTAGAGAGGGGTTAATTATGCGTACCTCGGCTCATGAGGGTATTGGGGTTTTTATAGTAGTAGTGGGTGGACCTTTTTTCCTTGGAGTAGAAGTCTTTTCCTTGTAGGAATCCTTATGCGCGTAGATTGCGGAATCCTTTCCTTATAGGACTCTGATACTGGGCGTGGAATACAAGCAATTTCTAAAACCCATGCGTGATGACCAAGTTATGGTCTTCACAGAACCGTCAGCTAGAGGGGTTAATTATGCGTACCTCGGCTCATGAGGGTATTGGGGTTTTTATAGTAGTAGTGGGTGGACCTTTTTTCCTTGGAGTAGAAGTCTTTTCCTTGTAGGAATCCTTATGCGCGTAGATTGCGGAATCCTTTCCTTATAGGACTCTGATACTGGGCGTGGAATACAAGCAATTTCTAAAACCCATGCGTGATGACCAAGTTATGGTCTTCACAGAACCGTCAGCCTTTAAGGCGTCAGCCTGTCCTTCCCTTCAGCTAAGCTAGTGTCAGCCTTCATGCTTCGTTCAGTAACCTAGGGGCTTCAAATTGCCGTCAGTTGGACTTGGGGGCTTCAGCCCGTCAGTTTCATCTTGATCTAGTCAGTATGCATCTCATTACGTTTATCTTTCGTCACAACTTGACCCGTCAGCCAGAACAAAAGCTGACGGGTTAAGTTCATGGTACCTGTTATAATTCTTCTATATCACAAACTTTCCCCACTCTGTCTCTCTATGTCTATGATAATTAATGTAACTGACCATGAAATTTCATTGTTGTCCAATAACTATAGTACTGGTTGGATGGTTGTTAACATGGGTATTCTTAGGTAGTTTCAGAACAGTACTTGGGTTCTCAAAAACAGTGCACTCTATAGTGAGTTCTACCATAGGGCCCACACCCTTTGTAAGAGCCCAAAGTACTGGTCTAATACTACAAAAGTTTTTTCCTGTAAACATCACCGGTTTATAACTCTCAACTTTTATGTACCGTAACAGTAAATGGATTTGTCAAGCAGTGGCTTATAATATCGGTACGTCCACTACATGCATCTATTTATATTTTATATGCTTCATTTCTGGTATCACAGATTCACAAACACTGTAACGCCCCGGTAATTTAACTATTACTGATCACTTCACCTCATTTGGTATAAAAATTGAGAGTACCCACCCATTTTCAGTACTGTAAGTAACATTGCATGGATTTGTCAACGTTGAGGGGAGGGGTAATTTAGCTATTTGTCCTAAATGGTGCTTGCCATTTTCAGCCACAAGTTCCCCCTCCCCTCAACGTTACCCGGCCCTCTCCCCTTATCCTTTTTGTCTTCTATCTCCCCCATCCTCTTTGCAACTAGATGCAAACGCAATACCCACTCATTTAACCCCACACTCCCACTTGACCCTCACCACCACGGCTCCACTAGGCAACCTAGCCTTGACCTCCGATCACCTCAACACCTTTGTCTTTGCCCTTAACCAAATAGCCCAAGTAAATCAAGGGGAATGTTTGGGTTCAATCAAGTAAGGGATTAAGGTAAAAGCTCATAATCCTTTTGGTTTTGGGCTTATTCTAGTTTCTTTACTTAAGCTTGATTATAATTCTAAGTAAATTATTTTGGGGTCATGGGGCTGTGCTTCTTACTTTTGTGGGGGTGTGTGTGATGTATGGTCTTATGAATTTTTTATATGAGATTATGGCTTTCATTCTTAGTTGTTAATATGTTTTAACACTAATGCATGAGTTAGAGTAACACTTGAATACGTGGTATAGTTTTAAGTGTAACTAAATCTAGTTTTGGCATAATTATTGTCGGGAAGATAAACACCTTGGGGAGTTTCCTTAAGTAGTTAATATAACATATAGAGACACACTTAAACCCAAAAGGCCTAAGCCCTATGGGTATGTGCTCAATTATGTTATATTAACCACTCATTCTTTTTATCTTTATTCAATGTGGGACTTCACTCACACGTGTAACCCAACAATCTCCCTCTCACGTGTGAGTCTCTGCCACTCTGTGGGCTTCAAGACTTCTCTGTGGGCCATGAATAAGTCCTACTCGCTCCCCCTTGCTTAATGGACTTTTCACTTCATCAGCGCGTCATCCATGGGTCTCTCGTACGTCATCCATGGGAACCACGTGTCAACCCTGCACGCACATCCATGGGAACCCCGCATGTTCATGTCCATGGGAACCTCGCACCATACCATTATTTAGCACCACGTGAGTCTCTGCCACTCTGTGAGCTTTGAACAAGTCCTACTCACTCCCCCTTGACTAATGGGCTTTTTCACTTCATCAATGCGTCATCCATGAGTCTCTCGTACGCCATCCATGGGAACCACGTGTCAACCCTTACCATACCATTATTTAGCACCACGTGAGTCTCTGCCACTCTGTGAGCTTTGAACAAGTCCTACTCACTCCCCCTTGACTAATGGGCTTTTTCACTTCATCAATGCGTCATCCATGAGTCTCTCGTACGCCATCCATGGGAACCACGTGTCAACCCTACACGCACATCCATGGGAACTCCGCACGTCCATGTCCATGGGAACCTCGCACCTCATCATTATTTAGCACCATTTGCAATATTCCTTTGTTGGGCTTTTCTTTTTCTCCAGGATTTTTGTGTGTGGACCATTAAGGCTTTCTCTGTCCCTCTAGGTAGGGACCATGAACATCTCACCACCTTCGCCGCACACCACCATAAGCTCTGATACCACTTGTCGGGGAGATAAACACCTTGGGGAGCTTTCTTAAGTAATTAATATAACATATAGAGACACACTTTAACCCAAAAGGCCTAAGCCCTATGGGTATGTGCTCAATTATGTTATATTAACCACTCATTCTTTTTATCTTTATTCAATGTGGGACTTCACTCACACGTGTAACCCAACAATTATCAGTTTGTCTATTTGCATAAAATTCGGGCATTTATGTATGTACCAATAATAAAAACGTTTGTTTGGGGTAGAGAATTAAAATGCTTTGGTTGTGTCATGATTCTATAGATTTCTTGTATGCTTGTTTGATATGGGAATGGGTATGTGTCCTAGGATGGTTAACTTAGGCTTTAGGGCCTTTGGTGAGAATATCGTAGGGATCTTTTCTGATTTATGAAGACAAGTGTGACGGTGTACATTTTGATGGGTCTTGTTATTGATAGGCTTGATATTTGAATTTCTAAGTTCTGAGGTTCTTGATGACGGTCTTAGTTACTCAATTGGATAGTTTGTATGGTGCTTGATTGAGAAAATTTGGATTAAACTTCCAAGGTAAGTGACTTCTTAATGAGATTTTTGAAAAGAATTATAATTACACTCAATTATTTTATAATTAAACCCATTTTGGAACACTGTTTATAATTTTCCTAAAGCGTACTATGTGTATCATTCTATCAATTATTTTTGGAAAACGCATGAAATATCGAAAGTGCATCATATTTGACATTGCATATGGAGAAATACATGAATTGTTGACATGGAAAGACAAGCATCTCTAATTTCATCATTGTCAATGTATTTCATGAATTTACGTTATTTCAACTTGTATTATTTGGGAAATTATACAAAATCTTATTGATAATGAATGATTTCGAAGAATTTGAGTATATTTTTTCTCTTGAAGGTTTGTTTTCTCATATTTTGGAACATTTTGGGTTTAAAAAAAAAAACCCTTATACACAAAGATGGAGATAGAAATAAGGCATGAAGAAGATGATATGATGTCAAAACTCTATGACACATCAATGAATGGGTGTACAACCACATTGGATAGGTTGATCCATAACGACCCACTCTTACTTAATAGAATTCCACTGACTTCTTTTAGTGAAACTCCATTACACATATCAGTTTTAGCTGGCCATCTTGATTTTAGTAGAACACTACTACTTAAAAACCCCCAACTCGCTGTCGAGTTGGACTCCCATGGACGTTGTCCCCTTCACTTAGCTTCTGCTGAGGGCCACATAGAGATCGTCCAAACACTGTTACATGCAAACAACAACGCATGCTTAATTCGTGATCAAGATGACAGAATTCCTCTCCACTATGCCGTCATGAGAGGACGAGTTGATGTTGTGAGGGAGTTGATCATTGCGCAGCCTGACTCAACTCGAGATGTGCCTGATGGGGGCGAGTCTATTCTGCATGTATGTGTTAAATACAACCAATTAGAGGTTCTAAAATTGTTGGTGGAATCTATGAGTGATGAAGGGGACTTTCTCAATTCCAAAGACAGCGAAGGTGGCAACACCATCCTACATTTAGCTGTGATGCTAAAGCAAATAAAGGTATATCTTTTTCTTTTTTTTTTCTGCTTGCATATATGTTCATATAATTTCTTTAAAATAAATTGTTCAAAACTATTGCTATGCAGACCGTAAAGTACTTGCTTTCAGTGTCTAAAGTGAAAGAAAGAGCAAATGCCTCGAATGAGATGGGTTTTACAGCCATAGAAGCCTTAGATCACTGTCCAAAAGACTTGAAAAATGTCATCATTCAAAACATTTTGATGGATGCTGGTGTCGAAAGAGAAAATAACCAAATTAATCTTCCACGACCATCAGTAGTTGTTGATCACCATGAACCAGCAAAACCACTAAGGTCAAGCAAGAAATGGTGGACGAAATGGTTAGAATACTTGAGCTACCGAGGTGATTGGTTAGAAGAGATACGTGGTACATTAATGTTGGTAGCTACTGTTATCACAACTGTCACGTTTCAACCTATAGTCAACCCCATAGGTGGAGTTTGGCAAAATGATAAAAACTTTAGTTTTGAGAGACATGGACGAATGCACAAATTTGAATGTAGAGTTGGAACCTCAGTCTTCGCCTGTAATAAAGATCACTCCATTTATTTTACTTTCTTGGTTTGCAATACTGCCTCTTTCACTGCATCTTGGTGTGTCATCTTTTTGCTGATTAGTGGATTTCCTCTTAGGAATAAGATTTGTATGGGGGTCTTGACACTTCTCATGTGTACCACGCTCACGTTCCTAGCCTTTGCCTATGTAATTGCATTCTACCTGCTTTTACCACATGAAGATTATGATGAGACACTGCTCGACTCGGAGGGCATCATATCAGGTGGTGTTCAGATTAGTTTGATGGCTGTGATTGGTGTGGTTATTTTGATTCACACAATTCGCTTTCTCGCCTGGCTGGTAGCGAAGACACGAAAGTTCTATGATCAGAATTGGAACAACTCGAATCTAAGATCGGAAGCTGAAATTTCTATGACTAGTTGAAAATTTAATCATCTTACTCTTATGGATTGTAAGTGTTGTGGAAAGTTATATAGTGTTCAACTAGCAATCAATAACAGTTTGATATCATAAAGTATTGGCTACTTTCCAAGTCGAGGTCTTTTCTTCATTAATTTTCTGTCCTCTTATTTACTTTTTCAGTCTCTTGTTCAACCTGTTGAAATGAAAATCAAACTATGATAGTATGTATTTGGTTGTACTTAAAAAATATTATATGTACCAGAGTAGAGTTGTTTATTTCTAAAAATTTCTCACTTTATCAAAGATTGGTGATGGAGACTTGGAGTGTGCAATGGATCCAAACAGCCTAGGACCTGTTATATTGTTATTCTATCCTTACCACATATTCTTCCACATTCAATTTCATCATAACCTTTATCAATAAATGTTGGAAACATTTGTAATCAGATTCAATTCCCTCATAAATTTCATTCTTGTATAAATAATTGTTGGATCCATTTGCTTCATTTCCAAAATTTGGTGTCACAAGAGGCAAAAAAAAAAAAAAAAATGCCCAAAATAATCATCGACCTACATTTGGTAATTGGTTTTGTTGGTTCTATTTACAAATTTCCGTCATGTCCAATTGGTACCTCATTGTACAGTTTGTGTGGTTGGTTGGTTGGTTGGTTTTAAATTTTTTTTTTTTTTTTCTTTTCTGTTTTGACATGACAACGAGCACAATTCATAATTAGAGTTGGAATTGGATGGGCAAGTAATCAAATAAGGATTAGGATTTAGGATCCTTTTTCTTTGGGGGAAGTAATTAGGATGTTCTTCGTTTGCTTATAAACTAAGTGACTGCTTCATTTATAGAAATATTTGTTATACAAAAATATCATCAAATCAGTAATGTTAATGTTCATAACAAGGATGCTGCCAATTTTTGTCGTTTGTCATGACCAAAATGTTAACGGATCCAAGGTGAAGGCACTATGGCAATCCAATTAGCCAAGTGTTTGTAACGTAACTGGACTAGTAGATGGACCTTGTATTGGATGTGAGCATACCCAGCACAGATTCACTTTTAGGCACTTGAACATATCAATCTATAGCCTACGCTTGCATGTATGGGACTTAATTTCTAGCCCAAGAATATATGTTTCAACTGGTGACTAGATTGTAGACCAAATGTTGAATTTTCTTTTAGGGTCTATTAGTATTTAACTATTTATAGGTTCTTGGGCTACAATATTGGGTTAATGATTGATAAAATGGTTAAAGTATACAAATATATATATGGGCTTTAAACTAATATCTAAAAAATGTCAAGTATTCCCTTGAGGTATTATTATTATTATATTAACAACTTGAAACAAAAGTTGGTTAACCTTAATACTCATCATATTTCGCGCGAACTCACCTACAGCAAAGTAAATTTTACCTCAAGAAATACGTTCTTTTTGAGACTGTCTAAGGTTTCTACTTTCTACCCTCTCATAACATACAAAATTTCCTCATTCTTTATCTCTTTATTTCTATGACATGCAATCAGGGGCGAAGCTACATGCATGAACCCAAAAAATTTTAAAATATTTTAATACTATATATAAATATTTAACATTTTAATTATTAGCCTACAAAAATAGAACTTGGCCCCTTAATTCAAATATTTGAGCTAGTCCAATGATACTTTTGACGGGATTGACGAGTCCGTCCCACATGGATGATCCCATCAATATAGACGAAGACACCCTCAGGCCTGACAAAGTTGTTATTCACGCTACTGACGAAGACAGCCAGGCCATTCAATGCAGCCAATTAGACCCAGAACGGTTACAAGGCCAACTGTATGAACCATTGGAGCACATTAATGCCACATTACATAGCACTAAACGTTACCAAGAGGAGCATTAAGACCTCCATAACTACTCCAATGGCTAGAAGCCATGAAACCATATAAAAAGCCCACACATTGCGAATAACAAGGTACATACACACCGAGAGACCTAATTTGCTTTACTATTTTGCATTGTTCATTCTTGAATAGCATCTTATACTAACTTTGGCATCGGAGGCGTTGTGGCAGGCACCACACCGGTAACCACCTTTAAAGGCCGGAGATTGCTTCCATCTAATAATCTTGACTGACGAATTTATACTTCATCAGTTTGGCGCCATCTGTGAGAACGACATTTTTGTGTTCAGACTCGAAAAAGTAGTTTCTGATCAACTGTTACTTTCAGATGGGGCCAATCAAGATTCCGCAGCCTTAGCCCAGCAGGTTTAGGCTCTCGCAGCTACCGTCGAAGAACTCAACAAGCAAAATCAGGAAATGAAACTACAGCTTCAATAGGAGGAGAATCGATCCAAAAACAACATGGAGGACGAGGGAAATAGCCACAGAAGGAGCAACCATCATAGGCCTACTACTCCAGTAGAACAAAATTCAGATCTTCTTCAGGAAATGAGGAAGGAGATGGACAAATTGAAAAATGCCATCAGGGAGAAGACAGACCAGAGCGTGGCCAGATTGGTAAGGGCAACAGACTCGCCTTTCACAGCCGTGGTCTTAGGATGCCCAGTACCGTAGATGTTTCGGCTGCCACAACTGGAACCATTTAATGGACTCAAGGACCCAAAAGATCACCTCAACACCTTCAAAACGACTCTAGGACTTTAGCAGCCCCCTGACGAGATACTGTGCCGTTCCTTTCCTACCACTTTTAAAGGAGCTGCAAGGGAATGGTTCACCAAGCTGCCAACGTCATCCATTGACAACTTTGACCAGTTGAGCAACACCTTTTTACAGCACTTCATTGGGGGGCAGCGTCTCAAGAGGCCAGCAGATTATTTGCTTACCATCAGGTAGGGAGAAAAAGAAACCCTGAGGTCGTACGTTAAGCGCTTCACTCGGGAGACCCTAGAGGTGGACAAAACTGATGATAAGGTACAACTGACGACTTTCAAAGCAAGGTTAAAGTTCAGAGATCTCGTGGCTTCACTCGCAAAGAATCCTCCAAAAACGATGGCAGAAATGCTCCTAAATGCACAGAAATACATGAATGCTGAAGATGCATTAGCAACCATAAAGGACATAGAGAAGCCAGGAGATAGAGGAAGGAAGGAGGACGAATGTAGGGGACAGAAAAGGGAGCTCCCAGATCGTCGAACCAATGACGATAACAGAAGGAAGGATGATAAAAGATCTCAACCGGTAAAATTTACTCCTCTGGTAATGCCTGTTGATAAAATTTTAATGCAGATTAAGGATGAACATTTCCTCAAATGGCCAAGGCCATTACATTCATCACCAAACATTCGTGACAAGAACAAGTATTGCTAGTTCCATAAGGATCATGGTCACTACACCGAAGATTATCGAGACCTTAAGGAGCAAATAGAAGAGTTGATACGAAAAGGAAAGTTACAAAGGTATGTGAAGAAAGGAGAGTTTAGCAAATTCAGGGACGGAAACAAAAATCAGAGAGAATCCTCATCCAAAGATGAAGGTAACACCTCCCAACCCCCCCAGAATATTATTGGTGAAATTAATACAATAACAGGAGGGCCATCCCTAGGTGGGTCATTCAAATCCCTCAGGAAAGCATATCAAAGGCAAGTGAACAGTGTCTACATGATAGCTCCGTACAAGCAACGATGGACGGATCAGGATATGTCTTTCAATGAAGCAGATGTCAGAGGAGTGAAGCAGCCTCACAATGATCCATTGGTCATAATGCTGACTATAGAAGGATTCAACACCAAAAGAATCCTCGTAGACAAAGGTAGTTCAGCAGATATCGTCTACCTCCCAGTGTTTCAACAGTTCAAGTTAGATCCAAAGAGACTGAGCCCATTTGACACCCTTCTCGTCAGTTTCAGCGAAGACAGGGTATATCCCAAGGGCATGGTGACGTTAACAATAATAGTGGGGACCTACTCGAAGCAGTTGACTTGTCAGATATACTTTTTGGTGGTAGATTGCCCCTCGTCTTACAATGTGATTATTGGAAGACCCACACTCAACAAATGGAGGGCAGCTACATCCACCTATTGCCTGAAGGTGAAGTTCCCAATGGACAGCGGGGTTGGAGAAGTGAAAGGCGATCAGGTCTTGGCTAGGTAATGCTACCAGGCTGTCTTAGCTGCAAAAGAGAATCACACTTGGACGATTAAAGAGAAAGAAGAAGACAAAACGGAAGCCTTGGAAACAGTGAAACTGGACAAAGAAGATTCCACCAAGACGACCAGGATAGGGATGGTGCTAAGCCCTGAAATGAAATCAAGGCTAGTCCAGTTCCTAAAAGAAAACCAAGATATCTTCGTCTGGAGCCATAAGGACATGCCTGGTATATCCCTAGAAGTCATCCAGCACAAGCTGGATGTGGACCCAGAGAAGAAGCCCGTCAAGCAAAAACGAAGGGTATTTGCTCCAGAACGAGACCAGGCTGTTATAGATGAGGTAAATAAACTGTTGAAGGCAGGATTCATCCGAGAAGTATACTATCCTGATTGGCTTGCAAATGTCGTCCTCGTGAAAAAAGTGAATGGGAAGTAGAGAATGTGTGTGGACTTCACAGACCTAAATAAAGCATACCCAAAGGATAGTTTTCCTCTACCAAGGATAGACCAGCTTGTGGATTCTACTGCCGGACATAAGTTGTTAACATTTATGGACGCCTTCTCAGGATACAACCAGATAAAAATGGTTGACGAAGATCAAGAGAGGACTGCTTTCATCACAAGCCAGGGGCTCTATTGCTACAAGGTAATGTCTTTTGGGCTAAAGAACGTAGGAGCTACTTACTAGAGGTTAGTAAACAAAATGTTTAGCAAATAAATCGGTAGGAATATGGAAGTATATGTGGATGATATACTCGTCAAGAGCAGGGAAGAACTCGTACATCTGGACGACCTGAAGGAGATGTTCGCCACCCTCAAAGAATACCAGATGAAGTTGAATCCTAGTAAGTGTGTCTTTGATGTAACTTCAGGCAAATTCTTAGGGTTCATGGTGTCCCAAAGAAGAATAGAAGAAAACCCAAAAAAGGTACAAGCCATAATCAAAATGGCATCACCTAGGACCGTCAAGGAAGTCCAAAAGCTCACAAGAAGAATTGCAGCACTTAATAGGTTCGTCTCTAGAGCGATGGACAAATGCCTCCCCTTCTTCAAGACCTTGAAGCAGCGTTTCAAGAACTCAAGTGTTACCTAAGCAACCCACCTCTCTTGAGTCCTTCCAAAGAAGGGGAAAACTTATATCTATACTTGGCAGTATCAAGTACCGCCGTGAGTGCAGTGCAGCTCTGATTTGAGAAGAAGACAAGAAACAGCTCCCAGTTTACTACGTCAGCCAAGCCTTCAAGGGGGCTGAGTCCAGGTATCCAAAGATTGAGAAGATTGCATTTGCGTTAATAGTGGCCTCCCAAAAACTAAGACAATATTTCCAAGCAAATCCTATCCTGGTGATGACAGACCAACCTATCAAAAAGTCCATGAACAAGCCTGAAGCAGCTGGAAGAATGGTCCAATGGGCAATTGAACTTAGCCAATTTGACATCGAGTACCATCCCAGGACAGCCATTAAGGCACAAGCCCTAGTGGACTTCATCGTCGAGTTCACTTCCCCGAACGAAGATAAGCACACCAACGAGGCCGAGAAATGGACGATATAGATCGACAGTTCGTCAGCTTGAAAGAAGAGGGGAGTAGGGGTCGTCATAGTCACCCTAGATGGAGAAGTACTAAAGTACGAAGTTCAGCTAAAATTTTCAGCCACCAACAACAAGGCCGAATATGAAGGGATTCTAACGGGAATAAGACTCGGAAAGGTGCTTGGGGCTAAGAACCTGTTAATCCAAAATGATTCAAAACTGGTAATTAGGCAGATCTAGGGATAATATGAAGCAAAGAAAGAAAGGATGCAGAAATATCTCAAGCTGATGAAATGTTTAGCTCAGGAGTTCGATGAAGTGGAATTCGTACAGATACCGAGGAGCTAGAATATGGAGGCAGACAAAGTCTCGAAGATAGCCTCGTCAGAAGAGGGTACGACGAGTGTGGACTTGATGATGGAAATCCAGAAAAACCCCAGCATTGAAGAAGTTCCAACGTTCGCAATCCAGAGCACAAACAGCAGGATGACGCCCATTATATCCTTCCTCCAAGACGGACACCTCCCTCCGAATATAGACAAAGCTAGGAAGATTAAGAAGAGGGCAACCAGATTTACAATCCTCAACGACACCCTATACAAGAGAGGCTTCTCCATGCCCTACTTAAAGTATGTTAGTAAAGAAGAAGCTAGGTACATCCTGGAAGAGATACATGAAGGAATCTGTGGGGACCATGCTGGCCTTAGATCCCTGGTAAGCAAAGTTATTCGAATAGTTTATTTTTGGCCTACTATGCAGGTGGACACAACAAAGTTCGTCAAGAGATGTGACAAGTATCAACGGTTCGGGAATGTCCAACGACTTCCAACAGAAAGACTGACGACGATAACGTCCCCATGGCTATTTGCACAATAGGGAATCGACATCATTGGCCCATTGCCCCTAGACAAAGGTCAGGTAAAATTTTTGCTAGTTGCTATTGATTAGTTTACGAAATGGGTTTAGGTAGAGCCACTAGCGACTATCACCGAAGCAAGGATCCGAAGCTTCGTGTGGAAGAATATAGTTTGCAAGTTCGGGATTCCGAGGACGATCATCTCAGATAACGGACGACAATTCGACTGCCAAGGCTTCAAGGACTTCTGCTCAAGCCTGGGCATCAAGAACCAGTTCTCATCACCAGGACATCCACAGGCGAATAGACAGACGGAGGTGACAAACCATACGCTGCTCAAGATCATAAAAACCAAGCTGGATGATGCGAAGGGCGCCTGGCCAGAAGAATTGCCCAATGTCTTGTGGGCCTACAGAACAACAGTAAGAACCTCGATGGGAGAGACCCCCTTCAGGCTCACCTACGGGACTGAAGCAGTGATCCCAGTGGAAGTAAGAGTAACCAACACCAAGCGAGAAATGTTCAACGAGGAAACCAATAATGATCATCTACAATTCAACTTGGACTGTCTAAATGAAGTAAGAGACAAAGCCTGCAGCAGAATGACAGACTACCAGAAAAAGATGAAGGACTATTACAACAGAAGAGTGAAACTCAGGCGACTCAACATAGGCGACCTCGTCCTGCGCAAAGTAACCCCGGCGACCAAAGATCCTACTCAAGGGAAACTCAGCCCCACATGGGAAAGACCCTACAGAGTCGTCCATTACTCCAGACAAGGTAGCTACCACCTAGAAACCCTAGACAGACAAAGACTCCCGAGGCCATGGAACATTGAACACTTGAAGAAATACCATCAATAGAAGTAACATTTAAATGTATTCATTACTGAAATCAATAAAAAGGTTATCCAGCTAATGTTTCTCTGCGAGCAGGCCTATTCGATTATAAGTCACAAAAAGCCAAAAATGGCTAAGTAACAAGATTCCGCTTTAACGGATGTAAGTTACTGACGATGATAAGATCCCTAAAAAAGGGTGTAAATCACAAAAAGCCAAAAATGGCAAAGTAACAAAATTCCGCCTTGATGGATGTAAGTTACTGACGATGACAAGATCCCTAAAAAATGGTGTAAGTCACAAAAAGCCAAAAATGGCTAAGTAACAAGATTCCGCCTAGACGGATGTAAGTTATTGACGACTATAAGACCCCCTAAAAAAAGGGGTGTAAGTCACAAAAAGCCAAAAATGGCTAAGTAACAAAATTCCGCCTTGACGGATGTAAGTTACTGACAACGACAAGATCCCCAAAAAAAGGGTGTAAGTCACAAAAAGCCAAAAATGGCTAAGTAACAAGATTCCACCTTGATGGATGTAAGTTACTGACGATGACAAGATCCCTAAAAAAGGGTATAAGTCACAAAAAACTAAAAATGGCTAAGTAACAAGATTCCGCCTAGACGGATGTAAGTTACTGACGACTATAAGACCCCCTAAAAGGGCGCAAGTCACAAAAACAAAAAATGGCTACGTAACAAGATTCCGCCTAGACGGATGTAAGTTACTAACGACTATAAGACCCCCTAAAAGGGCGCAAGTCACAAAAACAAAAAATGGCTACGTAACAAGATTCCACATAGAACGGATGTAAGTTACTGACGATGACGATCCCTAAAGGGATGTAAGTTGCAAAAAAGGGGCTAAGGGACTACCTCTGCCTAAACGAGTACACAACATGGACGATTAAAAGATCACACCAGCATATCACCAACCAAAGATCATACAATCACAAGTACAAGTAAGTACGCAGATGTAGATTAAATTAAAGCCCAAAAGCAACGGGCAAATTACAAGTGTTCCTACAACCAAAGACCCATAAACACTGGGCCAAAAACATTGTTCTTAAAGTAGATTAATTGTTCAAGGATTAGATATATAAAACAACCCAAAACATAACGGGCATCTAAGAAGAAAAAATAAAAAAATTATTATGAAGTGTCAGGTTCGAGCTTCAACATCAGTGTCATTACTAGCAACGTCCACATCGGCAGGAGCATCATTAGCAGGAGCATTCTCAGGGCATCAGGCTTGGTGGCAGAAGGTTGGGCAGCCTCGTCAGTAGCCATCTCCTAGTCCACCTCTTCCAAATCCAGCTTCTCCATGTCTACTCCAGAAGGATGCTTAATGAGATATCTCCTCAGGAGCTTAAAACCTTTGAAATACCAGCTAAACAAAACAGTATTATATTCGTCAGTTGTCTGAAATGCCTCGACGGACCTGCCAGCAATAGTCTTAAGACTCTCCCTAGTGCCAAGAAGCTGCTCATCGTTCTCCAGCGACAACTGATGCTTTGCTCTGAGATCGTTTTGTAGGGTCTTCACTGTTCCCTTCAAAGAATTAGCCTCACCCATGGAGTCAATAAGTTTCTTCTTTAAAGTCGAATTCTCCGCCTCCAAAGCCTCCATCCCAGTCGTGAGGGACGCCATCTTAGCCTCTTGAGTGAAAAACTCGAAAGTAATATGGAGACTTTCTCCCAGCACCTGGGAAGGAGTTCAAAGTCATCAGTGAAGCGAAAAAGAAAAGGAAATCAAAAGTTGCCCAAAATATCTTACCTAGACAAGCTTATGGACATGATGCGCGGCAACATCATTGAAAGGAATGTCAGACAAGACCTTTAAATCCGCAGTAGTCACGACTTCGTGAGCCCTGTCCACCGCCAGCTTCTCATCACTCCAGATTGTAGATGAACAAGAATCGACCTTCTCCTTCTCTCTCTCCGACAACCGTGGCCTCTTGGAGATGGGAGTAGCACCAATCTCTTCCATAGAAGTGGTGGGAGAGGCTATCCTCGTCATCTCAGCTCCGAAAACAACAGGACTGACGGAGGCAGCTAGAGCGACGGAACTGCCCTTCCCAGTGACACAAACCGCTCTTTTCCCAATATTAGACAACGGCTCATCCTTCTTGGACCTCATCTTCGCGTACATATCCTTATTGAATTTGGTCGTCATTTCTACAAGAGGAAAACATTAGTTAAAAAAAATTATTAAAAAAAAAAAAATTTAGAGAAGCAAGTCAGCACTAACGAACCCAACACTTACTCTTTTTTCCCTTGATTTCAAGATTTTGCAGGACGAAGCTGGAAGGATCTGGTCCGAGGCAATAGAAGGCTAGGGTTCTTGGGCTCACAAGATCATCCCAGCTTTCAATTTTTTGTGCGTATTCAATCGCCTTCTGCACTCACTCCTTATACTTGCTCTTTAGTTTGGGCCGCCTTTTAACTATGCAAAAGAAGAAGTAAAAGAGTCAGTAGCAATAAAGGCCAACACGACAGAACTTAAGTAGCAAGAAGAAACATTGATGCACCTAAGGTCGGGGTTTCCCACCTACAATGCAACCTCGAGAGTTCACCCCAAACCTCGCCAGAGGGGGTCTCAAAATCGTCCCCGGACACAAAGAAAAATCTGGACTTCCAGTACCTGAATGACGAAGATGCTTTTAAGCGATATAAATAGGTGAGCTCATCAACCCGAAGCATATCTCCGTCTGTGGCAGCCAGCCATATTCCCATACAGCTGACCAATATTCTCCACGAATTTGGCATAAGCTGCCTAGGAGCAATACCAAAGTGGTCTAATAGCTCCATGAGGAAAGGGTGGACGGGAAACCTCAACCCATAAATGAAGGCGGACTCGTAAAAGCATACCTCGCCTGGGAAGAAGTGACAGGCCCGGTCCTCCTTATTAGGCAGACAAACCCTAACCCGATCCGAAAATTGAAATCTATCCTTGAATCTCCCTAGTACATCCGCGTCCAATCCACACTCCTCCCCAAGGGCATAAAAAGGTCTAACATTTCGAGGGGAAGAAACGGCGATATCCCCCTCCACTGGGTCAACGCTGGACGATAACCCAATCGCGAGCTCACTGGATCTGACCTCAGACATCTCCCCTCGCTCCCTCACTACGTTCTCAAACCAATCTAACGACTGACGAAGCAAAGGCAACAGATCAGCTAAGGAAACACTTAAACAGTTTCCCTCAAAGACGAAATCCTCAATATTGGGGAAAACACCTAAAGACCCTCCCAAAGAGGAAGGAAATTGATGGGCAGACTTTCCTGATTTCAGAACTACCAACCATAGAAACCCAAAGAGAATCACAGAAAAGAACAATATAGCTAAAATCCAGGGAGATCGAAAGCAAACAGAAAGAAACAAGGAAAGGAAAAAAAAGGGAATCAGAAACACTACCACAGCAAAACGACGAAAGAAAAAGCGAGAAAAGAAGACATACCTTGAACAATGGCGGATCGAGGAAGCACTGCCAAACAGCACACCAATTCAAAGAAGAACAGCAGAAGAAGGCTAACAGAGGAGAAGTAATGATTGAAGATTTTTTGAAAAGTGAAAAGAAAAAATAAGGAGAGAAAGTGTTTAAAAACAAAGGCTCGAAAAACGAAAAGGCCGGCGGGAAACCTAATAGTCCCACTAGATTCACTTTTAGGCACTTAAACATATCAATCTATAGCCTACGCTTGCATGTATGGGACTTAATTTCTAGCCCAAGAATATATGTTTCAACTGGTGACTAGATTGTAGACCAAATGTTGAATTTTCTTTTAGGGTCTGTTAGTATTTAACTATTTATGGGTTCTTGGGCTACAATATCGGGTTAATGATTGATAAAATGGTTAAAGTATACAAATATATATATGGGCTTTAAACTAATATCTAAAAAATGTCAAGTATTCCCTTGAGGTATTATTATTATTATATTAACAACTTGAAACAAAGTTGGTTAACCTTAATACTCATCATATTTCGCGCGAACTCACCTACAGCAAAGTAAATTTTACCTCAAGAAATACGTTCTTTTTGAGACTGTCTAAGGTTTCTACTTTCTACCCTCTCATAACATACAAAATTCCCTCACTCTCTATCTCTTTATTTCTATGACATGCAATCAGGGGCGAAGCTACATGCATGAACACAAAAAATTTTAAAATATTTTAATACTATATATAAATATTTAACATTTTAATTATTGGCCTACAAAAATAGAACTTGGCCGCTTAATTCAAATATTTGAGCTAGTCCAATGATACTTGGCGGGACTGACGAGTCTGTCCCACATGGACGATCCCATCAATATAGACAAAGACAACCTCAGGCCTAACGAAGTTGTTATTCACGCTACTAACGAAGACAGCCAGGCCATTCAATGCAGCCAATTAGACCCAGAACGGTTACAAGGCCAACTGTATGAACCGTTGGAGCACATTAATGCCACATTACACAGCACCAAACGTTACCAAGAGGAGCATTAAGACCTCCATAACTACTCCAACAGCTAGAAGCCATGAAAACATATAAAAAGCCCACACATTGCCAAGAACAAGGTACATACACACCGAGAGACCTAATTTGCTTTACTATTTTGCATTGTTCATTCTCGAATAGCATCTTATACTAACTTTGGCATCGGAGGCGTTATGGCAAGCACCACACCGGTAACCACCTTTGAAGGCCGGAGATTGCTTCCATCTGATAATCTTGACTGACGAACTTACGCTTCATCAATACTCTTAAAAAAATTGTCCAATTGGTCTACTATTATAGAGATCAATGTTTTTTTTTTTCTTTCTCACATTCATTTTTTATTATAAATTATGTTCTTTTGTCTATTAAAGTTTTGAATCATTTATGTTTTTGAATACTTCATTAGTGCAATTGAAAATTTTTTACTCACTTTGGTTGATAATTTAGTAACTTATATTAAAAATGAAAACTTTAAGAATTTACTATGGAAGATGCTAAGTTATATGACATATAGATGTCTGTGTTTGTGTATGTTTATGAAAATTATAATAAGCTAATAAATTAATATCATAAGTTAGCCTTCTAAATAAAAATTTCTAGCTGCGCTCTACACTCTACATGTAATGTGATTGACCATGAAATTTCAAAGTCGTACAGTACTACGAACTCACCTATAGCAAAGTAAATTTTACCTCCAAAAGTACGTGTCTTTTTCAGGTTGTTTCTACTTTCTACCCTCTCTTAACGTGCAAACTCTCCACACTCTCTGTCTCTCTATGTCTATGATAGTTAAATGCAATGGCGACTCCATGAATTTTGTCCAGGGTGTTCCTATTTCACTTTGAAAAAATTTTGGGTCATTTCGGTCTATTTTGGGTGTTTCGGGACGTTTCGGTAAATACCGGCCGAAATTCAAGATTTGGTTGGCATGAAGTTTGTGTTTAATAAAAAAATAAAAATAAAAAAAGTTCTTAAAACCAAAACAAATTTGCATTTTGTACACCGAAAAACCTCAAAAGGAAAAAAAATGAACAAAGGTACCTATACAATAAACCATAAGTTCATTTGAAATATTAATAAAATTATTAATTATTGTTGTTTAGTTGTTTCATTAATTTGTTTTTCTTTTATAAACTATAATTTGTTATAATGTTGTTTCATTAATTATAAAATTATTAATTATTGTTTAGCTTAACATAATTTAATTTGTTTGTCTTTTATAATGTATTGGTTAATTATACTGTTTTAATTATTGTTGTTTAGCCTAACAATAAACTATATTGCTTTAATTGATTTGTCATTAATTATATTGCTTTAATTGGTTATATTGTTTAACCCCATGTGCGCATTACACTAAAAAAGCCACTGATGTGCACATTACACATCCCATGTGCAGCACAATAATTAAAGCACTAAAGCAGTGTAATGTGCAGCCCGGCCCCCCATGTGCCCATCTACCCCCACCCCATTCAACACACAAGCATGCCTTGTGCCTGATGCCTCATGCCCCTGCCAATCAGAAAATTTCACAATCACACATTCACACATTACACTAAAAGACAATTAATATCTCACCAATACCAACACACTACACACACCAATACCAACGGATAAGATAAACTGATAAAGCCAAATTCAAAAAGTCAAAAACAGACAAAATATATTAATAAAGCTAAATTCGGTCAATCACAGACTCAGTTCAAAAGAGAGAGAGAGAGAGAGAGTTCCTCTTATTAAAGAATGAAGAGAGAGAGAGAGAGAGAGAGAGAGAGAGAGAGAGTTTCATAATTTTCATTCATTTCAGTTCAGATAGAGAGAGAGAGAGATTGAGAGAGAAAATGAAATACCTTAAGGGAGGGAGCACCGGAGCAGCTGAGCAGGGAGGCCTGAAGGCTGAGGCCACTAATGCAGTGACGAGGCGACGAGCGATCTGCCAATCTCCATCCTCCGATGACGATGAAGGTTAGCAACGAGCGACGCGGAGGGGCGAGCGAGCGACAACAACGATCTGGACTGGGCCAATCTCCGACGAGCGAGCTGTGAGTCTGTGACCGATCCGATTTCCGTCTATTGGCTTGAGGCTCAAGCGGTGTTGCTCTGAGGGACTGAGTTTAGGTTTGCTTTAGGCCTTGAGTGGTTTCTTCTTCTTCTTCTTTTTCTTTTTTTTTTCTTTTTTGGAGAATCCATGGGTAACGTGGGTTTGCTACCTCTGTAATCTGATGGGCTTGCTATGGGTTGTGGGCTTGGCTCTGTTACAAATTTTTTTTTTTTTTTTTTTTAGATTTTAGTTCAAATTTTTTTTTGGGCTTTATTATTATTTTTTTTTAATTTGAGGGTGTTCCTAATTCTGTGATTAAGGATGTTCCTAATACAGAGCAAATATAAAAAATTTTAAAAAAAAAATTCAAGATTTTTTTTAGGTCAGGGTGTTCCTGAAAACATCCTGAGTTGCACGTGACGTCACCACTGGTTAAATGTAATTGACCATAAAATTTCAAAGTCGTCCAATACCTATAGTACTGGTAGAGCAGTTGTCAATATTGGCCGATTTTTAAATAATTCCAAAGCAGTGTTTCAGGCTCATTAAAATAAAAATTAAAATTAAAAAAAAAAAAAAAAAAAAAAAAAAAAAAAAAAAAAAAAAAAAAAAAGCCTCCATACATGAGTTCCACAACGGGACTCACCCCGTCAAGAGCACTGCTCTAAGACTACTTAAGTTTTTTCCGTCAACATCACGCGGTTTATATATAACTCTCAACTTTTATGTAATGTACGTAATAGTGCATGGATTGCTCAAGCAAAGGATTAAAATATTGTTACGTCCAGTGCATGCATCTATTTATATGCTTCTTTTATAGTATCACAGATTCACAAACACTGTAACACCCAGGTAATTTAGCTATCACTCCACCTCTTTAGGATGAAAATAAAAAGGGATAGTTTTGTCCTAAATGGTCCTAGCCATTTTCAGCCACAAGTTCCGCTCCCTTCAACGTTACCTTTTTCCCTTATCCCTTTTATCTTCTATCTCCCCCTTCCTCTTTTCAACCAGATACAAACATACCCACCATTTAACCCCACACTCCCATTTGACCCTTCCCACCACAGCTCAACTAGGCAACCTAGCCTTAGACCTTTGACCACCTGATCAATACCCTTGTCTATGCCCTTACCCAATAACCCATATAGCCCATGTAAATCAACAAGGGGAAAGTTTGGGTTAAATCAGGTAAGAGATTAAGGTATCAAACCAAGCAGAAATCAAATACAGAGGAAGCAGTAGTTGAAGAAGATCTTATCTGCAGAAACTACAAAACGAAGAAGAAAAAGATAGAAGAAAATGACAGTAGCTAAGCTACACAATGATAAGACGACTTGTAGTTTAGTCTGTTGTATATATTTCATTAGTGATCACACGTGCCACACGTGTTAGTGTTTGTTATCTTTTCTGTTTTTCTGTTTTGTTAGTTAAGTTAGTTTTTCAGGTTCTGATATAAGGTGAAAGCTCATAATCCTTCTGGTTTTGGGCTTATTCTAGTTTCTTTACAAGTAAGCTTGATAATGATTCTAAGTAAATTATTTTGGAGTCATGGGCCGTGTTCTTGCTTTTGTGGTGGGTGTGTGACTGCGATGTATGGTATTATGGTGTTCAATTGGGGAGGTTTGGACGCCATGGCCAAATGGTGGAAGGAGCCAACCTTTTGAGGTGTTTTGGGTGCGTGTTGAGATGACTTTGTTGTTTTGACGTGTGCTTTGGAATGGTTTTGTGACATGAAAAAGTGAGTGTAACTAAGGGGATATTAAATAAAAATGTAAACTATGAAATTGGTGGCTTTATTAATCTATAATTAACCAAAAATAACTTGAATTACATAACTAGTTAATTTAAGTAGTGCTTTTTAATTCTACTTTAAATTAACCAACTGGTCTACATTACTTTTCAGACTTTTACCTAAATAAATATTATATAAATTCATTTCAGATCATATCATATAGTCATATAATAAGAGTAATTGAGTCCTACACATTGTAGTTGCATCACGTGGATGCGCTCTCTTTTTTTATATTTTTTCCCCCATTCTTTTCTCGCTATGTCATAAGTGCATCAAAACAATTCTCCTAATTGTTCTATGTAAAACTCTTTTGTCAAACTTTCAAAAAAATTTCAAAATTATTATGCCAATTAAAATTCTACTACCAAGATTTTCTGAAAATTTAAGAAAATTTTATTATTAATTTATTCTATATTCATTTTAATAAACTTTAACTTTTTGTTCTGATAATAGAAAGCAAGAATAAACCTATTTTGTATGTTAGATAATAAATATTCTTTGTTTATCAGGATCCAAACCCCTCCCCCCTTCCCTTCTTTTTTATTTTTTATTTTTTTATATGCTATTGGACATGTCTTATAAGCAAGTTGTGAGTTTATATGCCATTGGGGAATTTTTTTTTTTTTTTTTTTTTTAATGTAGCGTTTTTTCTAGCTTGTGTTTCTTATAGAAAATAATAATAATAATAATAAATAAAAACTTGCTTAAAACTATAATGTTACAATTTCTTGCAGATCGTAAAATTCTTGCTTTCGATTTCAAAAGTGAAAGAAGAAGCAAATGCTCTAAATTGGATGAATTTTACAGCTTTAGATGTCTTAGAGCATAGTCCAAAAGATTTCAAACGATTCACCCTTCAAAACATTTTAATGGATGCCGGCGTTGAAAGAGCAAATAACCAAAATAATCTTCCACCATCATCAGCAACTATGATTAGTCACCATGAATCAGGGAAACCAACACAAATAAGCAAACAAAGGTCGAGCCAATTTTTGTACTTGAAACATAAGGGTAATTGGATACAAGAGATGCGTGGTGCATTAATGATGGTGGCCACTGTGATCACAACGATTACTTACCAACCTGCACTCAGTCCCCCCGGTGGAGTTTGGCAAACCGATATAAAGAATTATACTGAAATTAATGCATGCCGCAATACAACATGTAAAGCTGGAACTTTGGTGTTAGCCTATGGTGGTTACGAAGATATGTTCCTTCAATTCTTACTTTGCAACTCCATTGCTTTTTCTGCATCTCTCAGTGTCATCTTTTTGCTTATTAGTGGAGTCCCTCTTAAGAATAATTTTTTTATGGTCATCTTGACACTTGCCATGTGTACCACTCTCACATTCTTGAGCTTTACCTATGTACTGGCATTCCGTTTGCTGATCCCAGAAGAGATTAGGCAAAAACATAAGGTTAAGGTGTTCTTCCCAAGTAGTGTTTTGGTTTGGATGATTCTTCTTGTGCTTCTATTTCACACAATTCGCTTTCTATATTGGCTGGTATGTAAGATCTGCAAGTCCATCTTTACATTTGCAAAGACGCTAATTTGTTGAACGAACCAGAATGGATGAATCGCCTCTAAGATGGGAGACTGCAATTGCTATTAGTAAGTGGATGAAGGTCATGAGGTCTTCAATTAAAGATTATTCCAGATTTCTGTAATATATAATGGCTACTATCTTAGTTCAAAATACCCTCTCTCTGTTTTTTACTTGATTCCTACCTTTGTGCTTCAAGTTGGAATGAAAGTTTAAACCATGAGCATATGTATTTCGTTGCATTTTATGAGTTTATGTGATGAAGTTGAGATATTAACTTGTCAAAACTTTCTCTCTCTTTTTAATAAAGACTAGTAATGATGCTTGAAATGAGGTCTGAAAAAAAGGGATTTGGTCAGTTTAGATTGGATTTTTATGTAGTTATTGGATCCTCGCCACATATTCTTGGCACTCATGTCTGTATGACGTTTGCAGTCAAGTTCCTCATGAATATGGTTCTCTTACTAAGAATAAGAAATGTTTGAATCTTATTGGAATCATTATGAAATAAATAAAATCATGACCTCAAGGGCGGCTCTACCTTATGTTCAAGGGTTGAATTGAACCTCCGACTTGAGATACCACTTGTCTACATTACACTTCCATCTTGTAATTGAATCTTATCATATTCTTTTACACTCCTTTTGTAGTTAAATTTGCACAAAAGTATTTTCTAATAAATTTATATTTGACATTTGAATTAGGAGAACTGAATTGACTTAATTTCTTGAAAAAAAAAATCTTTTCTTTTTCCATTCATAAAGGATGATGTTGTTTGCACAAAAGGTAATCATTATACATATTTGAGAGTGTACTTGTGTCAGGTTACGTTCAGTTGGTTTGGGGATTTTCTTAGATTGAAAATGCCCCAAACTTAACCTAACCCAAAACAACTCTAAAAACAAACCCAACCTAACTTGCAAAGATTAGCTTGAGACCATTTTATCATATGTAATGAAGCAATTAGCTTTCATTCAACTATATAAACATACTATTCAATAAATTATTGTAATTTTACAATTAGTCATAATACTCTAATTTCATCAAATTTAAATCTTAAAATAGTTAAATAAATCAAACTACTTAATTTAATGCATGTCTCTAAATAAATAAAATTCATATATAAATAAAAATTAATTGAACTATTATAATAGTTAGGTTGAGTCAGATTACTCAAGTTGAAAATTTTTCGAATCTAACCACAAGTCCATGTCCCAAATCAAGCTTCAAACAAAAATCAGGATGATAAGATAAATCGAAAATCCAACTCATCAACTAACCAAAGACCAATCTAATGGTCTGTTTGGATTAAGGAGGAGAGAGTGGAGTAGAGTAGAGTTAGCATAAAATTATCATATTTTTAGTCAATTCTACTATACTCCTCTCCACTCACCCTCCCTCCCCCCTCAATCCAAATAGGCCTTAAAGTGTCACTTGTCAAATCTTATAATTTCTACCATGAATATATTTCTTTTCTCAATCTTATAAAACTTTATGAAACATTTATTAATGCTATATCTACAAAATTCCATAAATATTGAGAAATACTTTTGTCCCAAATTATTGGTCTTGTTTAGGAAACCTAACTTTTTAAGGAAACATTATTTATTATCTTATGTCTCTTAATTAAAAAAATACAAATTTTCAAAATTATCCTTAAACAAAGTTCTCAAAAAAAAAATTCATTTAAAGTGCTTGTGTTTGGTATGGACATAATAGAAAACTCAGTAAATTGATGGCTTTTTAATTTTAGAAACAAAAGAATATTTTGGAATATCCCAACATGGAATACAGGAATTGAATTATTAATTTAAAACTCCTTTGAAGTATATGTTAATTTTATTGGATGGTGCTTCCAATAGATAAACTCTTTTTAATATAATTTTCATCTGTAAGTAAGCGAGAGTTGAACCTAAAACCTTTCTCAATTTCCCTTCAAATATTATTATATTAACCCCTTGAAACAAATAAATTTAGTTCAAGCTAACCGGCCTTCAAGACCTTCCACTACGTACCTAGGCACTTAATCTAATTCTTATACCTATGATTAAAAGAAAATTGAGGTATTTAAGTGTGTAGAAATATAATATTGTTTTGCTTGGACTACGTCCATACATGATTGATTCCATAATTTGTTCGTAAATCTAAACAAATATGTGAAATTTCATTGAGAATGCCTTTTTTTTTTTTTTTGATAAGCATTGAGTATGCCTTGATATATACAATTACATGTTATGAAATTTATGGGTGTATAATTTAATATTTCAATGACTGTTTAATTGGTTGTACATAGATTCTTTCACGTTGATTTATTTACATTATCAGTCTCTTTGCTCATAGATATATGCGTGAAGTGATTGAATCTATTGAATAAGTTATGAGATATGTTATTGCATGCATGTAAATATATGGGTATTAGACTAGTTAAGTACAATTATTGATGAATGTGTGAGGAGTTTTATCTATTACTTCCATCTTTGCTTGGATCGACTTTTTTGTTTTCCTTGTGATATTCATGCACATGTTAACTTTATAGATAGCATTAAAAATACTCTTTACCAAATAGTAAAAGCCTGAAAAGGGTTGATCCACGAAACTATATAAACACCAGTGTTACACTTACATGCACGTTACACACAAATCACACATCACGCGTAGAAAAAAAAAAAAAAAAAAAACTGCCACCCCTCTAAAATTAAACTCTATGAATAAGAAAATTAGATCATATATGTTCCGCTAAGGACAAGTTCGGGGTTATTTTGATTTTTCCCTTCACATTTAAAATTGCGATATGGTCTACTCTCTTTTTCTTTTTCTTTTTCTTTTTTTAAACAAATAAACACACACGCAAATGATGGAAAATGAAATTCTAATACAGGCATATTACAAGCTCCACTAAAAAGCCATGGTTGTATTAAACTGAGAAGCTAAGGTCACTATATCAACTTTGGAAATATTGAGACAAACTATATTTTTATTTTTAGTTTTGAAATATAATATGCTCTTGATGTTGTATTAAGCTGGGTGGCTGGTTTAGTTAAGATTATAAACTTTGGACCTTCATTCTCTTTTTTTATATATTTTAATTAATTATTAAATAATTATTACGTTGTCACAATAATATATTATACCTCAGTCTATCCTCAAAATCTTGAATTTCTCTCCTTTATAGTTATTTTTAACAGTTTGGTTTTATAAAAAAATGCTTAATTTAGTTCTCAAGGTGTTCATATCACCCAAATTATGAAAAACACAAAAATTGATTTCATAATTATGGTGTTTTAAGGCTTATCATATGGCTGGCTCTTCTGAAGTACTTTCAACTGTAACCCACAAAGTACGTTATTCGAGTTCTAGATAATACAATGTTTTAAATGTTGGGGGAATGAGAGGCTCTGATACGCAAGAAATAGTCAGTTTTGAAACACAAAATATCTATCTTCGCACGTTTCGGACCATTTAGCAAAATTCCAATGTTTACTGACTTGACTGATTAAGACCTTTTTTTTTTTTTTTTATGAGCAAAAATAAACCATATGATGTACAACCCACATCTTATCTTGCTAGGAAGGAATTGTTAGGGCCAACCACACAGCTGATTATTATCGAACACCTGGAAATTTACAACCCACATCTTTTCTTGCTAGGAAGCTTAGTGCAAATTTCACTGATGCTTCCTCCCATATATTGACAAAAACTTGTGGTAGGAGGACAATACTGAATAACTAAGATTTTTCCATGGTAGGGTTGCAATGGATAAGAATATCCCTGTTAGGACTAGTTACATTTATTTATATTATACTTCTACTCTAGGCAGACTATAGTCGCAAAATATTTGGAGAGGAAAATGGAAATAAGGTTGGAAGAAGATAATATAACAGAGCTCCATAAAGCGTCAGAGAATGGGTGTATGGTCACGTTGCACAGATTGATCCAGAAAGATCCACACATCCTTGAGAAAATTTCATTGACCCCTTTCAATGAAACTCCATTACACATATCAGCTTTGCTTGGTCACGTTGATTTTACTAGAGCTCTTCTAGCTCTAAAACCTCAATTGGCTATGGATCTGGACTTCCATAAACGTTGTCCACTTCACTTGGCTTCTGCTAATGGTCATGTAGAAATTGTCCATGCACTGTTACGTGCAAATGAAGATGCATGTCTGGTTTATGATCAAGATGGAAGAACTCCTCTTCACTATGCGGCCATGAGAGGAAATATTGAGGTTGTGAAGGCATTGATCTTTGCAAAGCGTGATTTAACTCGAGTTGTACTCGATGGGGGAGAGACCGTTTTGCACTTATGTGTTAAGTATAACCAATTGGAGACTCTGAAACTCTTGGTGGAACCCGTGAAAGATGATGGGGAATTTCTTAATTCCAAAGACCATGACGGTGGCAACACTATCTTGCATATAGCGGTGATGCTAAAGCAAATTGAGGTTTGTCTTTATTTCTCTTATATATAAGCCTTAAGGCCCAAACCCACCCAGAAGGAGTGTTGTCTCTTCACAACTAGGTAGCTTGGGCACTAATAATCTTAGACAATATATTATGTGTGTTTGTGTGTGTGTGTCTATATATATATATATATATATGCTGATTATCTCCAAATATTTACATTTTTATTAAGCACATATGAGTGTTTGTCAATTGTGAGTTTATATGCAATTGGGCAATTTTTTTTTTTTTTTTTTATATGTAGCGTTTTTGCTAGCTTGTGTTTCTTATAGAAAAAAAAAAAAAAAAAAAAAAAAAAAAAAAAAAAAAAAAAAAAAAAAACTTGTTTAAAACTATGCTGTTACAATTTCTTGCAGATCGTAAAATTCTTGCTTTTGGTGTCCAAAGTGAAAGAAGGAGCAAATTCTCTAAATTGGATGGGTTTTACAGCTTTAGATGTCTTAGAGCATAGTCCAAAAGATTTCAAACGATTCACCCTTCAAAACATTTTAATGGATGCCGGTGTTGAAAGAGCAAATAACCAAAATAATCTTCCACCACCATCAGCAACCATGATTGGTCACCATGAATCAGGGAATCCAACACAATTAAGCAGACAAAGGCCCTTGAAACATAAGAGTAATTGGATAAAAGAGCTGCGTGGTGCATTAATGGTGGTGGCCACTGTGATTACAACGATTACTTACCAACCTGCGCTCAGTCCCCCCAATGGAGTTTGGCTAACTCAGGCATGCCTCAATGCAACATGTGACGCTAGAACGTGGGCGTTAGGCTTCCATGTCAATTATCGAAACTTGTTCCTTTATTTCTTAGTAAGCAACTCCATTACCTTTACTGCATCTCTCAGTGTCATCTTTTTGCTTATTAGTGGATTTCCTCTTAAGAATAAATTTTTTACAGTCATCTTGACACTTGCCATGTGTACCACTCTCACATTCTTGGGCACTACCTATGTACTGGCATTCATCTTGATGATTCCAGAAAAGTATAGACAAGAACTTGGGGAATTGACGCTCTTACCAACTAAAGCTTTGGCTTATTTGATTCTTTTTGTGCTTTTAATTTACATAATTCTCTTTCTCATTTGGCTGTTAAGAATGATCTTCAAGTTCATCCTTAGATGTGCAAAGGCGTTAAGTTGTTGAACGAACCAGAATGGATGGAATCGTCTCTAAGATGGGAGACTGCGGTTGCTATTAGTAAGTGGATGAAATTGTAATTTTTCTTTCAAAGTGACGTAGCAGGTTATGAGGTCTTCAATTAACGATTATTCCAGATTTCTGTAATAATGGCTACTATCTAAGTTCAAAATATCCTCTCTTTTTTTGCCTGATTCCTACCTTTGTGCTTCAAGTATTTCGTAGCATTTTATGAGTTTATGTGATTGAAGTTGAGATATTATTTTGTCAAAAAAAATTTCTCTCTTTCTATAAAGTCTAGAAATGATGCTTGAAATGAGGTGTGAAAAGGGATTTGGCACATATTCTTGGCATTCATGTCTATATGTTGCACAAATACGGATACAAGTACGGGTACGACACGGGTACAAGTATAGGAGTTAGGCAATTTTTGAAAAATAAGAGTACAACACAATGTGGGTACGGAAATTAATTAATTAATTAATATTTATATTTATGTATTTTTTTAATATTTTTAGACATAAAATATTTTTATGTCTAGAATTTAAATAAAGTAAAAATAAAATAAAAAATAAGTAAACTAACACTCAAAATAGTACAATAACACCCATAAAATGTATAAAGTACAAACCAAAAGTTTAAATAGACTACATTGAACATCAAACTAAAAATATAAAAGAAAACCAAGCTTTAAACTTTCAAGATGATCACAAAACAACAACATCATCGTCATCACCATAGTCATCATTCTCAACAAGACTTATCTTCATCTCTGGCTCGTCTAGTGTAAGATTTGCACTCTCAAGCAACCTAGGTCCTCCAAATGGCTCATCCCAAGTATCTCCACCAATGTCTCACTTCTAAGATTTTCCTTTAGTGTACTCTTCCCTCATCCTTGAAAGAAATAAAAGATTAGAATGAACAAACACTAAATCTTCAGCACATTTAGGAGTAATTCTATTCCTCCTCAATAATGGAGGAAGTCATATGTACTCCAATTCCTCTCAGCGCATGATGATGAACAAGACTATCCAAGAAGCTTTAGAGTTATGGTTTGAAGCATTGGTAACTTGGACCCATTGACTAACCACCAAAGTGATGGATCAAAGGTCCACCTTTCTTCTATGCTATCATCATCATAGCTCATAATTCCTGAAAACAAACCAAAATCCACATTCACCTTCTTTCTATCATCAATATTAGGAAAAAAAATCTTTTGAGGCACTTGTTTTTATCCTCAGAAATTTCAAAATCCTTATGTGGAGCAACACGGCCTTTGACTTCATCAATCCATTGATTGGTATAATACCTAGTTAAAAACAAATAACTAAGTACAACTAATGAGTTTATTTGTTTCAAAATGCATAAATCTCTCTCTCTCTCTCTCTCTCTCTCTCTCTCTCTCTCTCTCTCTCAGAGAGAGATATTAAAAAGATAGAAAACTTACTTAGGATTCAAGGAGTGAGCTAGGATATGAACTGGTGTGCAATTTTTAGTCCACCGATCAATAAGGATATGTGTACCACCTCATAAAATGGAGACTCCTCATATTCTTGCTTGCCTTCATGCCGGTATATTTCTTTTGTTCACATTTTCTATCATTGAATCCTATATTTCATACACCCTATGAAGAATAGGCGCATCCATGTCACCACTCAAAGCATCTCATAAATAGGTCCTGTGAATCTCATAATATAGTCAATCTTGTCCCACTACAAATCTTCAAATCATAATCTCTCACAGTTTGAGCTTTTCCATAATCATCTTCTCTATATGACATCCATTGCTCACCAAGAACCATCTCTTAAAGATATTTTTTTACTTGAAGCAATCTTTTAAGCGTGATGATTATTGAAGCAAATCGTGTTTCAGCAACAGCAAGTAATTTCAAATGGGAGTATTTATTAAAAATTGCTAATCTCATGGAATGATTCGTGATGAAAATATGAATGAAAGATGCCTCATCAGCAACTTGCACAATCAATTTGCATTCATTATATGTAACCTCATTCTGCAAAGAGTTTTTAGGTACACATATATTCTTCAAGGCCAAATTGATGGTATGCACAACATAAGATGACCGAAATATAAGGACATTCAACTTCAACAATAGATTCTGCAAACTTCATAATAGATGCATTAACAGTAATGATTTGGGCAACATTTTGATGTCTAACCTCAGGTATGATCTCTAGAAACAACTTAGAAATGAACTTCTTGTCTTTGTATTCTTTGGTACTATCAATGGATTTTACAAAAAGTGGTCATTTCTCTGATGTAGCCAAAAAATTGATAAGTGGCCTTTTTTCAACATATGTGCACCCATCACTTATTATGCTTAAACCTTTTTCTTTCCAGGTATCTTTAATTTTCCTCAACAACTTCTCAACATATGCCCTCTCTTTTTGCAATAGAGTTGTTCTTAATTTACTGTAACCCGAAGAAATATAGCCCAGTAAATTATTATTAGCTGCAAATTTGATCATCCCAATCCAGTACAGGTTCTTGGCAAAGTGAAAGGGTAAACCACCAAAATAAAATGTCCTAGCAATAAGAGAATCTAATTGCTCTCAACATTGATTGTTAAAAGCCTTCTCCAAAAGAGAATTCCCAGACCCCTTTTTTCTGAAGAAAAAAAAATAGTTGACTTGTAGCTGTACTACTCTCACTAGGAATAAGATTTGGACTACAAGCAAAATCAATGGGTAAAGATACTAGCTTGGGCTTCTTCGCCCTCTGCAAAGATTCCTCAAACACAACCTCTAATTGTTGCATTTCCATACAATACTCATCTACAACCTTAACACATGATTGTATTCCATATTTAGGTAGTTTTAACATGTGTGCCTTCACCTTTGAAGAAAACCCCTTGAAAATTGTTTCACAATAGTTACATCTAAAAACAACATTCCCACCACCACCACTTACTTTTTCTAACTTAGTAACATATTTCCATACCAAACCAGCTTAATGGAATGATTTTTCAGTACTCATTTTAGTGATTTTACCTACATTATTTAACTTTAATAAATAAAAATTGTAGCATAAAAAACTGTAGCAAGACACACAAAATAAAAAATACTAAACCTACTATATATAACCTCTAAGAACAAGCATGTAAACCACTAAACCCAAAGCCAACGGGCCAAAGCAAATCAAAAAACAAAAAACAAAAAACAAAAAACAAAAAAAAGAATGATGAAAACGATAGAGAGAGAAGCGCAATACTAGAAGGAAGGAGAGAGAGAGAGAGAGAAACAACAAAGGGAGAGAAGTTTGGGGTCACCAAAGAAGTAGTGGTCATCGACTTGCCAATCTCAGCACAAATGAAGGACAAAGGAGCTCGGCTAAGGAGTGAGAAGGGAATGGGAGTGTGTGTGTTGTGTGAGCTTCAGTCCCAGAATAGAGGCAAGCAAAATTTTAGGGCTTTAATCAAACAAGATCAACAGTAAGTGCTTGTCCAGATGTCAAAATCTTGAGCTTTTTTTTTTTTAAGATCTGTCGTGTCCACCGTGTCAGAGTCGTGTTAGAGCTTGTAAGGTTGAAATTTATCAACCATCTTGTTGGCTTTATTTCATGCCAATTTGCTTGTAATTTAGCACTTAGTAACCCTGTATTTATGTGGGATTCATGTAAGGGTAGTGTGTGAAGAAAAGCTCAAGTTTGTGCAAAGAAGCAGAGTTTCGCGGTTAGGACTCGCGACTGACTCGCAACTGGCAAGCCACCAACTGCAGGCACGTGAGAAGCACACAAAGGAGCTGAAGGGTCGCGCCAGCTGTCGCACTACAGGACAAAAGTCCCAGGCTGGCCAGGCCGTTATCTCGCGACTTGGACAAACCGCGAGGCCAAGTCGCCAACCAGCCCTATTTCGCAAAAACTATCTCTTCGTATTCCAAACACACACCACTATATATAGACCCTTATACCCACTAAATATAGAGAGCTTCTAGAGAGAATTTTTGAGAGAAACCCTAAAGAAAAAGCAAGATTGATTCATCCACAATCTTTACCTTAGAGTCTTTACAAATTCCTCTGCTCTCTTCCTCTCCATTGTTATACCCTTGAGAAGTTCTTTGCCAAATCCTTATCTCACCACATCCACGTATGTGAGAAGGTTTAATTTGGTGCTTTGAGAAGTAGTTATGAAGGGACCAATTTACATTGGTTGATACTATGATTTAGTAGCGGAATCCAGTAAACTAAAGAAGAAATAGATTCGGCGCAACCTCGTTGGAGTAAGAAGCTTGGATGGCTTAGGTATATTAGGTAGATTAGGCTTGGAGGGTCTTCTGATGTTCATGTATCTCAACTACATTCTTTAGTGGATTATTGACTGCTTGGAGGGCAGCGAAGTAACACATCATGTGTTGTCCGTGTGTTTGCATCTTCCTTTCCTTTATCTTTGCCATTTATTTTCTGTTGTGGATGTGTTTATATTAAATTGTTTATCAATTCTGGTATTGGCTTATGTTCATGTTCCACACATTAATTGTTTGATTATAAGCTTGAATTGATAATTTGTATTTTGGGGTCTAAACGTTCAAGGGTGTTGCATACCCTTATTGAACATTCAATTGATACCAGAAAGGGTGCACTTGTTGTGGTTTAAATACTTAAGTGTGATCCTTGACCCCTTGTGTTATTTGCCATGGATTGTGCTTTGTATGCCTCTTTGTATGATTTAGCTGATGATAAATGTAGCATGTCACATGTTTGTGAAAATGCCTCCATGAGTGATAATCCTCATGATTGTGCTGCTATGTTACATGAATCTTTGAATATTGTTGATATTCCTAACATCAAACCTTTGAAGAAAATTGCTAAGAAATTTCAAAAGAATTTGAGCAAATTATTTTGTGAAAAGGATGATTTGATTACTAAGCTCAATGAATCCAACAAATTGGTTGAAAAATATAAGAAACTTGCTGAAAATTCTGTTGAAAAGCTGAAAGAATTTGAATGTTTGAATATGGACTTGGATGCTAAACTTGTTTTGTCTAACAAACTTGTTGATAATCTTAAATGTGAAAATGAATTTCATAAGATGCATGCCAAGTGTTTGATTGCTGAACCTATTGATAAAATGATGAAAATATTTGCTGCAATCATGTTGTGGTACCCGATATTGTACCTCTTTTATGTTCAACCCAAAGGACAAATCGATGTACATTCCTCCACACAAAAGAAATCAAAAGGTGGAGAGAAAGGCTCCTAAGTCAAAGCCTCCGTTTAGGTCTCAACCTAAGGTTTTGGATGGATCTAAGTTTGTTCCAACTTGCCACCATTGTGGTGTGATTGGTCATATAAGACCTCAATGTTATAAGTTGAAGAGAGAACAAAACCATGTTGCTAGATTCCTTCCCAAAAAGCCTAGTGGACCTAAACACATTGTGTATCACCATTGTAATGCTTTTGGTCATCTAAGACCTCATTGCTCTAAGTTTCATGCTCTCAAAAGAAAAGAGAAACTTGAGCTTCTTGGAAGTTATGCTAAAAAGGGTAAACCGGTTTGAGTGAAGATAGCATGTTGTTAAAGAAATTGTTTAATGCTCTTAACTCCTTAACTATGTGCATCTTCGATTCTCATTCTTCCAACCCTCGTCTCACATCTCTTGAGACACTCATTCCAAACAATCGTTCTGTTTGGATGAGGAAAGGTTCCTTTGGTTGAGTTTTTGCTATTTTAGTCCTTGTTCTAATTCTTTCGATCTTTGTTAGATCCTTCATGCATTAGATGCTTCATTGTCATGCATTTGTGCATAATGCATTTTTTCTGCATTGGTTTGTTTTTTTTTTTTTTTTATCTTACTTTTATGTCTTTGTTTTGTGTGAGTAAAAATCCAAAACCACATAAAAAGTGAAAAATTCAAATTTTGATCGTATATGTTTGAGCACATATCACATGTGAGTTTTGCCTTGTACCTTCATACAAATGGCTTTATGCATTTACAAGCTTAGCTTGTTCTTTATGTACTTATATCTTTGTGGGAAAAATCTTGACATCTTTGTGTGATTGTTGTAAATCGATCTTCAAGCTTGTCATGAATGATTAGTCAATAGTCTTGTTAGTTTTGAGACATGCATTGACTTGTACCTATATATCTTCTCATTCTTTATTTTGTTGTTTTTGCTTAAAGAGTTCACCAAATGTAAATCTCCAAATGAAAAGAGATATTGAGCTGCAAAAGTTTGTCGCACATACTAGTATTTGACTAAGAAAAAGGGAAAGCGACCAAAATAAAATGTATGATGCCCCAAAAAGCCAAAGGCTTGTTCATCAAATTGAAATATCAAAAATTTCAGGCATCGATCTCTAAAATGAGATGTATTGATTCAAAAAGATCAAATGATATGAATTGTAAAGAAGCCAAATGAAAAGCTTCAAAGATATGTAATCATTTTCTTGTGGGAGGTCATATATGTTCATTTCTATAATTAAGATAGACCACTTGACTTAGTACTAGTTGTGTATGACTTGATTGAATTGATCATTGAAGTTTCATTCTAGACTAAGGACTATTCCACACTTGAAACACATACACAACACACATACCTAATGTTCAATGAATGCTTTATTCATTTGTTCGATTGTACTTGTTTAAATGTGATGTGTGTGTGCTCAACTATACATGGATCAATCCAAAAAAAAAAATTGATCATTTTATATGTTTTTGGAAGTGATTTTTATCACTCTTTGTGTTCATGTTTAGTGCTTACATTGTTTTTCAGTGTTTAAACATGTTTTGTGTTGAAAAACAGGTGTCAGAGTTTTTCATGACTCACTCGCGACTCACTCGCGACTTACTCGCAACTCGCCAGTTGCCAACCCCAGTCGCGTGTTTCATCCAGAAGCTTTGGCGACTCACTCGTGACTCGCGAAATTTTTGCGACTGAACTTCACGACTCGCCCAGTCGCGAAACTCCCAAAAATAGCTTTTTAAAGGGCTTTTCATGGGAAACCTGTTTTAAACCTCTCTCATCCTCTGTTAAACCCCTCTTTCACTATTTTTACATCAAAGCTCAATCAATTTGAATGGTTTTTCATTCCATTAACATCTCTAAGGTAATTATGAACTCTTTTCATTGTTTTTTATCCTTAGACTATGTTTTGGAGAGTTTTGTGCCCTTGGTTGAGTTTTTCATCATAGGGGTTGGAAAAACTTATGTTTTAGTCGAATTTTTGTATGGGATTGGTTTCTTTTAATGATTTGCTTTGGATGTTGGCCCCTTATGGCCAAAAGAACATGTATTGAAGGTGGATTTCATATTGTTCATGCATTGTTTCTCATTGTTGTTCATAGTGTGCATGCTAGGTGTTTGATAAAATGTCTCTTAGGCATTTTCTCGCTTGTTTAGACTCCGATGAGTATCAAACTTTGGGGTTTCTCATGTTTCCTCATTAGGAACATGTTTAGTTCATTGGTTGTGTATTTAACACACCTTGCCCCACATGTACATGTTCCATGCATTGGTCATGCATTGCACTTTGCCATCTCTTGCACACACCTTGCTACCCTTGTCATGCATTGGTTCATACATTGTTTCTTCATCCTAGCATGTCATGTCTTAGGTTTGAGTTTCATTTTCTCATTCATCTTGCACCTCTCATGCATCATAATCATTGTTCATATCTTCATCTCTTGCCCTCGTTTCTCCTTGACCCTTTGTCTATTCTTGACAAAAAGGAGGAGAGTATACTCTAGAGAGTATATCGGAGAGTTTTTGCCATTTCTATATGACCCTTGTGCACATTCTTAGGGAGAGAAATTCTATTTCTCGTGCACATTTGTAAGGGGAGAGATATTCCATAGAGGAGATACATATACCAAGGGGGAGAAGACATTAAGCTAATAAGAAAACTTTGTTTTGGTGTTTGGTGTTTGATCAAGTTGCTCACATGTTTCATATCATGATTACTTGATCGCAATTTACCTGTTACATTATACTTATCCTTTTATGACTTGCTTTACCTTGAGGGTCTAATGTATTTTGTGCAAGTGTTTCAAGCTACAGGTATATATGTTCTAAGTGCATCATAGCTTCTCATCATTTTGAAGGGGAGAAACTTTAAGCACTTTTACTTTATTTAAAATGTTTATGAGTTTGTAACTGGTAGGCCTCTGTGGTTTGTACCATGCTTTATGCAGCCTTTGTGCTTTGTTAAATCAGTACTTCTAACTAAATGTTATGCATTTCCTTCTAAGTACTGTCACTTTTGTACCCTTGTATGATTTTTCCTAGATGCACATACTTTATGTACTGTACATTAGTTGAGTGTTGATCATTCAAGTGATTTGCCTTGTGTTTGTCATCTTGAATGTCCGGAGGTTCATTCCAAGTGTGAATGAGCATTGTGATCACTTGGTTATAGTGATTACCTGTTTTGGTCTTGCCATGGTTTATTGCTTTATTCCATTGTGCTTGATCGCATTATGCTTGCTCCATATGCATTACAAATTTTCTGCATACAATGAACTTATTGTGTTGTTGTACTTCAAGAGTACTTGTTCTTATGGTTCAAAAGCTTCAAAGATTCTAGAGTTAGGTGTGAGTGAGTTTTTCAACTGTTCCCAACTCACACGTTAAGTCTAGAGTTTGTTTTAGGGTTTTGTCATGGAATAGCCAAAGGGGGAGATTGTAAGGTTGAAATTTATCAACCATCTTATTGGCTTTATTCCGTGCCAATTTTCTTGTAATTTAGCACTTAGTAACCCTGTATTTAGGTGGGATTCATGTAAGGGTAGTGTGTGAAAAGAGTGTGAAGAAAAGCTCAAGTTTGTGCAAAGAAGCAGAGTTTCGAGGCTAGGACTCGCGACTGACTCGCGACTAGCAAGCCGCCAACTGCAGGCACGTGAGAAGCACACAGGGGAGCTAAAGGGTCGCACCAGCTGTCGCACTACAGGACAAAAGTCTCAGGCTGACCAAGCCGTTATCTCGCGACTTGAACTCAAGACTTGGACAAGCCGCGAGACCAAGCCGCCAACCAGCCCTGTTTGGCAAAAACTATCTCTTCGTATTCCAAACACACACCACTATATATAGACCCTTATACCCACTAAATGTAGAGAGCTTTCAGAGAGAATTTTTGAGAGAAACCCTAGAGAAAAGCAAGATTGATTCATCTATAATGTTTACCTTAGAGTCTTTACAAATTTCTCTACTCTCTTCCTCTCCATTGTTATACCCTTGAGAGGTTCTTTGCCAAATTCTTATCTCACCACATCCACATCTATGAGAATGTTTAATTTGGTGCTTTGGGAAGCAGTTATGAAGGGACCAATCTACATTGGTTGATGCTATGATTTAGTAGCGGAATCCGGTAAGTTAAAGAAGAAATAGGTTTGGCTCAACCTCGTTGGAGTAAGAAGCTTGGAGGGCTTAGGTACATTGGGTAGATTAGGCTTGGAGGGTCTTCTGTTGTTCATGTATCCCAACTACATTCTTTAGTGGATTATTGACCGCTTGGAGGGCGGCGGAGAGGTTTTACGCCGAGGGCTTCGGTTTCCTCTTCGATAACACATCATGTGTTGTCCGTGTGTTTGCATCTTCCTTTCCTTTATTTTTTCCATTTATTTTTTGTTGTGGATGTGTTTATATTTGGCTTAGATTGTTTATCAATTCTATTATTGGCTTTTGTTCATGTTCTGCACATTAATTGTTTGATTATAAGCTTGAATTGATAATTTGTATTTTGGGATCTAAACGTTCAAGAGTGTTGCATACCCTTATTGAACATTCAGAGCTGTGTCAATGCCGTGTCAAAATTTCAAAATAAAAAAGAAAAGAAAAAGAAGGGACACCTTTTGGACACATATTTTTGGCGTGTCTTACCAGTATTTGTGTCCAACACGTGTCGGACACGAGTACTAGGCCAAAATTGTCGTGTCCATGCAACATAATCTTGTCTGTATGACGTTTGAAGTCAAGTTCCTCATGAATATGGTTCTCTTACTCAGAATAAGAAATGTTTGATTCTTATTGGAATCATTACGAAAAAAAAAAAAAAAAACCATGAACTCAAGGGCAGCGCTACCTTATGTTCAGAGGTTGAATTGAACCTCCTACTTGAGTTTGACTTAATTTCTAGGAAAATATATATATATATATATATATATATATTTCCTTTCATAAAGGATGATGTTGTTTCCACTAAAGGTAAACATTATACATACTCAAAAGTATACTTGTGTTAGGTTAGGTTCGGTTGGATTGGGGATTTTCTTAGATTGAAAATGCCCCAAACTTGACCTAACCCATGACAACTCTAAAAACAAACCCAACCTAACTTGCAAGGATTAGCTTGAGACCATTTTATCATATTAATAAAACATTTGTGCTTTCATTCAACTTTATAAACATATTATTCAATAAATTATTGCAATTTTAAAATTAGTTGTAATACTCTAATTTCATCAAAATTAAGTCTTAAAATATTTAAATAATCAAACTACTAAATTGAATGTAAGTCTCTAAATAAATAAAATTCATATATAAATAAAAAATTAATTGAACTATTACAATAGTTAGGTTGAGACAGATTACTCTAGTTGAAAATTTTACAAATCTAACCACGAGTCCACCCAAACCAAGCTTCAAACAAAAATCAGGATGATAAGACAAATTGAAAATCCAACTCATCAACTCACCAAAGACCAATCTTAGGTGTCACTTGTCAAATCGAGTTAGGCTCATCGAGGTGGTGGGTTAAATGCACAGCATTCTATATATTATTTTAGAAATAAAGATGGACTTTATTAGCTTACTTGGGAGCAAGCATCAGTACCAGGTCTCTTAAATACCATATGTTGGTATATTTTAGCATCAAAGTACCCCAAAAAAAAAAAAAAAACCCATTATTCAGTCTTCTGATTATTTTAAAAAAAAAATTACAATTGTGTTACAGTACCATCTAAATATATGATGGTACTATGTCAAGCTTCTATAATTTTTATAATATTTTATTCTCTCTCTTTTCTCCCTCTCTCTCTCTCTCTATTTATTATTTTTCTCTCTCTTCTCTCTATATATTTATTACATTTATTTTATTGAATAATTTATATTATTTTAATGTTTTGTATTTTAAAATAAAAGTTAAAATGTTGGGTGTATTGTAAAATGGTATGGTATAATAAATAAATTAGTTTTTAAGATTGTAAAATAGAATAGTTTGAAAATACTAGATGCTATTTCTTAGGGCCTGTTTGATTTTGGTGTTTCCATCACCCATCACTCTGTTTCCATCACTCATCACTCAAAAATAGTGAGTCTCACAGAGCAATAGCTTGTTTGGATGTATTTTCAAATTTTGTTTTCATCACTCAATTCTCATCAAAGTGAGTAGTGAATTATAGAAACTGGAAACAAGTTTGAGGTGTTTTCAGATACTTGAGTTATGAGTTACATGGCAATTTGGTAATTAAATAGAATCTGTGGATCCCAATACTTTGTGTTGTCACATCAAACACCAAAAGCTTTTTCACTTCTCTTTCTTTCTTTTATCACATTTGCTCCTCCTCCTTTCTTTCCACCCGTTGCAGGTTCAGATCTGGATTCTTTTTCTTTTCTTTTTTCCTTCCTTTCTCACATCTATTGCTTCTTTAGCTAAAACATCATCTTCCATTAAATTCACCAAGTCCTCGATCACCACAACCAAAGTTGTTTCTGGTATTTGTTTCAGTCATTGGTTTTAGCCATTCTCAAGCACAAAGCTTTCTTCTCATCAGTGGAAAAAACAGTAGTTGTCTAAAGTGAGCACCAAATAGTACTTGTTTCAGATCGGAGATGGGTCTGTCGAGGATGCTAATGAATTTTCTGGGGTTGTGCTTCAAGCTCATAACCGAAGTGGTTGTTGTGGGTATTGGGGGTTGAAGGAAAAATAAAAAATAAGAAGCTCCTAGGTTCGGTGAGTGGTTGTTGTGGGTATTGGGGGTTGAAGGAAAAAAAATAAATAAATAAAAATAAGAAGCTCCTGGGTTCGGTGAGTGGTTGTTATGGGTATTGGGGGTTGAAGGAAAAAAATAAATAAATAAAAATAAGAAGCTCCTGGGTTTGGTGAGTTTGGGTATTGCGGGTTGAAGAATGAATAATAATAATAATAATAATAAGTAAAAGCTGCACCAAGTCAATCCGTGGGTCCCACAAAAAGTAAAATTTTTTGAGTTATCAGAAGTTGGAAACAAGTGTCAAACATGCCACCTTAAGAAGTTGGAGTATTTTCAGTGATAAGTGATGAGTTATTAAGTAATAAGTGATGATATTTGAGTGATAAATAATGAGTGATCATTTTTTTCATCCAAATAGCTCCTTAGTATCTAGAGTCATAAAACTCTGGATATCCTGTTTTTTAGCATTGTGACGCAAACTACACACATTACCCAAATGTGTGTTTGCTAAAAATTTTACAAACCTACTACAATAGACTTCTACATATACAAGTTTTTTTTTACCCCTAAAAAAAAAAAGTACTAAATTGACAAAGATGGATTTTATACTTTGCTTTTTAATTTTCCATAAGATGCAAAACCTAAGAATTTGAAGTTTGAGCATTGAATTGTGAATCGTGACCAAAAAAAAAAAAACTTAAATTTCCTATTCACTAATTGTAAACTTAAATTTTTTTTATTACTCTCTCTCTCTCTCCTTTTTCTTTCATAGAGAGAAATATTTTTATAACATTTTTTTTTACTTTATATTATTTTAATGTGTAGTATGGTAAAATGAAAGCTGAAATGTTGGGTGTATTATAAAATGATATGGTATAATAGATAAAAAAAGGGTTTGATATGGTATAATGTTATCGATTCAAAAAGTTTGACATCAGCAATGAGGACAACAAATTTTGGGGGGAAAAAAAAACTTTGGGGACAATAAGACATGGTCAGTGCATTTTCATTAGGTATGCCAAATGCCAAATATTTGGCATTTGGCACACAAACACCAAAAACAAAGCATCATGAGGTGTGCTAAATGTGCTAAAATTTTGAGACATGCTACAATACGCTCTCATTTTTGGCACGGTACAAATGAGAATGCCATATGTGTTTAATATTTTTTTATTCATCTTTCTCTCTCTTCTCTCACCGTGACATCTGTTTCACTCTCTCATCCTCTCTTCCTCTCTATCAATCCTCACAACCTCTAATTCACTCTCTCAGCCTCTCATCCTTTCCATCAATCCTTCCAATCAAACATTGACAATCAAGAACCCAAACCACACTAGCGTCCAATCAAGCTCCGCCACTGTCCTCCCTGCTCGCCCCCGAAAGTCCAATCTCGCCAATCTCTCCTCTGAACTTGCCGCCGATTACTCCTTTGGTCTCACTAGCGCCGCCGCCGATCTCGCTAGTCCTCGCCGCCGATCTCGCCAATCCTCGCCGCCAATCTAGCTAGTCCTCACCACCGACCCCCACAGTCGTCACCGATCGTTGGTTGAGTTTGGGTCAGCGTTTTATTCTTTATTTTTTTGGTTGGTTGAGTTTTTTTTTTTTTCCTCTCTTTTGTTGAGGTTTTTGAATTTGGAATTTGTTGGAGGAGCCGGTGATTGTGGGTGTAGTTTGTGGTGGTTGTTGTAGCGGTGGTTGTTGGTTGGTTGGTGGCAACTGCCACTGAGTTAGGTGTTTGTATATTGGCTAGGATTTAAGATAATATATTATTTTAATTTGTAGTAAATATTATTTTAATGTATATAATTGAAGAATAAAACATCTGATAAATAAGATATTGTAAAATGATATGCTAAAATGATAAAGTAGGTTTTTGGTGTGTTAAAATGGCATTTTTTATGAGAGAGCTTATGAGAATGCTCTCAGCACAACCCCACAAGTCTTGGACTCAAATTTTAGACCCTTTAGACCTTTACAACCAAATTTTATTTAGGAAACTGAGTTTAACCACTACAATTTACAAGAAAATAAAAGGAAAATACATTTGAGTAGTAGAAAGAACTGACAAAAGGGTAAAAAAATGAAAGAGACATAATTTTTCTCTAAAGCAAGTTAGGATTCAAGTGACGATCGATCTACTTACTCTTTTAATCATCTTTCTTTGTTGATTTGCAGCCTGACACTACTTTCTTTGTATCCAGCTTTGCTTTGCAGGTTTCCTTTGATTTGGGAGAAAAAGAAAACTGATATTCTGATAATAATATTGACATGTAGAAACTAGAATGGTGTCAGAGCATAATAAGCCTCTTGAAACAAATTAAATTGAGAATGTATTTTTATTTTTATGTAATGAAAATGAGAATAGAAAAATATTAATGTGAATACACACATGCATCTTGCCTATTTAAAATATAAAAATTCGCTCAAAAACCTCATAATTCAACTAGTTGCTATAGAAACGTTTAGTGTTTAATTCTCTCCACCCCACTATTAAATTATCAAAACAAAATACATACATTCGGTTGCATTCCCTAAACGCACAAGTATCCAGGATATGGTAAACACAGCTCAGCAAATTAAACTTTACTACAAGAAATCTTATGCGAGATTCAACCTTTAATTATGGCTCAACAAAAAAATTTATGGCTAAAGTAAGGATCAACCAAACCCCAAACGTCCAGTCCATTTAAATTGGGCTTTCGGCCTCCACACAAACCCCACCTGTCTAGACCAATCCGGCTCCTAAAGATGTCTCCACCAACATTAAAATCAAAATGTATACATATAAGCCCATCCCTAGCTCCCTATTATACTCACTCTAGTCTAGGCCGTCCTTATTTCCAGCCTCCCAGCCCGTGTGTTTGAGGTTGAGAGGGTAGATGGCTCGGCCCAAGGCCTACTTCTTCCTCTTATTAAAACTTTTTTCTTATTCATAAAACAATAATAATAAATAAATGAAAAAGTTAGTGGATATTGTAAAGGCATTTGTGAGGTCCAAGAATTTGACAACCCCAGCCCATTTTATACCAAGCTCAAGACCCACGCCGAGGAGGAAGAAATGTCCGAGGACGAACGAAGGAAGTCCAAAGAGCCAAAAAACATCGCTGAGGACGATCCTGTCCTCGGCCAGTCGAAATCACAGAAGGGAAGATCAGCACGCCATCAAAGGCAGTCTCCCAGAGCATCCCAAGAAAAAGGACGAGCACAATGAGTCAGCTATGGGCGCATGGTGGAGGAGCAATTCAATGAGAAACTGCCGCCCCGCATTAAATGCCCACAACTAATGTCCTGACCGCATTAATGAAGAAATGACCCCTGAACAGTGCTACCTTGGTTGCTGCAACTCACAGAAGGTTTGGGAAGGTGGCTAATAGGACAAACACTCGAGTAGTAACCTGCATGATCAAGAAATAGAGAGCCAGGATCAACTGGAAGGGGGTATATAATGTAAGAAATCCTCCAAAAAAAGGGAGAGAGAAAAAATAGAAAGCACGATAGCAATTTGTATCACCTTTGAAGCCTTTATAACCAGGTACTGAAAGAACGACCAACTCCTCAGATGAGGGCCGAGGACAAAATTTAATACTTTAGTCCATGTCCTTATTATTCAAATCAACTCATAACCATGTCTAGTTGTTGTAACCCTCACTAAGGTCTAGTCCTTAAACTCGTTCTCTATATATTTATTGTATTGGGTTAGTTGGGCCTGATTTCACTCATCCAACAGAAGAAGTGCTCAAACCCAGTCCTTACAGCATTAATTTATGAAATAATTTTAGAAATTTTTTTTAGAGAAAAAAAAGTAACTGAATTTTTTCACAATTTTTTATATTTCTTAAAAAAGTTATATAAAATTTTTTTAAAATAGTTCATTAACAAATACCCTAAAAAGCCCTTAATCAAACCTATAAATACATAAAATAAAACCACCATGCTAAATCTTCTCAAAAAAACAAAACAAAATAAAACAAAATCACTATGTTTCATAAATAGAAACCCCAATACAATACCTCTTTTGTGGATTTTACAAAATAGTCTGCCTATATAGGCCAATTTACTCTTTGCGATTTTTTAAATTAAGAAAGTCACGAGTTTAGTGCATTTTAGAAGTGTATGGATTCACATGTGATTGTCCTTTGCAATAACTCTATAAGAGCATTCTTATCAAACCTTTCAAATGCTAAAAATCTTATTTTTTTAGCATTTTTAACCCAAAAGCTTGCTCCATCAAATGTTTTAAATGGTATAATTTTTGCAATTGATGAACAGTGCAATCTCATATTTGAGACCGCACTGTTCACCAATTATAAACCGTATATTTTTTTTTTTTTTTCAGTGGGGCACACTTTCTTTTCTTCTCTGTCTTTCTCATTTCTGTTCCCTGTTTCACCATTTCCCTGCTCGCTCTCTCCCTCTGCTCGACGTCTCTGCCTCCCTCTCTGACGAAACCCAGGCCGGAGCATCAAGCCAAGCTGATTTTTTTTTTTTTTTTATTCACTTAACGCTCTCTCTTTGCTCTATCTTTCTCTTTCCTCTCTCACTTATTTCTTGTCTCTTCTCTCTCTGTGCTTCGTTGATGTGGTTTGTCGATGAGTGGGCTCCGCCGATGATTGTGCTCCGGCGATTGTGGGATGCCGATGGCTGTGGTCCGGTGATTATGGTCATGGATCGTGGGTCCAATGGCTGTGGTCCGGTGGCGGCAATGGAGGTTTCTTCTTCTTCTTTTTTTTTTTTTTTTTTTTTTTTTTTTTTTTTTTTTTGGTTATCGGAGTGACGATGGCAATGAAAGAAGACCGATGATTCGCCGATCGGAGTGACGATGGCGATGAGAGAAGACCGATGATCCGATCGGAGTGGCGATCGAATCTGAGTTACGATGGCGAGCCGGTGAGTGAGAGAGAAGGGAAGAGCTGGTCTGATGTGAGAGAGGGAGCCGGTGTGTGAGAGAGAAGAGAAAAGAAAAAAAATGAAGAGAGAGGAGAGAGAAAAGAGAATATAAAAAGATTAAAAATTTTGCCACATCTGTCCGTACCGTTGCAAATTTGCAACGGTACTGTAGCAATGTGGTATAAATTTTGAGATTTGCCTCATCTCATAAAACTTCATTTTTTTGTTTGGTGTGGTAAATGTGCCAAATATTTGGCATTTGGCACATTTACCACACCTGATACAGATGCTCTAATAAGCGTCTTGAAAAAAATTAAACTGAGAATGTATTTTTATTTTTATATAATGAAAATGATAATAGAAAAATATTAATGTAAATACACACATGCATCTTGCCTATCTAAAATATAAAAATTCGCTCAAAAACCTCCTAATTCAACTAGTTGCTATAGAAACGTTTAGAGTTTAATTCTCTCCACCCCACTATTAAATTATCAAAACAAAATACATACATTCGGTTGCATTCCCTAAACACACAAGTATCCAGGATATGGTAAACTCAGCTCAGCAAATCAAACTTTACTTGAAGAAATCTTTGTGCGAGATTCAACCTTTAATTAAGGCTGAAATAAAGGATCAACCAAACCCCAAATGTTCAGTCCATTTAAATTGGGCTTTCGGCCTCCACACAAACCCCACTTGTCTAGGCCAATCCGGCTCCTAAAGATGTCTCTACCAACATTAAAATCAAAATTTATACACATAAGCCCATCACTAGCTTTTGCTTTAGCAGCATGGGCTCCCTATTATACTCGCTCTAGCCTAGGCCGTCCCTATCTCCAGCCTCCCAGCCCATGTGTTTGAGGTCGAGAGGGTAGATGGCTCGGGCCCTAGGCCTACTTCTTCCTCTAATTAAAACTTTTTCTTGTTCATAAAAACAATAATAATAAGTAAATGAAAAAGTTAGTGGATGCCGCAAAGACATTGATCTAGGAAATAATTTTAGAAATATTTTTTGGAAAAAAAAAAGTAACTAATTTTTTTCACAATTTTTTATATTTTTTATAAAAGTTATATTAAAATTTTTTTAAAATAAATCATTAACAAATACCCTAAAAACACCGATTAATCAAACCTATAAATACATAAAATAAAATCACTATGTTAAATCTTCTCAAAAAAAAAAAACAAAACAAAACAAAATCACTATGCTTCATAAATAGAAACCCCAATACAATACCTCATTTGTGGATTTTACAAAATAGTCTCCCTATATAGGCCAATCTATTCTTTGCTATTTTTGAAATTAGGAAAGTCACGAGTTCAATACATTTTAAAATGTGTGGATTAGATTAGGTTAGAGTAAAAATTCTATCTTATAAAAAAAAAAATGTGTGGATTCACACGTGATTGTCCTTTGCAAAAACTCTATAACCGGACTCTTTTTTTACAATTTTTTTTCCATAATTTCATAACTTTTTGCAATAAATCTATAATTACAATCATTTTTACCTTTTCTTCTACAACCGTCGAGTTGACCATTTATAAATAATAGACAATAAAGTGGTACTAGCGATAGACTGAGACAAACATCAATGACATTTTGGCAACTCAAATATTGTGTATATAATATTAGAGAAAAACTTGGGTACAGTACTTAAATACTGTCTTTTAAGTTCCTCTTTTAAGATTCTGTCATATGAATATTTTCTCATGAAATAAAAATGTATTTTTTAATTAAATAACTACATGACTAAATCTTAAGAAAAAAACTTAAAGAATAACACTTTAAATACTGTACCTACGTTTTGTCCATAATATTAAACGCATTTTATCTTCTGCAACACATGGCAAAAGGCCATAGGTTCTTAAACATCATGTCTCCCACACTCCCACACACCGGATCTAATCTCGTCCCAACTTATGGATAAGAGTTCCCATGTCACTCAGTAGTCACACCCTTCAGACATACGTTGACAAATAACAAATCACAAAAACAAAAACAAAAACAAAAACAAACAAAAAACCCCCATCAATCCCAAACTACCCCTAATCCAAAACCTCCACGTGTCAGTTCCTCCCTCCATTCCCTCCTCTTCTCTCTCCTCTCTCTCCCTCTCAAATTCTCACCTTATAAAACCTCTCATTGCCGGTAACCCACCTCTCTCTCCCACTCTCCCACTCTCTGTACGGACAAAAATACTCCCTCTCTCATTTTCTTTCTCTCTCTAAAAGGTATTAATATAAATAGTGTGTTTCTTCTCCTCTTCTCTCTCCTCTCTCTCCCTCTCAAATTCTCACCTTATAAAACCTCTCATTGCCGGTAACCCACCTCTCTCTCCCACTCTCCCACTCTCTGTACGGACAAAAATACTCCCTCTCTCATTTTCTTTCTCTCTCTAAAAGGTATTAATATAAATAGTGTGTTTCTATGTATGAATTTGTGAGAATTTTGATCTAGAATCGGAAACCCAAGAAATTTCCTTTTTTTTCTTCTCCGGCGAGATCCGAACTTTCCGGGGAGATTCTCCGGTGGACGATGCTCCACTCTCCGGTAAGGTTCTCTTGTAAATTCAGTTCATTTACCAAGAAATGTTAGATCCTTTCGTTTCGGTTCACCTCCGATCCAAAACCTGGTTCCACAAGAGGAAAAAGAACTAGAAAAATTTCGAATTAAATTTGTTAACTTTTTTGTACCATATTTCATAGATTTTTTGTGCTGGTTTTTTGTACAGTCCGTACAATTAGGGTTAGGGTTAGGCTTTTTGTTAAAGTTTCCAATTTGGGGGGGTTTTTTTGTCTGTTAATTATGTACATATGGTTAAAGTGTTGGATTAGAGCTGAATTTTGAAGTGAATTTTGTGAAAATTGTAAATTTGGGGGAAAGTGGCTAAGATGAATTTGAGTGCTACCGAGGAGGAATCGCCGTCTACGGCGGCTGCGGCTGCCAAAGAGGTTCATATTCCGGCGGAGATTGACTGGGAAATGCTCGACAAATCGAAGTTTTTCTTCCTCGGTGCTGCACTATTTTCAGGCGTGTCCGGGATGCTTTACCCGATTGTGGTGTTGAAAACTAGGCAACAAGTAGCTCAATCAGAAGTGTCTTGTATCAGGACTGCTTTTTGGATTGTAAGGAATGAAGGGTTTAGGGCATTGTATAGAGGATTTGGAACTTCCTTGACGGGCACGATTCCAGCCCGGGCGCTTTACATGACTGCATTGGAGATTACAAAGAGTAATGTGGGCTCGGCCACGGTTAGGTTAGGGGTTCCAGAGCCGACTGCAGCCACGGTCGCCAATGCAGCTGCAGGGTTGAGCGCCGCGATGGCTGCACAACTTGTTTGGACTCCAATTGATGTGGTGAGCCAAAGGTTGATGGTTCAAGGTAGTAGTAGAGGTTGTGGTGGGAATTTGAATTCACGTGTTGCTAATGTGTCGGCTTGTAAATATGCTAATGGGATCGATGCATTTAGGAAGATTTTGAATACAGATGGGCCAAGGGGGTTGTATAGGGGGTTTGGGATATCGATATTGACATATGCGCCATCAAATGCAGTGTGGTGGGCATCTTACTCTATTGCACAAAGGATGGTTTGGAGTGGATTTGGGTATTACTTTTGCAAAAAAGATGAATATGGTAATGAGAATGGGGTGAACAGGTTTAGGCCAGATTCGAAAACTGTAATGGCAGTTCAGGGAGTCAGTGCAGCCATGGCGGGTGGTGTTTCGGCTTTGATTACAATGCCACTTGATACAATTAAGACCAGATTGCAAGTCTTGGATGGGGAAGAGAATGGGCGTCGAGGGCCAACTATTGCACACACAATTAGGAATTTGGTTAAGGAAGGAGGTTGGATGGCTTGTTACAGAGGATTGGGGCCTCGGTGGGCTTCAATGTCCATGTCTGCAACAACAATGATCACTACCTATGAGTTTCTGAAGCGAATGTCAACAAAGAATCAGGAAGCTGTGACATGATGAGATGAAAAAGAAAAGAGGTCTTTTCTTTGATCTTTGTCTAAATCCTGTTTATTTTCTCTTCCTTGTTTCTGTTGTTCTCTGTTTTGGCCTTTTTCTGTGTCTGCTTATAGCCTGCCCTGCTTTACTGGTTAACCATTGTAAGCCATGGCAGGTGTTATATATACATATATATATATATATGAAATAATTCCTTTTTTATTTTCTCCTTCACTACACCTTATGTATGTTATCTCAATATGGTGTTATCCAGAACTTCTGGTTCATGTAATTTGCAAAGCTCAATAGCATAATTTTGGGTTCTCTTTGTGTTTATAAAACATTTGTTTCATTTTCCATATGGGACTAGTTTAGAATAGTCAAGATTCCTTTTGTTGCAGATTCAATTGCATATGGTCTTGGGAGTAATTGAATTTCTTCTGCAAGCATTTTGTTTGGTGTTTGTTGGATAGAAACTTAAGCATCACTTGGGGTTCCCATCAATGTTTTCTTTTTTCATGATGTTATTGATTAATTGGCACATGATAGCTAGTGGTTGTGGATAACTTAAAGTAAATGGTGGGGAACACCTTGCATCTTGGATGGATGTGGGACTTGTGAGAGAATCTTTATAAGATTTAACTTAAAAGCTGTATGACCCTACGATATCAGTCTTAGCACTCACTCCAAAATCTTGATTTTATTTATAATTAGTAACTTATATTAAAATGTAGGGAAATGCTAACGAGTGCCCTTAGGGCACTAGTTAATAATCCATTTTAGGAAAGTTTTGATACCACTTTTATAAAAAAATGAAAAAAGCTGTCGAAATATTAATTACTTTTTTTTCATTTCCCATAAAAATTTTCTTTAAATGGATTCTTAACTAGTGCCCTAAGGGCACTTGTTAGCATTTCCCATGTTAGGTTTGGCTTATCTAGTGCTATCTTATTAATGACTCATTAAATATTTAATGTTGGCTTATCTACTGCAATCTTGTTAATGACTCATTAATTATTTAATGTACTCCCTCTTCTTTTATGATCTGTGAATTGCTAATCTGACGGCCAAAATGGCTGAGGACACATATTTATCTCATAATTAAAGTCTCTAGTGTGTGTCCTAGTCATTTTGGCTGTGTATATATAGCATCTTCTTATATTTAATGTGAAAAAGAGGTAAGTTTCACCAAGCACCAAACTCATTTAATATTAAAGCATGTAAATATATTCTTATACATTCTTTATTGTATTTAGTTATGTCTATTGTCATATATATATATATATATATGAAATACTTTTTTCAGGCGTGCCTGTTGCTAGTATCTTTTGTATATCTAATGTGAAATGTGAAAAGGAGATGAGTTCAGCCATTGTTGAAACTCATACAATATGTAAATTTTCCCCTGTTCCCTATTTATTGAATTTTTTGCTAATGTCAACTGGGTTAATGTTTGTGTGTGTATTTTGTTAGCATGACTGTTGCTATTATATAATTAAAAATCAATGATGCTTTGCATTTGGGAGCACGTACTCTGACACCTCTAGCTATAAGTAATCTGAAGGCAGGTGACATGTTAATCATTTATAAGAAGGAAAAACAGTACACAAAGGGATTCTAATATGAAACTATTGTGTAATATTATGTCCAGAATATTTTCAAAACGAATCATTCTGAGTTGTAATTATTATTGATGGGTTAAAAAGATATGTTAATGATGGGCCCAAATAGAATTTGTAATAAGTTACTATTTAAAATTCGTTGTAAAAATGTTTTGATCTTTGAATCTTAGAGCATCCCCATTAGCATGTGCATAAATGTGCAAAATGGAAAAAGTAACTAAATTTACATAATTTGACCAAAAAATCACCCACATCAGTGGGTATAAACTTGTGTATAAATACACAATTGCTACAGTAACCATGCATATATGTACGGTTACTGTAGTATGTGTATTTAATATTTTAATAATTTGTTCTCTCTTGGTCTCTGCTCTCTCTCTCATTCTCACCTGACTCTCTCCTTGTCTTTACTCTCACCTCACCTCACTCACCCTTTTCCGCATGCCTCCATTGCCACCGGTCAAACCATGCCTCCACTGTCGCTAGTCATCAAACCCTCACTCTCACCTCTCTCCCTTTTCCTCATGCCTTTGTTGCCACCAATCATCAAACCCTCACTCTCCCTTTTCCTCATGCCTCCATTGCCACCAATCATCAAACCCTCACTCTCCCTTTTCCTCATTTGATCAAATCATTTGATAAAATAGAGAATAAAAGCCATTCAAAAAGAGAACTGAACCAAAAAAGAGAAAGCAAAAATTCATTCTCTTCTCACCTTAGATCTGATCCAAAAAGAAAAAAAGAATGTCTTCTTCGTCAGGTTTTAGCGACTACTTTGTCCCTTTTTTTTCAAGTATGGGAGCAGCGTACGGAACGGCGAAGAGCGGAGTTGGGGTGCGTCGATGGGTGTGATGAGACTAGAGCTGGTGATGAAGTCAATCATGCCGGTTTTGAATTAAGCTGGTGATAAGACCAGAGCGTCGATGGCATCGATTGACTGGGTTTCAGATTGAGTGAGTTTCGGAGTGTTTGTTTCTCGGATTGAGTGGGTTGATTTTCCTTGATGATGCTGGTTGGGTGAGTGATGATGGTGGCTGGGTGTGGAGAGATCGCTGATATCGTTGGGTCTGTGAGAGAGAGGGGCAATGAGGGAGAGAATAATAAAAAATTGTAAAAAAAATGAATATTTTATTGAATAAATGTGTTGATGTGTAAAATAGAAAAAGTAAATTTTTTTGTGCAAAATAGAAAGAAAATTTGCACCCACGGATGCGGATGCTCTTAGTGGTGTGTGGTGCCTGTAGGTCTGGAGGCTTTTAATATTTTGTCCCAAATTAGTGGGCCTTGTAGCTTCTTTTAATCACTAGAAACCAATATAGGCTTAGGGTTATATTTAATAGGCGGATGAGTGTTTTCATTTTCCATATGGGACTAGTTTAGAATAGTCAAGATTCCTTTTGTTGCAGATTCAATTGCATATGGTCTTGGGAGTAATTGAATTTCTTCTGCAAGCATTTTGTTTGGTGTTTGTTGGATAGAAACTTAAGCATCACTTGGGGTTCCCATCAATGTTTTCTTTTTTCATGATGTTATTGATTAATTGGCACATGATAGCTAGTGGTTGTGGATAACTTAAAGTAAATGGTGGGGAACACCTTGCATCTTGGATGGATGTGGGACTTGTGAGAGAATCTTTATAAGATTTAACTTAAAAGCTGTATGACCCTACGATATCAGTCTTAGCACTCACTCCAAAATCTTGATTTTATTTATAATTAGTAACTTATATTAAAATGTAGGGAAATGCTAACGAGTGCCCTTAGGGCACTAGTTAATAATCCATTTTAGGAAAGTTTTGATACCACTTTTATAAAAAAATGAAAAAAGCTGTCGAAATATTAATTACTTTTTTTTCATTTCCCATAAAAATTTTCTTTAAATGGATTCTTAACTAGTGCCCTAAGGGCACTTGTTAGCATTTCCCATGTTAGGTTTGGCTTATCTAGTGCTATCTTATTAATGACTCATTAAATATTTAATGTTGGCTTATCTACTGCAATCTTGTTAATGACTCATTAATTATTTAATGTACTCCCTCTTCTTTTATGATCTGTGAATTGCTAATCTGACGGCCAAAATGGCTGAGGACACATATTTATCTCATAATTAAAGTCTCTAGTGTGTGTCCTAGTCATTTTGGCTGTGTATATATAGCATCTTCTTATATTTAATGTGAAAAAGAGGTAAGTTTCACCAAGCACCAAACTCATTTAATATTAAAGCATGTAAATATATTCTTATACATTCTTTATTGTATTTAGTTATGTCTATTGTCATATATATATATATATATATGAAATACTTTTTTCAGGCGTGCCTGTTGCTAGTATCTTTTGTATATCTAATGTGAAATGTGAAAAGGAGATGAGTTCAGCCATTGTTGAAACTCATACAATATGTAAATTTTCCCCTGTTCCCTATTTATTGAATTTTTTGCTAATGTCAACTGGGTTAATGTTTGTGTGTGTATTTTGTTAGCATGACTGTTGCTATTATATAATTAAAAATCAATGATGCTTTGCATTTGGGAGCACGTACTCTGACACCTCTAGCTATAAGTAATCTGAAGGCAGGTGACATGTTAATCATTTATAAGAAGGAAAAACAGTACACAAAGGGATTCTAATATGAAACTATTGTGTAATATTATGTCCAGAATATTTTCAAAACGAATCATTCTGAGTGGTAATTATTATTGATGGGTTAAAAAGATATGTCAATGATGGGCCCAAATAGAATTTGTAATAAGTTACTATTTAAAATTCGTTGTAAAAATGTTATAAATATAACATTACTCATGTTTTGATCTTTGAATCTTAGAGCATCCCCATCAGCATGTGCATAAATGTGCAAAATGGAAAAAGTAACTAAATTTACATAATTTGACCAAAAAATCACCCACATCAGTGGGTATAAACTTGTGTATAAATACACAATTGCTATAGTAACCATGCATATATGTACGGTTACTGTAGTATGTGTATTTAATATTTTAATAATTTTTTCTCTCTTGGTCTCTGCTCTCTCTCTCATTCTCACCTGACTCTCTCCTTGTCTCTACTCTCACCTCACCTCACTCACCCTTTTCCGCATGCCTCCATTGCCGCCGGTCAAACCATGCCTCCACTGTCGCTGGTCATCAAACCCTCACTCTCACCTCTCTCCCTTTTCCTCATGCCTCTGTTGCCACCAATCATCAAACCCTCACTCTCCCTTTTCCTCATTTGATCAAATTATTTGATAAAATAGAGAATAAAAGCCATTCAAAAAGAGAACTGAACCAAAAAAGAGAAAGCAAAAATTCATTCTCTTCTCATCTTAGATCTGATCCAAAAAGAAAAAAAGAATGTCTTCTTCGTCAGGTTTCAGCGACTACTTTGTCCCTTTTTTTTCAAGTATGGGAGCAGCGTACGGAACGGCGAAGAGCGGAGTTGGGGTGCGTTGATGGGTGTGATGAGACTAGAGCTGGTGATGAAGTCAATCGTGCCGGTTTTGAATTAAGCTGGTGATAAGACCAGAGCGTCGATGGCATCGATTGACTGGGTTTCAGATTGAGTGAGTTTCGGAGTGTTTGTTTCTCGGATTGAGTGGGTTGATTTTCCTTGATGATGCTGGTTAGGTGAGTGATGATGGTGGCTGGGTGTGGAGAGATCGTTGATATCGTTGGGTCTGTGAGAGAGAGGGGCAATGAGGGAGGGAATAATAAAAAATTGTAAAAAAAATAAATATTTTATTGAATAAATGTGTTGATGTGTAAAATAGAAAAAGTAAGTTTTTTTGTGCAAAATAGAAAGAAAATTTGCACCCACGGATGCGGATGCTCTTAGTGGTGTGTGGTGCCTGTAGGTCTGGAGGCTTTTAATATTTTGTCCCAAATTAGTGGGCCTTGTAGCTTCTTTTAATCACTAGAAACCAATATAGGCTTAGGGTTATATTTAATAGGCGGATGAGTGCTTTAAAGTGGACACCAGAATTAGTCGATTAGATATGCCGTAAAGTTATAATAATAATAATAATAATAGTACTCTTTAATCTTCTTTTTGATGACAAACAAAATAGATTGTTCTTTTGCCTCCCCTTGTCAAATGCTTTTGACTCTATTGGTTAAAAATAACCCCCTTTTTTGTGCTTGATCATTTGAGCTTTGCATGCTTGTCATTTATCTTGATTTTGATTGCTTCTTGTCACCAAACTCTTTCAAAATCAGCTTGCGCACGGACAAATCATTTTTTTTCTTTTTAATTTAAATTTTCTGGTCAGTAGGTAAAGTGGAGGGTAATGACAAATCATTTATCTCATTAGCTCAATTGTTAAACCCCTTGGTGAAACATCAACTTCATAGGTGTGGTCCAGGAAAGTGGAAACTTGAGAGAAATAGAACTTATCTTCGAGAATTTTAGGTACGGACAAATCATTTTTTTTCTTTTTAATTTAAATCTTCTGGTCAGTAGGTAAAGTGGAGGGTAATGACAAATCATTTATCTCATTAGCTCAATTGTTAAACCCCTTGGTGAAACATCAACTTCATAGGTGTGGTCCAGGAAAGTGGAAACTTGAGAGAAATAGAACTTATCTTCGAGAATTTTAGGACAAAATTGTTTAAAAATTTCGTATCTATCACACCTGCTTCCACGGTTCCACCTAATCAAACAAGCCCAATATCTGGCCCACGAAACCTAAAGCTCAATCTAGTTTCAGATAACCTTTAAGGGAGTTTGGTTCACTTGATGTTACATCAACATGTAATGTTACATCATCATAAATCTTAGATTCATGTGATCACATTACTTTGATGTGACATTAATATTTTTGGTTAATTAAATTACATTTCAATTATAATCCAAGAATGTAACATTTATATAATAATTATAATAATAAAAAAATTGATTCAAAATAGCCTCAACACCAAAAAAAATGCCAAAATTGCCTTGAACCAAAAAAATACCCTAGAAAGACCCAAAATGACCAAATAACCCTTAAAATCTCAATAAAAAAAATAAATGAAATCTAGAAAATGACTAAAGTACCCATGTAACATCTAAAATTGCCAACAATACCCTAAATCTAACAAAAATGACCAAAATACCCCTCAAAACATCAAAATGACCAAAATAGTTCCAAAATCTCTAAAATACCTTCGAAATCACTAAAATGATCAAAATACCATCGAAACCTCAAAGTAACTTAAAATACCCCAAAATTTCTTAAATCAGCCAAATAGCCTCAAAACCTCTAAAATAACCAAAATATCCCTAAAACTGCTAGAATGAGCAAAAAAAAAACATGAAACATCTAAAATGACCAAAATATCCGAAAACATTTAAATGATTAAAATACACCTTGAAATCACTAAAATGACCAAAATGCCCTTACATCCTCTAAAATGAGCCAAAAAAAAAAAACTTGAAACCTCTAAAATGACCTAAATACCCCCCAAAATCTCAAAATGAACATAATACCTCCTACAAAATGAACAAAATACCCCTAAAACCTCAAAATGACTAAAATTGCCCATGAAACCTCTAAAATGACCAAAAATGCCTTTAACCTCAAAAATGACCAAAATTTCAATGAAATATCTAAAATATCCTAAAATATTTAAAATTGCCAAAATACTCTTTTAACTTCCAAAATGACCAAAAAAATATTTTGGAACCTCAAAAATGACCAAAATACCCCTAAAAACGTTAAATAACACAAAATAACCTAAAACTTTTGTTTATTTCGAAGGTTGTGGGTACTTTGGGCCAGTTTAAAAGTTTCAAGGTAGTTTAGTCATTAAGATGGTTTTGGGGGTATTTTTGATCATTTTACAGGTTTCGATATATTTTTGATCATTTTAGAAGTTTTGGGATTATTTTGGTCATTCAAGTGATTTTAGTATATTTTTGTTTTGAAGTTTTTGGGGGTATTTTGGTCACTTTAATGGTTTCGAGAGTATTTTGGTCATTCTAGTGATTTTCGGGGTATTTTGGTTATTATAGTGGTTTTGGAATTATTTTCGTCATTTTAGAGGTTTCGAAAGTATTTTGGTCATTCTAGTCATTTTCGGGTTATTTTTAGCCATTTTATTAATTTTGGGGTATTTGGTCATTTTAAAGGTTTCAATGTTATTTTAGTAATTTTTAAGGTTTTGGGATATTTTGGGTTTTTTAGAGGTTTCAAGAATATTTTGGTCGTTTTTGAGGTTTTAAGGGTATTTTGGTCATTTTCTTAGGTTTAGGTGTATTTTGGTCATTTTTAGAGGTTTCAAGGGTATTTTGGTCATTTTAGAGGGTTTGGAGGTATTTTTGTCATTTTTGAGGTTTCAAGGGTCATTTTAGAGATCTTAAGGGTATTTTGGTTATTTTAGAGGTTTCAAGAGTATTTTAGTCATTTTTTTATGTTTCTAGGGTATTTTGGTCATTTTTGAAGTGTTGGGGGGCATTTTGGAGGTTTTTTGGGATATTTTGGACATTCGTTGTGCATTTAAGTTGTTTTGGTGGTTCCGATGGTATTTTGGTCATTTTAAAGGTTTTAGGGTATTTTAGAGGTTTTTTTTATATTTTAATAATTCTCATGAGTAAAATAATTTTTTTTTTTTTAGTATTGGCAATTTTGTGAATTCAATAAATTATTACATCCCTGCTAATAAGTAATGTAAGATCACCTCATTTAAGAAGGTGATGTGATTATGGTGATGTAATATATTTTATAATCTTAAATTATGGCAATATTAGAAAAAATTAAATGAACCAAACACCTTATGGTACGTTTGGTACATTGAATGAGAATTATGGCGGGAATTGTAATCTTTATAACTAGTAATAAAGTGTGTTGTAATATAATAACTAAACCTATTCATTAGTTTGGTTATGAGTTATAACATTAAAATAAAACTTAACATTTATTTTAGGAAATATCTTACTCATACAATTATATCTCCTTAAAAATTATTATTTTTAAATTTAAGAGAGATATGTGTTATTTTTTATGATTTTTTATTTTTATAATTGTTAGATTTATATGGAAAGTTTGTTTATTTGGAAATATATTAAGTTTTAAAATTATTGCACTTACTAAGGAATAATTAATACAACCTTTTAAAGAGGAATAGTTATTCCTCATTTTGAAGAATAGCTATTCATAAGGAATGACTATTCCTTGTAATAAAAACATAATCAAACTAAAGAATAACTAAACTATAGGAATAACTATTACATTACAACGCCTATTACAGTCTACCAAACATGCCCTTAATGTCACATTATGGTAATGTGCATCATATCAAAGATACATCATAGTGAACAAAACGCCCCTTAGAGTGAACTATCTTTTTTTATAATCTAGCCCAGAGTATTGAACTCCATTTGATAGAGAACCGTTGGAGGAACTAAACATTGAATATACTTGGATTTGTTTTTTTTTTTTTGGGGGGCGTCTTCTTTTTATGTAACTAGTAAGTTGCCCGTGCAAAGCACGGATAATGTTGTAATGTTTTATATAAGATGACTTTGGAGAATGCTGTACATATATTATATAGCATAATTATTATAGAATTTTGTTAGTAATGAATTCATCATAAGAAGCAACAATTATAAATTGCACACACATATCCATTATAATTAATGAGAAATAAGAAAACAACTTTGGAGAAATATTGTAGAATAAAAGTTGATATAAAATATGTCTTTCTCTTTCTTCTTAATTCTAAAACAAAAATACACATCCCAAACACTCACAGTTAATCACAATCTTTACAAAACTCACAAGTTCACAACCTTTGACCTTAACATAATAGTTAATCTACGAAGCTTGCTAGTAAAACTAAATTCAAACTAAACCTTAGTCTCTAGCCATGTTTTTTATTCCAAAGTTGGGTATCATTTGTTGTCTAGTGTTTTATCATGAATTGTAGAAGCGTAATGAGACATATATTTAAATCTCTAAGAAATTAAAGAGATCAGCATTAAAAAAAAGTGTCAATTTACAATGTGAGCACATGAAAAATAGTTCACTGCTTCTACATTAATTGTTGTCTACAACAAAACACTCAGCTGTTTTATCAAACAACTTGCGTGCATGTAACAAAAATGTAGTTGCGTGAGTCCAAACCAAAATAATAAAGCAAAACTTAAAGAGATCAAAATAATAAAGCAAAGATTTAAGAGAGATTCTAGAGATTATATACCCATCTTTTATTGGAAAAATTAACTTACAATTCAATTGAGGATCCGAAGCATAGCTCTGAGAAGGAGATATGATAGTTGAAGCAAATTGGCATCAATGGAGGAAGAAAGGACAGAGGTATCTAATAGGATTTTGGTTATTCTCCAAAGAAGTGTTACACCGATTCATTTTCCTAGGTGTCCAGCAAGTTGTAAAGGCTGTAGATAGATATAGATATTGATTTCAAAAGAAACACGTTAGTGTGCATTAAATATAAAGGGGGAACTGAAGACTTCAAGAAAGAGAAAGAGATGAACTGTTTTTGCTGAAGCCATTAAGTAACCTGCATTGTTTCTATTTCTAAATGCATGTAAGAATTAACCTTTTTAAAAGGAGGTGAGGTGGAAGATCAAATGCAATAATTACCCAAATAGAGCTCTAATAGAGTGCCACATGGCAGGACCTTATGCACTCCCGCATGAGGTCTCTGCTTTTATATATATATTGATGTAATCATTTCACATCAGTAATTGGGAATTCAAAGATTTTCAAAACGAATTAAAATCCAGCCCAGTGAAATGTTTCTGAGATTGTAAGCAAGCTAGGCACCATGATGTGCTTGGAGGGCTACAATATGATTCTATTTTTAAAATGTTTTATGAGAAAATGGAAAAACAATTAATTTTACTAACAACTTTAATTTTTATATTTTCTATAAAAATGATGTCAAAACTTTCTTAGTATGTTTTATTAATAATTGCAATAAAGGCAATTATTAACATGACCCTTCCATATAATAACCAATGCGTTATAATAAGGCAAAACTACCCCTACTAGGCTACTACATATTTAAATTAGAACATGGACGAAGCCATTCATAGATTTGGGGGCAATGNTAAAGAGATCAGCATTAAAAAAAAGTGCCACCGTCCTCCACATTTCAATGTTTGATCAAATCCTATTAAAGCTCAAAATTAATAAATTTTTCTAGGACTACAGTTAGTGCCAAATTCAAATTTGGCAACACTATGTTATTTTTTGTAAGTCTCCCAAACTAATATGAATATGACCTTTTGCAATATGCAGTCATTTGACAAACTGAATCCACAATGGTTGAAAAGTGATTCCAAAACACATATATTTGAATGCCCCAATAAAACTTTCAAATTTTCATCATACATAGAACATTTTGTACTTTAACATAGCAACTTGCCAAATATAAGCATGTACATGCCTTAAAACTATACATTATTATTAATTAAAAAAGAAACTTTTCAATCTTTATAGTACTATAGCGTCATTGTTTGAATGCTCCACCTTCTAAGGAAGATTGCATAAATTTTTTCTTCAGCACATGTAAACTTAGACCTTTTAACTCATTGTCTTACACTAAGTTCATTAATAGCCACATGAACTAAAATGAGGTCTACTCCCCTGATGCTTAACTACATCCAAATAACATTAAAAATTTATCAAGAATGAAAAGATTAATATCATTTTTCTTTTCTTTTTGGGAATGAAAGGCATATCCCCCAAAAACGACAAAGAATCAACATTGATAAAGAGCTAAGTTAAAATCAAAGGAGAAAGAACACTTAATTGAAATAGGCATGAAAAATTAAATTTATATTGTGTGAATATCTTGCAAGAAAATATAGTTAAACCAAGAATTCCATATAACGCCTTCAAGCCCTGTAGCAAAACCAAACATCACTTTGTCCATAGAAAAGCATAAACCTCTACACACCTTCTACAATCATTATTTCTATTTAAACCCATATGCTTTAAGTTACACACCTTCTACAATCATTATTTCTATTTAAACCCATATGCTTTAAGTTACATCTTATGGACAATGAAGCCTTACCTGATCAAGAACCAAAAGTCCCTCAAACATCCCCACTTCTATGAGTCAAGATCCAAGTACCGTACTCTTCATTTGGCTTTTCCCCCCCCCCCCCCCCAAAATTTTTTAAAATATAATTATATAACTATAGATTTAGGTACTAATTTTAGCAATTTCATTCAATAAAATTACATTTTATCTCTCTTATTGATCATTATAAGAGAAATGTTACAACTACAAACTTTTTTACAACATTTTTAAGGACTATTGAGGTAGCAAATTCTTACTGATTTGCATCTGGGTCCACCACTTACATCACTTTTTTACTTACTAATAACCACTAATCACAAAAAAAATTTGTAGATCTAGTATTTTCCTCCTCCTTTAAAGTCCATAAAAAAAAATTTATAAATCTAAAATCTAAAAAAAACAATATACAAGCCCAAAATATTATCCCAACAACAAAAATTACCAATAGGTAATAGCTAAGCTAAAAAAAAAATTGAGACAAATCAACTAATTTTACCAAAAGCAAACAACTTAGCCCTTTAAAAAACCTGAAACAAAATAATTTTGTCCTTACCAACAAAAGACACACTCTGCACACACATAAAAATAATAATAATAAAAGAAAATTTTTGTCGGCTAAGTAATAGAGCTGAAAGCCAAAGCCATTGCATATAGCTAACAATAAAACTGCTCCCCCTAACTCCAAGTCTTAGCTCCATCCCTGAATTAGAAGATATTAAATAAATAAAAAATGAAACGACATAATAGAGATATGATCCACCTAACCCAAATGCTTTGAAAAGTGCATCTTGTTTTATGCTCAAGACAATAATAGAGTTTAGGAAGCACGAACACGAGTATTTGTACGGGTATAATACAACAATATGAATAATTTTTAAAAAATTATAGCATGACATAGTGTGTATGAGTACAACACTAGAACAGCGTCCCAAATGAAATATTCATGCTTTCTAAGGTAGAGTGCTCTCCTTCTAGATACTTGTTTCATTTTATGCAAATGGGAAATCCTGACGAACACATGCTTATGTCCTTGGGGGAAAACAAAAAACATTTGCAACAAAAGATTAAACTAATAACTATTAAATAAAAATTATATATATATATATATAGACTCAAGTGGAGCTTGAAATAGGTAGCTAAATATAGAATAAGACTATTTTGTTTTTGAAGGAATATTGGATAAGACTATAAAGTGATCTAGAGGGTATAAGTAGAATTTTTAAATGTCGGCTGCACCTTATATATATATATATAAGTAGAATTTTTAAATGTCTTCTTTTCTCTTTATTTTGGTGACTGATGTTTTGTCTAGATTATTTCTTCAGAAAGAGGCTGAAGGTTCTCTCCAAGGCATCAAGATTGCGAGAAACTGCCCCCCAATTTCACATCTTATGTTTGTTGATGATCTTGTGGTATTTTCTCGAGCTAACCATGACGACCTTGCGGCTATCCAATATTGCTTATCTCAATTTCAGACTTGGTCTGGGCTTTCCATCAACAAGAGGAAATCGGCAATAACTTTTAGTCAAAATGTTCCTCCATCATCCAAAATCTCTCTGCGCAACTTGACTGGTTTGAACCAACCAACTTCCAAGAATTTCTACCTTGGGCTTCCCACTCATATCCAAAGAGGTCACCAAGCTCAGTTCAACATCATTTCGGAAAAGATCAACAACAGGATTTCTAGTTGGAAAGCAAAGATTTTATCTCAAGCCGCCAAAGCAACTCTTATAAAGTCTGTGCTATCCTCAATACCATCTTATTGGATGTCATCTTTTAAGCTACCAAAGTCTGTTTACGGCAAAATTGATGCTACACTTCGAGATTTTTTATGGGGATTTATTGATTCAGGTCACCATATCTATCCAAAAGCATGGGATTCTTTATGCAAACCAAAATCTACTGGAGGTTTAGGCTTCCGTCAAGCTCATAACATCAACAATGCTCTAATATCCAAACTTGGGTGGATTATTGCTTCTAGTGCTGATAAACCTTGGGCCAACCTTCTCCAATCCAAATACCTTCGTGGTTGTTCCTTCCTAACCTCTACCCTCCAACAAAACTCATCCTACATTTGGAAAGGCATTCACAAAAGCATCCCTTTGATAAAAAATAAAATAAAATAAAATAAAAAATAAAAAAAGGTTATTGCTACCTCATTGGATCTGGTTCTTCGGTGACCATTTGGCATGACCCATGGATTCCCTCAATTCCATCCTTCACCCCAACCCCCCATAACCTTGCTGCCAGACCAACAATTGGTTTCTGATATAATTGTTCCTAAAACTAGACAGTGGAACCGAGCTCTTCTCCACAACCTCTTTGACCATGATACAGCCTCTTCTATTCAACAAATCCACATTCCCTTCACTCCAGTTGCAGATTCCACTATTTGGGCAAAATGTCCAAGTGGGAAATTTTCTGTCAAGTCGGCTTACCTTGCTGACCAAAATGCCAAATTCACAAATTCTGGTCCCCTTATCGCTGTTGAATGGAAGAAATTATGGTCCATGAAGTTCAATGAACGACCCAAATACCACATTTGGAATATTGCATGGGATGTTATCCCCACTAGAGAATTCCTTGCTCGAAGAATTGCTAGGTTGGATTCATCCTGTCCCCGGTGTCATCATCCTCAAGAATCGGTGGTTCATGCTTTGTTTGAGTACCCTTTTGCCATTATTGTATGGAGGCACACAAGTATCCCCGTCAATCCATCTTCCATCCCACCAAAGTCAGCATTTGAATTGGTTAAGTCCATCCTTAATCCTATGTGTCTCCTTGGTCTCTGCCCATCAGTTGGCCCATCTTTCTCCCTATTAGCTGCAATAACGTGTGATTGCATCTGGTGGAGTAGAAACAAACTGATTTTTGAAGACCTATCCAACCCTCCTAATTGGCTTGCTGCTGACATCAACAAATCCTTCAAATCCCATTTTGAAGCATGGTTGTCCATATACCCCTCCACTGCCTCTCAATGGCGGCCCCCACCAACAGGTTGGATCAAATTCAATTTTGACGCTGCCATTCAACCAAATGCGACATTCATCTCTATTGTTGGTCATGATCCTAATGGTATGATTATCTCAGTTTGTACAACAAAGGAACCTTCTCAATCCCTAGTTTGGGGCGAAGCCAAAGCTGCCCTCCTTGCCATTTCCACAACAATAAATCTTGGTTACAAGTTTGTGATTTTTGAAGGCAATGCCAAAGTTGTCATTGACTCTATAGTTTGCTCATCTTCCGATCCTCCATGGGAAATCTCTTCCATTATCTCAGACATCCACAACCTTTTTCCTTACTTTTTTGTTGCAAAATTCTCTTTTTGCTATCGTTCATGTAATGAGCTTGCTTATCATTTAGCCCGTTGGGCGTGTATCTCTCCAACTTGGGGACCCTAATCCATCTCTTCCATCCCTCCATGGGTCTTTTGTAAGGAAGCTGATGGATCAGTTTCCTATTGTTGTTTTTGCCTTTTTAGTAATATATCATCTTACTTTAAAAAAAAAAAAAAAATTCGAAAAAAAAAAAAAAAAAAAAAAAAAAAAGGAAGAAGGAAAAAGAAGAAGAAGAAGGTGGAACTTGAAATAGGTAGCTAAATATACGATAAGACTATTTTGTTTTTGAAGGAATATTGGATAAGACTATAGAGTGATCTAGAGGGTATATATATATATATATATAGACTCAAGTGGAACTAGAAATAGGAAGCTAAATATAGGATAAGACTATTTTGTTTTTGAAGGAATATTGGATAAGACTATAAAGTGATCTAGAGGGTATAAGTAGAATTTTCAAACGTCGGCTGCACCTTATTAGTTATAAGTCATAACTCGTTCTCATTATAGATAGACGTGGATTGATAATGGCGTTAGCACTTCTATATCATTGGACCACGGGTGAAAGAAAATCAAATAAGACATCATGGTCATTGAAGTTAACAGAAATATTTATTCTTCAAGATTTTGGGTCAGGCTTGCATCCTATTCTCGCACAAACATCACGCAAGTAGCTTTAGATCTCACGTTCAGTACTTCCTACTCTTTAAGACATAGTCCTCAAGATATTAAAGTTGAAGCATTTCTTTATGGAAACATAATAATTACAATAAGCTCAGTGCAGGATCGGAGTTTGCTTCATCAACTGACCTTTCAGACCTATTCTTGCAAGAGGGTCACCGAACTAATGTGTATATTCGCTTATCCAAGTTAGTACTTTTCGTATTCCCCACGAATTTTAACGGTGGAACACAATTCCAAATAGAAATTTTTGTAGATTGAGCAATTACCATATTATTGAATCTGAGGCCAAGGAAAGAAAAACCCAAAATACTCCACATAAATAATATTAACCTTGATAATATATATAGGCACTTACAGCATGCCAAGTATTTCACTTTAATGACCAAAAAGTCCTAAAAGGAAAGCTAGCACAAGTGACTTCAAAACACTATAATAACATAACTTGCGAATTAAACTCCAAAAACAGATTCCAATTCTCGCAAATGAGTCACATCCTGAACCTCACGAAACAGTTGTCTTTGCATCTTCCTGAAGAAAATATAATCACAAAGATGTTGCATAAGCAACATAAAAGAGGCAAATCAATTAGAGCTGATATTGATGCAATTAATCGTGGTTGAGAGAAGATTTTGTACTGAACTGAAAAAGGTTGGATTTTCAAAGTCACCCCAAAGCCGACCAAAATGGAATAAATGCAGTTCAGTTTGATTCAAATCAATTCAATTCAATTGGGTTGGGGGGTAGGGGAAAGGAATACACTACTAATTTCAGACCAATTCTAATCGATTTGAAAAATACTAAATATTCATCAATTTAAGGAATCATCAATTGATATGAGCATATCCTTAGTATGAGAATTGATACGAGCATAACCTTAGTATATGTTATTATGGTAATAATGAATCATCTGAGTAACATTTGAGGGGCAGAAAATAGAATCAAGAAAAAGAACTAGAATCCAAAAAAATAAAAAAACATCTGAAGAAGAGCTGAAGATTGCTTACCCAAATCCCAAAGATCACCCTTGGAGCACTGAAACTGCATTAAAAGGTGAGAAAGTTGTGATTAAAAACCTGTAGCCATGAGCAAACTCACTAATTCTTCATCAAAAAACTTCGCTCTTGGTTAAGGTTTTTCATCAAAACTCTCTACCTCTAACAGAGGCCAGGTGCATGTCGGCAATGGAGTGCTGAAGAAAGGAGAAAGGCTATTAATAAGAATTAAGTTCTATTGATAAAAGAGAAAATACTTTTGTTCACAATGATGAACACAATACAAACAGTTATATAGATCATCTGAGTAATGGAAGTCAAAAATAGAGCTACAAAGTTTAAAAACCCTTGTCCAAACCCAATCAAACATGGTATGGATTAACAATGATTAAAGTTGATCAAGGGATCTCTCAGCATCTTCAAACATACGACTATCCCTTTCCTTCCACACCAGCCACATCAAACAAGCCAGCACAAGGTTCCAAAAATCTGGGGAGTGCTTCCTAAACCAATTTCTCCAACCAAATAATAATGTTGGCATAGTATAAGGCAGCACCCAATGAATCCCAAATATCCAAAGAGGTCTTTCATCTTTTTCAAACATACAACTATCCCTTTCCTTCCACACCAGCCACATCAAACAAGCCGGCATGAGATTCCAAACATCTGGGGAGTGCTTCCTAAACCAATTTATCCAACCAAACAATAATGTTGGCATAGCATAAGGCAGCACCCAATGAATCCCAAATATCCAAAGAGCACTGCTCCAAAGGACGAGCAACATCACAATGTATTAAGAGGTCTTTCATCGTTTTCCCAGAACACCAACACATACAACACCAATCCCCTAATATGAACCCCATCTTAGAGTAAGAATCATACCTTATGTAGATTCCCACAAAAAGAATGACACCCAAAAACTCTTCCAAGTGAAGGAATGAGCATGTATGCCACGAATAACCTTTGTAATAGGACCAAAGGGGAGAGAGAGAGAGCGAAGGTTAAGGTGTGGAGGGAAGGTGGCTGTGACTTAAGAGTTGAGAGAGAAAATAACATACTTCCCCCAAACTACATTCTTTTATGTTTAATATATACACAAAAGTACCAAAACAATGTTCAAACCTAAGACATTAATGCAAGAAAAAAGGTGCCTCTTCCACTGAGTAATACATACTTATGTGTTTAAGATTCATACAAAAAGTAACATGTCAGTTGGTTTCGATACCAGAAACCCAGGCCCCAAGATCTAACCAAAGAACTGATTTTTTTTTTTTTTTTTCAGAAATTAAAAACACCACAGACCGATACTGAAGAAGAACTAGCCAAAACTGAAAAATCCAATCAGTTTTGGTTGGTCAGTTCAAAGTACTGGTTTTATAAACCGCCCTAAAAATCAATGAACATCAGATTTTCTATGTTTTTCTAAGAAAAGTTACAGCTAACAATACATTAAATAAGTCAACATCAGTCATTAGTGCATGTAACCACAATAATGAATGATGTTACAGACTTACAGCAAGCAGGATGAGTACAAGTCTTACAGCACCCCAAATAGACAGATATTTCTTGGATTAGAAAGACAGTAACATTTAAAAAGCTAAACAGGGTAAAGATCCAAACTACAACTAAACAGCATTATACCAAAAACTGAGGTCCCTAAACCAGAGTACACATTCACAAGTTGCACTAATTTTAAAAACTAGACAAAGATACCAATCAACCAAACAGTTAGCAGAGTCCACCAAGAGATGAGTACAAAGGTAGATATGCTGCATCTCTCTCCATGTCAAGGGCGAGCTCGCTTATTGCTGCATGATGGACACTTGTACTGCTTAATATGCTCTGCCCTAGCAGGGGTAATCTTTACACACTTCCCATGAAACCACTTCTCACAAATGTCACAGCAAATCCAAAATTCATCTGATGCATAGTTCTCCCCACATGCTCCACACAAGGTCTCGCCATGCTCATCTTCGTCTTCCTCATCCACGACCTCATCTTCCTCCTTCGTAGGAGTAGCTTTTGGATATTTTGGCGCTTCCATTGCCCGCTGCTTTGTCAAAAAAATATAAGAAAACAAATATAAATCAATTGATAAGAGAAACAGGGGTAGTAGAGTGTGTAATTGTAGCCAGTAGGTAAACATTTTGTCCCAAACCAAAGTATGAACTTTCCCTAAATGAATAAATTTTAAAACAATGGTGAATGAATCTCTTAAGTGCTGGTTACAACTAAGGGAAAAATCTAAAAAGAATGATGTCAAGAAATCCAGGAATGGTTAATAATAGCTCCCCAAATGTACAATTTCAGAAGCTGAGACATGACAGCCCCGTTATTTTCTGTCACTACAACACAAACAAGTCAGTCAATCTGTTACATGCCAGTGACACTGAGGGGCAACATCCATCGTAGTACTACATTTTTTTTTTCTTTTAAAAGGCATTCATATCCAACAATGCTACATTCTCACTTCAAGCTGTGATTTGTGGTAATGTTGCCACAGTCCTAAGATGCCATATTATTATTAAGTACGAAGTCATGGCAACTAGGACCAAACCCAAATCAGGTTTTCTTGTTTTCACTGCCTCACTGGAAAGAAAACAAAGAGACTTCTTTTCCAATCAACTACACTAAGCTAAAATGTCAGTTTGTAGGAAATTCTAATTTTAAAGTGACAAAAAGCAACTTGGTTTATCAATACTGAATTATTGGACCAAACATTCTCCTTGATGTTACATTTTACCAAAATTATAATTGTTAAACAAAAAACCAGAACTTGGTAACAAGTTAAGACTTCCCACTGAGGAAAACACAGTTCAGTTGAGCTTCCCTCAAAAACGCCAGACCGACTTAATGGCCACTGCCCACATATGTATTGTAATTTTCTTCACCAAATAAAAGCATTATATACAGGAAATCCTTTTACCACTTTAGAATTCGACTTGGACTTGTTGCCACTGTGATTTGAGACAGATGACTTCTCCTTTGATTGTTTCTTTGCAGTACCAGACACAATTTCAAAAATTGTTGGAAGTTCATTTATCATATTAAAGAGCCGCTTCCTGCATCACGAGTAATAAGACAATGGAATAGCATCTCATGGAAAATCAGCCACATAATAAATCAAAGATTACAACATCTAAACAATGGTTTCATACTTCATGCTTCAACAACTGTAAGAATACAACTGGGTTTATCCATTTCTAGAAATCCAACTGCACCCAGCTAAAAGTAAAATATCAGTGCCTTTCATTCAACAAATGATTAAGATAGATACCTGACATCACATCTCAAAGTGCATAAAAGTGAGTCTTAATATTGTAAATAGACTGTTATTTATTGGGCATCAAGCACAGAATATATTACACTACATGATGAAGCATTACATATAGTATGAGTCAACTGAGCATGTACATTTCTATGGTACTTGATAGAACGCATGAGAAGTTGAAACCCTTCTATTAAGCACTTGCAACTAAGAGTGAAACTTCAACATTAACCATTGGACATACAAAAAAAATGGTCAATGTATGCTACATAATCAAAGATTATTCAATCTAATAAGGGGTCCAAATCTGGTTTTAAAACCCAAAAATGACGAAAAAACAGATAAAGTGGTCAGTCATTTAGTTTGCATCACAGAGGGTAAAAAATACTATTATCCAAAAACAATCAATAATAACCTCAATTGAACCAATAAAAGACCATGATTTCCAACATAAGCCAAATTTTATGGTGCCTAGATGCAAATTTCTCTCCCTTAACCATTGAGTCACCCAATCAGGCTGACTTGCCCAAAGTTACAATCATGCTGCAAGTTAAGGAACCTACACTTTAATATCAAATCACTAAAAGGAAGCGAAGTACTTAAAATGACAATATCTACAAACAATAAATTGCTAGAAAGAGTATGCCAAATCAGTAAAGGAAGATAGAAAATTCAGAAAAGTCCGTAAGTTTACCTGTCAGCCCTATCAAATCCAAATCTGGAACCAAAATAGAAGGCAACAGCAATCAGCCATGCATCACTATGGACAGCAACTAAAGATAACCAGTCCTTATCTTGCATGCCATCTCTCGCAAAGTTAATTCCCAATGCAGGCTCTGGAAGCTCTGGAGGCACCTCTTCAGCTGGTAAATTGACTTCCCATTGCTCACTAGGAAAGCCATACAAACATAGATTCTCCTTTTCTGTAAGAACAAACTAGTGCATAAAGACCATGGAACAGAACACAATAAAATAGCTACGAATCAGAAATAAAAATCAAAAAGAAAAAAAAAAAAATAATATATATATATATATATATGGGGATACAAAGCACAAAATTTAAAACCATAACTTCATATTAATTAATGACAAATTATTGCAAAAAAAAAAAAAAAAGGCAAAAACAATAACTGTTGTTAAAATTGGAAACACCAAGCTATTTTAAGAATTATGTCCACAGAAAATGACCAGTTCTATGAACATGAAACTATAAAGGTACAAGAAGATCTAATGGCAAATAAAATTTTGAGTGACTGCATCATATCAATGACAGGATACTGCACAAAATCCCAAAAATAGCACAAAATTTTATGTAACAACAAGGGTTTTCTATTAGATATTTAAATTAAATGAGGTCTTTTTGATTTTCACCTCAAAGTAGCCCTTCTAATGCATTATGATGCTGCTTCTGCTTTGGGGAGTTAGACTTTTCAAGTGTTTGGGATTCCATGGGTGTTACCTAAGCAGGTGGTTGATCTCTTGTTCAGGAAGAATTGGTTTGGGAAGCAATCATTAAAAATTTGGAATCTTGTCCCTTCATCTTTATTGTGGACATTGTGGAAGGAACACAATAGTTGCAATTTTAAAGATGATTAGAACTATGTGTGATTGGCCTCGTGCATGTGGTCTTACAAATAGCAATTACCTTTTTGACTTCCAATAATCATTTTCTTTTTTTTTATAGTTTTCTGTAATCATCTAATGATGATTAACTTTTTTCATAAACGCGTACTTATAATGTAAAGGCTATAACAAAAAAAGAATTATAAGACAAAACGCAATTAACACATTGATAGAACTTCTTAGCAAATTAACTTTTTTTAGGTCTTCAGTTACACAGACAAACATAGTGAGAATCAAAATCATTTACCAGCCCCTTATTGCATGCCACAGATAAGAACACACCATCTTATAACTCAATCAACAAAGGAACAGTGCATACATTGCAAATATATGCAAGAAAGGGGGGTGTGGATTCATATCTAAAAACTTTCATCCATTTAATAAGTAATTCAAGATGAAGAAAGAAATAGCTCCTCACCCGGATCACACTGCTGATAAAAATCTTCAACATCTGCAACAACAAAATGAAAAATACATAAATAGTCAATACTCAATACAAATGCTTTCCAAAAAAAGCCCTAACTTCAAACAATAAAATATCCAAAGAATTTTCCAAAAGTAACAAAAAGTAATAAATAAGAAAACGACAATGAGCTCTTGCTCAACTGGCACCTCCTCTTTGGTGGAGGATACGGTTGTGAGTTTAAGACCCAACGGGTCATAAAAAATCATTTGCGACCCCTCTTCCACGTTCATTACAACTAACTAAACGACATTTTCTACCTCAATTTTCTAAAAGTACTTAAATTCAGAAACTAACTGCTTTCCCCCGAATTTTCTTAACAAACCATATAACCGCTAATTGAACAAGAAAAAAACACATATATAGATGAAATACATATTTCTAACGCAAATTCAAATTCAAATTCATGAGCTGTTTTGTTGTTGTGACAATGTACATTAATGAAAGTAAATCATTCTGCTCTCACTTAAATCCCGAAAATTCAAATTCTGCTCGTAGTTACGCAGACCTCTCTTTTCCTTTCTTTTCTTTTTTAACTTTCAAACTTACACAACAACATCAAACAAAACGCAAAAATTTTCATCCTCCTAAGCTTTCTCACTAACCAAACACAGCTAATTCAATCCTCAAAACCTGTACACAATTCTCCCAATGCCAAGACAACCAAATTATATCAAAAAAATTATTCAAAAACAGTTTTTCTCGTGTCTATTATTCTTCAGTTTTCTTCTACAAATTAAACAATTGCACAGTTAAAATCGTTTTTCTCTCAATTTCTCCGGAAACAAACAAAGCACTAAACCAAAACCAAGCAAAAAAAAAAAAAAATCAACAACACAAAATTCAAACTAAATTCTTAGAAAAAAAAAATAATTAAATAATAAAAATAAATTCAAACAAAGAAAACCGCTTCATATTCCGTAATTCACAACAACAACAAAGAAAACCTAAAAGAGAGAGAAGAAGCGCATTCTCTAACAGCGAAAACGACATGCCGTAACGCTCAAAACGACAGTAGTAACGTAAACGAAACACGCAAGAAAAAAGAAAAAAGTTAGAGAGAGAGAGAGAGAGAGAGAGAGAGAGAGAGAAACCAGTAGTGAGAGCTTTGATCAAAGCAGCTCTACGACCCTTGAAATCCCTAAAAACCTCTTCTACTGTGCGTGGATTATAGTGTGCTGCTGCTGCTGCTCTCCTACTCCTACTCCTCCTGTTCCTCCTCCGCTCTCATATCTCTCTCTCTCTCTATCTATGTGAGTTTTTTTTTTTCTCTCTCTCTCTCTCTCTCTGAGAGTGAGCCAACCAAGTCAAAATAAAGTTTAGTTAATGTAAAATTTAATAAATAAATGTGTGTGATGTGATGGGTATATGTATATAAGGGAGGATAGGGATGAGGTTTTGGTTTTATTTTAGGGGTAGGGTTGGGATTTTGTTTTTTTAGAGATTGCGGATTTGAATCTGGGTGGATTTGACGGGTTAACTGGATTTGATAGAGTCATGATGAGTCCGACACATTGCTGAAAAAAATATAGAAAGTTGTTAATACCCAACCAAACTCATGCTCATTTGGATATTGGAGTCGTCTACGGCCCTTTTTGGGCTTTCAAAAAGTGGCTCATTCTAATCACTTATTCTAATCACTCTTCTTCTCTTCTTTTGCTCTCTTATCTAGAAGATTAATTCTATTACTCTCGTATAAAAAATAAAAAAAAAAATTCCTATTACTATATTATCCAACAATTTTACACATTTTGTCACAATTTTCTCTTTGTGAACGACCGTGAATAATAGAAAAAAAAAATTTATGAGTTAATTGGTGATAATAACAGAAAATCAATAGCAATCTGTCATATTATGGTAAAGTATAACGAATATCAAAAAAATTAAAAAAAAATTGTGGTTGACAAATGTCCTTTGAGTAAAGGTCGAATTTTATAAAATTGTGGTTGACATAAATTACCACCGCGCACCCTTGGTACAATGGTCACTCCACAATATAAATGCTTGTAGAGTATGGGTGATAAGGGTCAAGGTTTAAGTCTCCAAGATAAAACTTCATACATATATACACTTAGATTAGGCTATTGTAAAAATTCTATCTTGTATTAAAAAAAAAAATTACTATAGACATAAACTATTTTACAATATTTTTACAAACTACTAATGTGGCTTTAACATTTTCCAAATAATTATTGATAAGTAAAAATGGGATATTAATAATGGACTCAAATTAGAACTAGTAAGAATTTTTCATATCAATAGTTTTGTAAAAATGTTATAAAATAGTTTATAACTATAGCGGTAAGGACTAGATTTAAATTCCTAGTCCAAAATGTGAATGGACTTAGGCTCAAAAAGCCCAAAACAATGAATTTGTAAAGAAATGGGTTAGAAAACTAGGTTTTAGTTAATTGAACAATAAGTTAAGTAGGTTGATGACAAAAGAGCGAAGATAGACAAGTTTAAACTGAAGAAAAAATGTCATTGGCAATGTCCGAGGAGACTGATTCTTATATAATGCTCTTAAATGTGGTTACAAGTTTGGTTCTAGATTGCTACAGTGTTTCCTCCTTTTTCTTTCGATCCCTTTATCTCGTTGCCCTCTCCTTCTTTTATATTGTCATTTCTTTTCACCCCTACCTTCCACGTGCATACTAGATGGTTGGTGTTGATACTTGTCCCATCAACACCTCCCACAAGTCCTCATGTAACAGCTGTAAGGCTGAAATCTACTATTCAGACATCACCTCCATATTAATGCGGCCAAGAAGTTAGCTATAGTGCATTTAATGCGGATGTAGCAGCTCTCTCCTTAGATATTTTAGGACACTTCCCTATCTTGAGCTCTCATAGTGCTTATCCGTATCAACTGAGTGTTTTTGTAACGTTCCCCCGGACGGCAGACCATCTCTACGGACCTTGGCCTCGGTCAACCGAGGAGACTCTTATCCTTAGCACAACCCCCAGGTTGTTATGATCTAAACTGGCTTTTCCGTTTGCCAACATGGGCTCTTTTGGCAGCGTTTACCCCCCTCTCGGACGCCTTTAGTCCACGGCTTGGGCCTTTAGCTCTCAGCTTGGGCCTTAAGTTCATTATATACACAAATAATGGGCTCTGAGGCCCAATGTCCTTACAATAGCATTACTCATTTTATAATGAAGTAGATTCACTTCTTTATAAGAAATTTGGTTATTTTCAATTTAAATAGTATTTATTTACAGAACGCATTAATGCGTGGTCGGTTACATTAATTAAGGAAGAATCAAGTGGATTTCACCACATTAGGAAGTAGCAAAAATAAATAGACAAGAGTCTGAATTCGATAAGAATTGGATGTATTAGAATTGATTAAGCGTGTGTTTAGCATTAAATTAAAAAGCTAACTTTTTTTTTTACTATTTAGCTTATTTTTGCTATTATTTATAGGTCTCATTGTACTTTTTAGTACTATTTATAAGTTCTACTATACTATTTTAGCTACATTTTAGATTTATCTACAATACTTTCAACAAAAAAATTTCAATTTCAACTAAATAAGCTGTTCCCAAATAGACATTAAGTGTAGTTATGCATACTCTTTAATATGTGATAGAGGATAGATGATGTAATATATTAGAATTAAAGAGTGTAAAACTTTGGTTTTACACCACATCCTTATAAAATTTAATTTCAATAAAAAACTATCTCCTAAACTAGATAGTATGTAATTGGTTTACAACTTCTAATATTTCCAAAACACTAGAATTCAAATCTCACTCCTCACTTATAATTAATTAGTAAATTATCACCAATAATATATATATATATATATACACTTTCTTTTTTCTTTTTTTGCAAACTCCAAAAAAGCTAATCAATTGCCCAGAATAAAAATCCAACCAACCTTAACCGCATTTCGTCACATGTTTACCGAACCACTTGTTTATTAGTTTTTGCAATACAAATTGGACCCGTTTCTATTCCCCTTCACTAGCGCGGCATCCTTTTTTTTTTTTGAAAGCACTGCAGCATCCTATTTGAATTTGCTTCATTTCCCAAAGCGGTTAGGTGTTCTACTTCTGCTCCATTTTAGGCCCGTTTGGTCACCCATTTCAAAACATAGTGTGTTTAGTGTTTAAACACTAAACACTATTGTCCAAAAACAAAAAACTGTGTTTGGTGGACCAGTTCTGCTCAGGATTGTTTGAAAAAATATTGTTCAGAAATCCATGTTTAAACAGATGTTTTTGAAATCACCTAGGAGCTGATTTTAAACAACAAACACTAGTTTCAGTGGCACTTCGGTAATAATATTGAACACTCTTTGTGGGCCCAGCTGGTCAGCTTTTTTTTCAAGTATCATCTCCTCTCTTTACTCTCATCTCTTCACGCCCAATCCTCTCGCACCTGGTATGAAGATCACACAGAGCAACCCAGCGGCATAACTCTCACCCACCTCCATAGGTCCCCTCATCGACCTAGCGCCATAAATCATCACCGACCCATCATAAACGCATCTTCGACAACAAACAAAGAACAGAAAAATTGGGGGTTTTCCCGATTGGTGAGGAAAACAAAAGAAAAAAACAAAAAAGTGAGAAATATGTGAGTGAAGAAGGAACGGTTCAGTCTTTAGACAAAAATCTATTGACAAGCAAGGTGAAAGTAAGATTTGAACCTGGATCTTGGAGTAATGGGTCGGCAACTCGGCGGCGACAGAAGCTCGATTAGTCGCTGGGTCTTGGAGTGTTGACAGTGGAGATGAGATTCGAGGAACTTGAAGCCTAGCCGTGGATCTTCTTTGGCGTGGATGGAGATGACTGTGCGTGGGTTTGATTTTCTGCTCTCAGGGAATGGTTTTCTGCTCTTAGGGAAGAGAAACAGCTAAAGAAGGAAAGAGAGGAGCAATGTTATTTAAAGATGTTCTCTCTCCTCATTAAAAAATTGTTATTTCGTACGTGGGTCAGCTTTTTTTACCATCCAAAACATACATACCAAACACATATTTTATATTTTTTGAACACTAAAAAATGTTATTTAAACCATGATACCAAACACATTTTTTTTTTTTATTGACACTAAAAACATATTTTTTAACAACACTTTTTAAACCACAATTTTCACATCTTTTTAAACAACAATTTTTAAACTCTATGACCAAACGGGCCCTTAGTTTCGTATTTTAGAGCATTTATATCAGGATGTGTATTTTACACATCTATTTTTACAGTAAAAACTTACTTTTTCTATTTTATACATTCACTTTTACAAAACACCCACATCAGTTCATCTATTTTACAAGATATTTCAATAAAATATTCATTATACTCCATTTTTTTATTATTTCTCTCTAACTACCTCTCTTTAATACGCGCTCTCTCTCTCTCTCTCTCTCTTTCTACCCATTTTCTAATTTCTTGCTCTCTCTCTCTACACCCATCTCTCTGGCCTTCCTCTTCCAAATCACAAAACCCATCCGCATCCGATCCACCACCAAATCTCGGCCAATCTCCGAGCTCCGATCCACCACGCTGAAACCGATCTCCAAGCACCACTCTGATCCAATCTCCCAGCTGATCTACGCCACCAAACGCCACAACTCCGAACCATCGCTCCGATCCACCACCAAATCTCAGCTGATCTCCGAGCTCTGATCCACCACGCTGAAACCGATCTCCGAGCAGCGCTCCGATCCACGCTCCGATCCAATCTTCCAGCTGATCTATGCCACCAAACGCCACAACTCCGAACCACCACTCCGATCCACCACCAAATCTCAGCCGATCTCCGAGCTTCAATCCACCATGCTGAAACCGATCTCCGAGCACCACTTCGATCCAATCTCCTAGCTGATCTACACCACCAAATGTCACAGCTCCGAACCACCGCTCCGATCCACCACAAAATCTCAGCCGATCTCTGAGCTCCAATCCACCACGCTGAAACCGATCTCCGTGTTTGTGTATCTCTGTGTTTTTTTTTTTTTTTTTTAAGCAAGTGTATCTCTGTGTTGATTTGTCTATGTGGATGTGTTTGTGTGTGGATGTAATTGTGTGCATCTTAGGAAAAAGAAGAAGATGAGAAGTTAGTTTACTGAGTTTGTTAAGTCGGAGAAGAGAGAGAAAAAAACAAGCAAACGGAAATTAGTAAAATAATCTTTACACGAGCTACAGTAACCATGTATATTTACACGGTTACTGTAGCTCGTGTAAAGATATACACATTTTTACACCATTTTAGAAGAACTGATGGAAAACATTTTTGAGCAAAAATGTGTAAAAACTGTGTTTTACATGATTTTAGAGGGACTGATGTGGATGCTCTTAGTTAAGTAACACATACTCTACTTCTTGTAGGATTTTGAATCATTTACCAATTACAGGTTGACTTTGGGTAAAGCTCTCAGTGATATATTTGGAGCTCTAGCTTTTTGTAAATTGAGAGAGAATTCTTAGAGCATCTACATCAGTCCGTGGAAAAATTTTTCATTTTACAAGTCTAAAACCTACTTTTTCTATTTTACACACCTATTGTTACAAAACACCCACATCAGTTTGTTTATTATACAAGATATTTCAATAAAATATTCACTCTTCTCAATATTTTTATTATTTCTCTCACTACATACGCGCGCGCTCCCATTTTTTCTTAACAGATCACCTCCCTCTCTCTCTTCTCATTTTTTCTCTTCTCATTTTTTTTTAAAAGTCTCTCTCTTAACAGCCTCTCTCAGATCACCTCTCTCTCTCTCTCTCTCAAAAACAACCAACCCAGATCAGTTCTTCACCGAGTCTAGAACCTTTATTCACCGGCTGGTCCACAAACCAAGCTCCGGCGACCAGATCGTGTCTTCACCGGCCGCTCCACGAACCAAGCTCCAACGACCCAAAACTAAGCCCCAGTGACCCAGATCGTGTCTTCACCGGCCGATCCACGAACCAAGCTTCAACGACCCATAACCAAGCCCCGGCGACCCAGATCGTGTCTTCACCGGCCGATCCACGAACCAAGCTCCAGCGACCCAGAACCAAGCTCCGGCGACCCACGAACCAAACACCGATCTATCTCTCGTTTGGTTTGTCTGTGTGGGTTTATTTGTGTGTGGGTGTGTTTCTGTGTTGATATGTGTTTGTGTGTGGGTGTGTTTGTGTGCATCTAAGGAAAAGAAAATGAGGAGCTGAGGTCGTTGTGCACGGAGAAGAGAGAGAAAAATTGGTGCGAAAGGAAATTAGTAAAATAATATATACATGAGCTATAGTACCCATGTAAATATAAACAGGTACCGTAGATCATGGAAATATATACATGGTTTTAGACATTTTTACACCTACTAATGTGGGTGGTTTTTTGCTCAAAATGTGTAAAATTTACACTGTAGATCTATTTTAGAAAATTTTAGATGATCGGATGTGAATGCTCTTAGTGTTTATTTGGGATTGGCTTGTAAGAGGTTTTTTTTTTTTTTTTTAAATTTTTTTTTAACATTTAAAAAAATCTCCCCTTGATGTCCCTCGTAAATGTAAAAACCCATCTAATTGTTGTTTGGAAATAATTTATTTCCAATAACTTATTTGCATAATATAAAACATATAATTAAAAATTAGCTTATTTTCAAAAAGCTAAAAATTAGATTATTTAAAATAAAGCTTAAGACAAAATGCAAAAAAAATTGGATCATATATATTAACAAGTGTCTTTACAACAATTATTAATAAACCATATTATGAAATTTTTAACACTAATTTCATGGAAAATATAAAAAATTGTCAGAAAAAATTAATTGCTTTATCATTTTTTCATAAAATGTTTTTAAAAATAGTTTCTAAACCAATACTACTTATAGGTATCCGTTAACATTTCTCAAAAACTATAACCAAAATCACTCTAAATCTTTTTTTTTTCTTTTTTTGTTAAACTGGATAGATAACATTAACAACAAATAAGTCTATTACAAAACAGTTCGACATTATCAAAAGCCAGCAAAAGTTCCACCGATTTATCAAAAATAACAAAGTCTATAGATTACATGGACCCAATTTTTGTTAAACCATTCGCACACATATTAGCTACACTGAAATTTTTCTACTTCTATTTCACATAAAATCCACTATTATTGCCTATAAATATAACCAAAAAAAAATATCAAAACTTTAGTCGACTCAACCCAATATCACTATCAAACGGGCATCTCATAAGCATGTAAATCTCATAATCTTGGGGTTCTCATATTATAAGAAGAGGGTTGTATATAATTGTTAGGCTAAATTACAAAATGCACTATCTAACTTTACTTAAAATTTAATTCGATCATATAATTCTTATCTTTTAGCAAAGAAATTCAAAATCCATGCACAGTTATGCAGACCGCTTTTTTCTTTACTATTAAAACTTACACAGCAACACCAAAAAAAAAAAAAAAAAAACACACAGAATTTTCATTTTCGTTAGCTTTCTCAATAACAAACACTGCTTACTCATGGGTCAAAAACCTACACCCAATTTTCCCAATGCCGAAACAACCAACTTATAAAAAGTCTTTCTCACGTATAAAACATCTATATTATTCTCTCAAATTCTCCAGAAACAAACAAACCACTAAACCAAAGCAAAGAAAAAAAAAAGTATTAAAAAAGACACACACAGTGACGCACATAAAATTCAACAAAGAGAAACTCTTGCAGAATACAACAGGGTGACAAACTATTCAAATCTTAATTCATATAATCATTTTTCACAATGCCAAAACAACCAAATTTAATTATTAAAAAAGTAATTTTTATATATATAAAATAATCCTCCATTGTTGTTCAATTAATCTCTGGAAACTAAACAAAAACGAACAATTATCCAAACAAAAAAAAAAAAAAATCAAACAAAGAAAAACCGTTTCCTATTCCTAAATTCACAACAATAAAATAAAATTAAAAAAAAAAAACGAATTAAGAAATGAAAGAAGCGCAAAAAATCAATGAACACAGAAAAGTTAGAGAGAGAAGTAATTGATTCGCAATTCAAAGCTAAATAGTAAATACGCTACGAAAGAAAACCTATTAACCGAAGAAACAAAGAAGCGCCAAATTCTTGTTGTAGAGGTGAAAACGACAATTCCGTAACGCTCAAAACAACATTTCAACGGAAAAGACACACAGAAAAGTTAGAGAGAGAGAGAGAGAGAGAGAGAGAGAGAAAGATAAAAACCAGCAATGAAAGCTTTGAGCAAGCCATCTCTATGGCCTTTGATGTCACTAAAAACATCTTCCACTGTAATTTCTTTCGCTCTTTCATTTTTCCAGTTCATATCTCTCTCTCTCTCTCTCTCTCTCTCTCTCTAAACCAATCAAAGTCAAATTAAATTGTGGTTAAAACAAATTATGAAATGAATGAATAATGTGTGTGCGTGTGATATTTGTATATATACGAGGTAGGATAGGGACGGGGATTATAGTGGTTTTTTAGGGGTATAATTGGGAAATTGGGAAATGAGAGAGATGGTGCAGATTTGAATCTTGGTGGATTTGGCGGGTTAATTGGATTTGATAGGGTGATAATGAGTCAGACAGAATTACTGAAAAAGTGAATAGAAAAATGCTATTAGGGTTTACAGAGGATTGATGTAGTGGGCAATTATAGCATTTGTATTAGGTGTGTCAAATGTCAAATATTTGGCATTTGACACACCAAACACTAAAAAATTACTCACATCAAGTGTTTTAAATACCAAAATATTTGGCATTAATAAATAGTGCAATCTCAAATTTGAGATCACATTATTCACGAATGGTAAAACTTATATTATTTTTTTATTCAAGTGGAGCCCATTATCTTTTCTTTTTATTTTTTCTTTCTTCCCTATCTTTCTTATTCTTGCTCCAAGCCTCTAACAATTTCTTTGCACTCTCTCTCCCTCTACTCAACATCTCTGCCTCCCTCTCCGTCAAAACCCAGGTTGGAACATCAAGCCATGCCAATCTCTATCGCAGTGGATTCTTTTCTTTTCCTTTTTTTTTTTTTTTTGTGTGATTTGATGGTGGATTCAGTAGTGGTTGTGTGGGTTATGGATTCGACGTTTTGGATTGGCGTTCAACGGCGTTGTGTGGGTTGTGGGTCGAGGTTTTGGGTCAGTTAGGCTGGGGTTTTAGGTGGGTGGGTGGTTGAGTTTGGTCATTGATTGATCAGTTGGGTTGGGGTTTCAAACCACTCTCTATTTTATTTTATTTTATTTATTTTTTTGTGGGAGGATTCCGACGGTGGTGGCTATGAGTTTGTGGCAGTGGTGGCTATGAGTTTGTGGCGTTGGTGGCTATGGGTCTATGCCAGTGGTGGTTGTGGGTTTGTGGCGTTGGTGGCTATGAGTTTGTTGCGAGCATAAGTTTGGTAATGGGTTTATGCCGGTGGTGGCTGTCGATTTCGTAATGGGTTTGTGCAAATGGTGGTATGGTTGCGGCAATGGTTGTTGTTGGTGGCTACAGCCCACTAGTTGTGTACTTAAATTGAGGAGTTAATATATTATTTTAATGTTTTGTGAATATTATTTTAATGTATAGAATTGAAGAATAAAACATGTGATGTAGGGGATATTGTAAAATGATGTGCTAAAAAAATAAGATAGGCTTTTTAGGGTGTCAAAATGGCATTCTTATAGAACAGCTAATGGGAATGCTCCTAGTAAGCCCAAAAAAAAAAAAAATGATGTTAGTAGTGAACTCAAATGAGAATTAGTAAGAATTTGTCACATTAACAGTTGTAAAATAGTTTGTGCCTTTAACATTACTTTGTGCTTAAAAAGTGTGTCGTGGCCTCAAAGGTGTTTTTTTTTTTTTTTTTTTTGGGCTGAATGAAAAAAAAAAAGTTTTCTATGTGGATTTATTGACCCTACTTCCTGTAGTGTGTCGTGGCCTCAAAGGTGTTTTTTTTTTTTTTTTTTTTGGGCTGAATGAAAAAAAAAAAGTTTTCTATGTGGATTTATTGACCCTACTTCCTGTGAAGGTAATGGGTTATACAATGGGCATCACTCGAGTAATAATGGGGTGCTACTATTTGAATCTCACAACTCATACAAAGCACACCCCTCAGGTGGTTGTGTGTTTGGTATTGTGAATACAAAAAGTGGTTCATTCTCACTCCTCTTTGCAATCTTAATTTTTTTTTTCTTTTTCTTTTTTAATGAAACTTTGCTATCATTATCTTACATAACAAATATTATAGTATATGGCTTGAATATTCTATTTTTTTTTTCTTAAAAAAAAAAAAGGAAAAGTAGTTAACAAGTGGATTTAAGGTCTAGGTTGAATTTTATAATTGAGTCAATTTACATTTTATAAGGAGTTTAGTCATTTTCAATTTAAAGAGTATTTGTTTATAAAATATGTTAACGGATGCTTTATTGCATTTGTTAAGGATGAATCTAGTGGGTTCCACTACATTGGAAAGTAAGCAAGTAAACAAATATCTCTTAATTGAATGTTGTACAACTCCTTAAAATAAGTTAATTGATTGCAACAAAAAACTCAATCTTAACAAATGCATTTTGACACTCGCTAATCAAAGCATTTAACAAATGCATTTTGACACTCGCTTATTTATTAGTTTTTACCAATTCCCAAATCCCAATGCATTTAGGGCCCATTCCTATTCGAGTGCACAAGGACACTTGATAACATCCTATTAGGATTTAGACTTTGTTTCCCAAAGTTGGTTAGGTGTTTTGTTCGATTGTGGTTTGGTATTTTAATTAGAGCAAGACTTAGATACAGTACTTAAGTGCTGTTTTTTAGGTTCCTCTTTTAAAATTCTACCATGTGGATTTTTTCTTATAGGATGGAAGTGTATTTTTTAATTAAGTAGCTACATGGCTAAATCTTAAGAGAGAAACCTAAGGAACAATACCTAAGGTACGTTTTGTTTTTTTTTAATTAAGTACTACATACTCAACTTGTTTTAAGATTTTGAATTATTTTCCTATTACAAGTTGACTTTGGGTAAGCTCAAGTTCTCTGTGAAATCATTGGAGCTTTAGCTTTTGTACATTGAAATAGAGCATTCTTTGGGTATATTTTGGGGTTTGGTTTTGTAAGAATGTTTTTTGTAGCTTAAAAAAAAATCCTTGACATCATTCATGAACATACGTAATAAACCCATAAAATCTTTACAGTTTTTTTTTTCCTCATATAAATCTACTATTATTGGCAATACATACAACAAAAAAGTCTCAAAGCTTCCAATGACTCAACACAAAAAAGTCTCAAAGCTTCCATTGACTCAACACAAGACCACCACAAGCATCTCATAAACATATAAATCTCATAAACATCATGTTCTCATATCATAAGAAGAGGGTTACATATAAATCTTAAGCTAAATTACAAATTGCACCAACTTACTTTGCCCAAAATTTGATTCAGTTCTATAACTTTTGATCGATTCATTTAATACTATAACTTCCATTTGTTTTCAATGTAGCCCTTCCATCCATTTCTGTTGGAAAGATTGCTGTTGAGTGTCCCAAAATGACGTGATTTTTAAGACACCTAACACCACAACGTGACAAAATTAGACAAAAGGACAACATTAAATAATAGTAAAAAGAATATAACTTAAGTGAATAAATAAAAAATTATAAGAATGAATTAAATTTTAGATAAAATTAGATGATGCAATTTGTAATTCAGTCTAATTTATATATACAAGAGCAGTGTTGTACATGATTCCTATATATATGAAGAATATTGAATACAATTGTTGTATAAGATACATAGTTGGTCACAAATATTTGGGATTTGTTGGAGTTGTGTTTACTGACTCATGGTGAGTGAGGTTGGCAATAGGATTTTTTGATTGATAATGTAGGTAGAAGTAGTTTTTACATTATGATTAGTTTGATATGATCATTGTAATATTGGTTTAAGTTTATTCTGTTATTCATAGAAACAAAAAGTATTTTATACCACGGTTGTGTGTGATAACTACTCATATGTTACACTTCAAACTTCTTTTTTGGGATAAAAAGTACATATATGATAGGAATGTTACATAAATTACCACCTCTATCTGTAATATATAAGTGCAAGATCTATATAGAATCTATATTTATCTTTATGAGTTACAATATGGAAGGCTGATTTGACAGAGATTTTTCCATTGGGGTTCAATGTCCATATGAGCTTGTCTAGCCTTGGGGTAGGTGGAATGTGTATGGATAATATGGCATTGGCAGAGTCAGGCTCAAACGAATCTTTGATGAGGCTTACATTCCACATAAAAGACACTTGATCAATCAGTTAGGAGACCATCAATGGATTTGTATCGGAATTGGCTAACTAAGGGGCTTGAAGCCTTGGATCCAAGGTACCCAAGGGTCTTGCCAAACATTGATAGAAGCTCCATTTCCGATGAGATAGCAAGTGCCTTGACAATGATGTTTTTAACCCCCTCGATGGCTTTCCAAATGGGAGACGCAACTTTTGGGGGCTCCTTGAATAGCCAATCATTTCGAACTTTGTATTTGGCTCTAAGAATTCCATGCATAAACTATCCCTCTTAGATGCAACCATCCACCACCTCATTTAGATGTCAATTGGAAAAAGCTATGGAAGCTCAAAGCTCCTGAACGGACCAAAATGTTTCTTTGGAGATTTGGAACCAACACCATTCCAACGAAAGAAAATCTGCTTCAAAGAATGGGCATAGATGACCCATCTTGTGTGCTATGTGGTTGTGAGATTGAATCTAGCTGCCACCTCTTCTTTAAGTGCCTAGTTGCTAAAGTAATTTGGCATTCCAGCTGTTGGGGCCTTAGAGCTGATGAGTTGCACATCTCCTCCAGCTCCAACATTATCAAGCTAGTATTGAATCCACCCCAAGCCTTATGCCCTCAAGAGGATCAATGGTGTATATCCTTGAACATGGCTCTTGTTCTTGATGAAATTTGGCATTCAAGAAATAGAACCACATATCAGGAGGCTCAAATTGATATCTTTGATTCTATCAAGCAGATTCAATTCAAGTTCCAAGAATTTCCCACTTTGATTGCTTTGGAGACACTCCCTACTGCTCAAGTAAATCACCTATTTTGGGAGCTGGCTCCCATTGGCTGGATAAAGCTCAATGTTGATGCAACCATAACTAAATCCTTCTCCACTCTTGTGGTTGTGGCTAGAGATCATAAGGGCACAGTCATTAAAGTCTAGTCCAAGCTTCACCAACCTTGCTCCCCCATTGTTGCTAAGGCATATGCAATCCTTTGGGCCAGGGACAAAGGTAGCATTTGGCTTGGGGGGGCGGGGCAATGACCCCCCCTAATTTTTTTTTTAAATATTAGAATATATACTCGGTATTAATTTTAGTAATTTTGTTTTATATTTTTACACTTTGCCTCCTTAATAATATCATTAATTCTTTTAAGAGTGATATTATAGCTACAAAGTTTTCTACAATATTTTTGCAAACTCATGAGATAACAGATTCTTATTGGTTTGCATCTAGACCTACTACTTTTATCACTTTTTTACTTACCAATAACCACTCACCATATCACTAATTTTTTTTAAAAAAAAAATTGTAGCTCTAGCATTTTTTTCTTTTTAAAGTCATAAAAATCCTATAAATTTAAAATTTATAACAAAATATACAAGCCCAAAAAAATTAGCCCAACGACAAAAATTACCAATAGTAAAATTTAAAAAAAAAAATTAAGTCTAATAAAAAAATTTTACCCATAAAAAACAATGTGGCCTTCTAAAAAATTTCAAACAAAATAATTGTCCTTACCCAACATCATGCATCAAAGTCAAGGGAAAAAAAAAAAAAAAACCTCAGGAGCTAAGCCACCGTAAACAACTAGTAGTAAAGTTGCCCCCCAATTACAAGTCTTGACTCCGTCCCTACTCTTGACAATGCATCTTGCTAACCATGAACAGTGGAGTCATGTTCATATCGAAGGAGATGCAAAGCGATGTTTTGACTCTCTTTCAGCTGAAGACGTCCCACTTGATTGGTCTATCAGTAATATTATTAGTAGTATCTTTAAGTTTAAAAAAAAATTGTAGTGTTTGTTTCCCTTGGGTCAATAAAGAGTGTAATGCTGCAGCAAAGCAAAGCACTCAGTAGCATGTAAAATGTCTCTTTGTTGTCATAAGAACAATCTTCCCATAGTGGTTTACTCTGCTTATATGGATGATTGCCTCCGCGTTCCATTATCTTGAATGAAATTTGAAGTTTATCAAAAAAAAAAAAAAAAAATCTTTATCTTTATGAAGAGGATATATACTCTCATGTGTACGAGATGGTATAACATGAGATAGGGTAGGACCTTCAGGAATTGGGAGGAGCCTGGGAACTTTGTTGGATTCGGACTTAGATTTGGGCTTAGATTTTCTGTTTTCAATAGCCTGGTCCCACATATTGTGTTTTGACTCTAAAATGGATCTCTTTGGCATCAAATTGAGCAATTTAGATCTCTATTCAAATTCCTTTTTTTTCTTTTAAATGGCATTCAACTCTTTCTCCTACTTCCCCACACCCCCCCCCACCCCCACCCCCCAAAATAAAAAAAAAAAAACTTTCTCCTCTTCATGGGACCACTTACATCTATTTAAGAAGAGAGAGATGAACTATCAAAACTATAAAATAGTAAATTCAAAAATAGAATTTAAGAAATTAATGAATTTTATTTTAGAATTGATAAAGATAATGAACCATTTAAGATCGTTGCTATTTCTATTAAGGGTAGGATCCAATGATGGAATTGATGCGAGTACTTCAAAAAACTTGAGCCAAAGTTTGTGCCAAAACCTTCAATGCTCCTTACCAACTCAGCATTTGGCATCTTTTATTAGATCTTACCCTTTCTAATTCTGGGGATGTATTCCCCAATTGGATAATCCTCCTTCCTGTGTATGATTTGATTTTTACATGATTATCTCACAGTAGCATACATAAGGACCTATACTTCTTTTACGAACAATTTCAGTATTAAAATTCAAGCTATGACCACATGGTTTTTAATTATATTTTATTTATACAAAAGAGTTATTTTAAGATCATAACCTTTACTATACTATTTTTCACAACTATCTTATGTAATTGATTGTAACTAGCTGTCGGTATGTCACTTTCATATAGACCCACCACATTTTTGTTCACCGCTCACATAAAATTTCTATCCCATGTGAACATGGTTTTTAATTATATTTTATTTATACAAAAGAGTTATTTTAAGATCATAACCTTTACTATACTATTTTTCACAACTATCCTATGTAATTGATTGTAACTAGCTGTCAGTATGACCCACCACATTTTTCTTCACCACTCACATAAAATTTCTATCCTATGTGACTGATTGTACCTAGTTGTCTGTCTGTCACTTTCACATAGACCCACCACTTTTATTTTCCACCGCCCATAGTTGTTTGTCTGTCACTTTTACATAGACCCACCACCATTTTTTTCACCGCATAGTTGTCTATCTGTCACTTTCACATCGACTCACCACTTTTTTTTCCACTGCATAGTTGTCTGTTTGTCACTTTTACATAGACCCATCACCCTTTTTTCCACCACATAGTTGTCTATCTGTCACTTTCACATCAACTCACTACTTTTTTTTTTCACCGCTCACATAAAATTTCTAACCTATGTGACTGATTGTAACTAGTTACCTGTCTATCTATTTCACATAGACCCACTACTTCTTTTTCCAGCACTCACATAAAATATCTATCATATATGATTGGTTGTAACTAGCCAACTGTCTGTGACTTTCACATAGACTCACAACTTTTTTTTTCCACCGCTCATATAAAATTTATATCCCATGTGACTAATTATAACTAGTTCTGTCTGTCACTTTCACATAAACCCACTACTTTTTTTTTTTACTACTCACATAAATTTTTTTTGAAAATGGTGTGCTCCTACAATTTTTTGAAGATAAAAGAATTCGTATTTCCCACAGAGAGAGAGAGAGAGTGTGCATTTTTTATTTTTATAAGGCTCTCTCTGCTTCCCTTTTTTTTTTCTCGCAGATTCTCTTTCTCCTCTCGCAGATTCAATCAAAACTATGGCCGACGATCCTTCACAAACTCGCTGGTCCTTTCTGTTACCAATTTCGTCACTTGTTTACCGAACCACTTGTTTATTAGTTTTTTGCAATACAAATTGGACCCGTTTCTATTCTCCCTCACTAGTGTAGTATCCTATTTGAATTTGCTTCATTTCCCAAAGTTTGTTATTAGGTGTTCTGTTCCATTTCAGTTTTCCTATTTTAATTAAGTACCACATACTCTACTTGTTCTAGGATTTTGAATCATTTACCTATTACAGGTTGACTTTGTGCAAGCTCTCAGTGAAATATTTGGAGCTCTAGCTTTTTGTAAATTGAGAGAGAGTTCTTAGTGTTTATTTGGGATTGGCTTGTAAGATTTTCTTCTTTATTTTTTTAACTTTAAAAAAAATCTCTCCTTGACGTCTCTCGTAAATGTAAAAACCCATCTAAGTGTTGTTTGGAAATAATTTCCAATGGCTTATTTGCATAATATAAAACAAATAATTAAAAATTAGCTTATTTTTAAAAAGTTTAAAATTAAATTATTTGAAATAAAGTTTAGACAAAATACAAAAAATTATGAATCATACTAACAGGTGTCTTTACGGCAATTATTAATAAACCACATTAGAAAAATTTTAACACAACTTTCATGGAAAATATAAAAAATTGTAAGAAAAATTAATTGTTTTATCATTTTCCCAAAAAAAATTTCTAAAAATAATTCATAAATCAATACTCCTTAGAGCATCCATTAACATTCTCAAAAACTATAACCAAAATTGTTTTAAATCTTTATTGATTGTTTTTTCTTTTCTTTTTTTGGTTAAACTAGATAGATAAAATTCACAGTTCGACTTTATCAAAAGCCAGTAAAAGTTCCACCACATGCAGTGGCTTATTAAAAATAACAAAGTCTATAGATTGTAAGGACCCAATTTTTGCTAAACTATCCATACACATATTGACTTCACTAAAAAAAAATTTATTTCTATTTCACATAAATCCACTATTATTGCCAATAAATATAACCAAAAAAAAAAAATCAAACTTTTGTCAACTCAACCCAATGTCACTATCAAATGGGCATCTCATAGGCATGTAAATCTCATAATCATGAAGCTCTCATATTATAAGAAGAGGGTTGTTATATAATCGTTAGGCTAAATTATAAAATGCACTATCTAACTTTACTTAAAATTTAATTCCTCCTTTAATTCTTATATTTTCGCAAAGAAAATCAAAATCCATGCACAGTTATGAGACCGCTCTTTTCTTTATTATCAAAACTTACACAGCAACACCAAACAAGACACAAAATTTTCATTTTCGTTAGCTTTCTCAACAACCAAACACAGCTTACTCAATGGTCAAAACCTATACACAATTTTCCCAATGCCAAAACAATCAACTTATAAAAAGTTTACTTCTCACGTATATTGTTCTTCAATTTTTCTTCTACAAATTAAAACTATAACTAACAATCACACTGTTAAATTCTTTTTTCTTTCGTCTTCATTATCTCTATTTCTCCAGAAACAAACAAAGCATTAAACCCCAGCCAAGAAAAACATATTTTTTTTTATAATAAAAAAACACACAAAATTCAAAAAAGAGAAACTCTTGCAAAATACAACAGAATATTCAAATCTCAATTCATATAATCATTTTTCACAATGCAAAAACAACCAAATTTAATTATTAAAAAATTAATTTATATATATATATAATCTTCCATTGCTGTTCAATTAATATATATATATATATATATAAAATCTTCCATTGCTGTTCAATTAATATCTGGAAACTAAACAAAAACGAACAATTATAAAAAATAAAAAATAAAAAATAAAAAAACAAAGAAAAACTGTTTCCTATTCCTAAATTCACAACAATAAAATAAAAACTATTAAAAAAATAAATTAAGAAATGAAAGAAGCGGGAAAAATCAAGAAACACAAAAAAGTTAGAGAGAGAAGTAATTGATTCGCAATTCAAAGCTAAATAGTAAATACACGACGAAAGAAAACCTATTGAAAGAAAGAAAGAACGAAGCGCCATATTCTCGTTGAAGAGGCGAAAATGACAATGCCATAACGCTCAAAACAACATTTGAACAAAAAAGAAAACACAGAAAAGTGAGAGAGAGAGAGAGAGAGAGAGAGAGAGATACAAACCAGCAGTGAAAGCTTTGAGCAAGCCATCTCTACGGCCTTTGATATCACTAAAAACATCTTTCACACTTTCATTTTTCCAGCCCATCTCTCTCTCTCTCTCTCTCTCTCTCTCTCTCTCATGAAATGAATGAATGATGTATATATATGCGGGAGAGGATAGGGATGGGGATTATAGTGGTTTTTGAGGGGTATAATTGAGAATTTGGGAAATGAGAGAGATGGTGTGGATTTGAATCTTGGTGGATTTGGCGGGTTAATTGGATTTGATAGAAAGATAATGGGTCGGACAGAATTACTAAAAAAGTAAATAGAAAAATGCTAATACAACGAATTGTTTTTATAAAGAATTAATGTAGTGGGTAATTATTAGAAAGCCAAAAAAAAAAAAAAAGATGATGTTAGCCAAATGTGTGTGTGTGTGTTTTTTTTTTGGCCTACGGTTTTAGTGGTTAAACACTAAAAATTATTGTTCAAATATCCTAACCAAATAGACCTTGGGTGTTTGGTATTGTTAATATAGGAAGTGGTTTATTCTCACTCCTCTTTGCTATCTTAATTTTTTTTTCTTTTTCTTTTTTAATAAAAGTTTTCTATCATTATCTTACATAATGAATATTATAGTATATGGCTTGAATTTTTTTTTTCTTAAAATAAAAAGTAGTTAACAAGTGGATTTAGGGTCTAGGTTGAATTTTATAATAGAGTCAATTTACTTTTTATAAGGAGTTAAGTCACTTTCAATTTAAAGAATATTTGTTTGTAGAATATGTTAATGGGTGCTCAATTGTGCTCGTTAAGGACGAATCTAGTAGGTTCCACTACATTGAAAAGTAAGCAAGTAAACAAATATCTATTTAACTGAATGTTGTACAACTCTCTAAAATAAGTTAATTGATTGCAACAAAAAAACTCAAACTTAACAAATGTATTTTAACACTCACTAATCAAACCATTTATTTATTAATTTTTGCCAATTCCCAAATCCCAATGCATAAATAACTCATTTCTATTCTTCTTAAGAGCATTCCCATTAAGCATGCTATAATGCTAAAAATGCTATTAATAACATTCAACACACAAAAAATACACTACATCAAACATGTCAAATGCTATAATTTTTTACACCAAGCTACAGTGAGCTGCCATATCTAGCAACCCACTGTAGCAAGATGCTTTTTTTTTTCTCTCTTTCCTTTGATCTCTCATTCTCTCTACCCTTTCTCTGTTTCTCTTTCTTTTTGATTTCTCTACCTTTTCTCTCTTTTTCTCTGCCTCTCCATCTCCCTCTTTCTCACATCAAGCTTCTTCTTCTTCTTCTTCTTCTTCTTCTTCTTCTTCTTCTTCTTTTTTTGCTCCAAATCAGCATCGATGTGGAGATTAGCATGTAGATCCTAGTCGGCATGGAGATCAGCACCGATGAGCTGCCATGTCTAAATTCTAAATTCTTTTTGGAGATCTGATTCAATGGGTTTTGTGGGTCAAATTTAGTGATTGGTGGTGGTCATCGGAGAGGCTGGGTTGGGTTTTGTGGTGGGTTTTGGGTGGTGGCTTGGGTTTCAAATTTTCAATTTTACAGTGGGTGGTGATTGTGGATTTAATTTGATTTTTAAAGTCTGGTGATTGTGGGTGATGGTGACGGTGGTAGTGATTGTTGTAGCTGTGGCTGGTGGTGGCTGGTGGCAGTGGGTGTAGGTGCGGGTGTGGGTGTGATTTGCTGGGTTGAGATGGAAAAGTATAAGTTTGTTGGATAGATAGGTGCGTATGGGTGGTTGGTGAAAAAAAAAAAAAAAAAAGATGGCAGGGATATGGGTTTGCTAGGTTGAACAGGTCTATGTGAGTTTGCTGGATTAAGAGAGATAGAGAGGAAGAGAGAAAAAAAAAAATATATTGAAGAATAAAAGAAATAATAATAATAATAATATATTTAAATGAAGTGGTAAACAATATAGAACTTTTGATTTTAGGTGTTTTGTAAAATAAGTTGTTAAAATAAATAAAGTGGCTTTTTAAGATGCTAAATGCTAAATTTTTTGAGACTTTTGATGTGAATGCTTTAAGGATTGCACCGAGACTTTCGATAACATCCTATTAGGATTTGGACTTTGTTTCCCAAAGTTTTTTTTTTTTTTTGGGAGGAGGAGGTGTTCTGTTCATTTGTGGTTTGGTATTTTAATTAAGTACTACGTACTCAACTTGGTTTAGGATTTCAAATTATTTTCATATTACAAGTTGACTTTGGGTAAGCTGAAGTTCTTTATGAAATCATTGGAGCTTTGGCTTTTGTATATTGAAATAGAGCATTCTTTGGCTATATTTTGGGGTTTGGTTTTGTAAGAGTGTTTTTTGCCACTTAAAAAAAAATTCCTTAACATCATTCATGAACACAGCAAACCACATAAATCTTTACTTTTTTTTTTTCTTTCTTTTTCACATAAATCTACTATTATTGGCGATACATACAACCAAAAGTCTCAAAGCTTCCATTGATTCAACACAATATCTTAGTGGGCATCTCATAAACATGGGGTTCTCATATCATAACTCATAAGAAGAGGGTTACATATAAATCTTAAGCTAAATTACAAATTGCACCAACTTACTTTGGCCAAAATTTGATTAAGTTTTATAACTTTTGATCTATTTATTTCAATGCTATAACTTCCATTTGTTTTCAATGTATCCCTTCCATCCATTTCTGTTAGAAGGATTGCTATTAGGTGTCCCAAAATGACAATTCAAAATGACATGATTTTTAAGACACCTATTGCCACAACGTGACGGAATTAGACAAAATGACAACATTGAATAATAGTAAAAAGAATATAACTTAAGTGAATAAATAAGAAGTTATAAGACTAAATTGAATTTTAGATAGAATTAGATGATGCAATTGGTAATTCAAGTCTTTTTTTTTTTTTTTTTTGGCTGAACAAATACTTTATTTATATGAAGAAACAAAAAATATACAAGCAAGGGAGGGCCTATAACCATCTCTATCTAAAGCCTTAGCTAACAGCGACGACAAGTTAGAGATGGGAACTGGCCCACTCCAGTTCAAAAGATCAACCCATTGGGCTAGAAGGTGGGCAGCAACATTGCCCTCTCTACATATAAAAGAAAATGATACATTATCAAAAGATTTGGTTAGAAACAAAATATCCTCCAGGACTGCTTTAATTCTCCAGTGAGAGACATCTACTTTGTTTCTTAATGGCTCAATGACATTCAATGCATCTCTTTCAAGGATAATTTTCTTGAATCCTTCATCAGCCGCTTTTTTTGATAGCTAACGAAGCTGCTTTGGCTTCTCCCAACAAAGGCTCTTATATATGATTCTTATATATAAGAGGAATATTGAATACAATTGCTGTATAAGATACATAGTTGGTCACAAATATTTGGGATTTGTTGGAGTTGGGGTTACAGACTTACAGTGAGTGAGGTTGGCAATAGGATTTTGCGATTGGTGATGTAGGCAGAAGTAGTTTATGCATTACGATAAATTATATAAGATCACTATGTATCATGTATGTATCTACTCATATAGTAGTACAGTTTTTGGGATAAAAAGTACACTTTAAAATACCACCTCCATATGTAATATATATAAGTACAAGATCTATATAGAATTTATCTTTATCTTTATGAAGAGGATATATGCTCTCATATGTACAAGAGGCATAACATGAGATAGAATCGAACCTTCAGGAATTGGGAGGAGCCTGGGAACTTTATTGGATTCGGACTTAGATTTGGGCTTAGAGTTTCGGTTTTCAAGAGCTCGGTCCCACATATTGTGTTTTGATTCTAAAATGGATCTCTTTGGCATCAAATTGAGCAATTTGGATCTCTATTTAATTTTTATTTTTAAATGGCATTCAAATCTTTCTCCTACTTTCTCAAAAAAAAAAAAAAAAAAAACTCTTTCTCTTTTTCATGGGACCGCTTGCATCTATTTAAGAACAGAGAGATGCACCATCAAAACTGTAAAATAGTAAATTCAAAAATGGAATTTAAGAAATTAATGAATTTTATTTTAGAATTGATAAAGATAATGAACCATTTAAGATCATTGCTATTTCTCTTGAGGGTAGGATCCAGTGATGGAATTGATTCAAATACTTCAAAAAACTTGAGCCAAAGTTTGTGCCAAAACCTTCAATGCTGCTAACCAACTCAGCATTTGGCATCTTTTATTAGATCTTACCCTTTCTAATTCTAGGGATATATTCCCCAATCAAATAATCCTCCTTCCTGTGTATGATTTGATTTTTACTTGATTATCTCACAGTAGCATACCTAAGGACCTATACTTCTTTTACCAACAAATTTCATTATTAAAATCCAAGCTTGCATAGATACCACATGGATTTTTATTTTATTTTTATTCATACAAACAGTTATTTTAATATCACAAATTTTATTACACTATTTTTTATAATTATCCTATGTGACTAATTATAAGTAGCTGATTGTATATCACTTTTATATAAATTCATCATTTTTTTTTATCGTTCACATAAAATTTTTATCATATTGACTAATTGTAACTAGCTATGTCTGATACTTTTACATAAATTCTCAATTTTTTCTCTTCAACCGTGAACATAAAATTTTGTAAGAAATGGTGTGGGCCAGGGGCGGACCCACGTTGGGGCAGAGGGGGCCATTGCCCCCCCCCCCCCAACAAAAATTATAAATTAAAAAAAAATAGTAAAAAAAAATTAAGATTTGCTCTTTTTATATATATATATATATTTTTGTCTCTCCTCATTTAAAATATTTAGATATTGACCTACAAGAAAATAAATAAATAAATAAAATTCATGCCCTTTAACTATAAAAAAAAAATTAAAAAATAAATATGACTGAACAAAATCGCGGACAAAATAAAAAACACTTATTTGTATGTTATACTTTATTGATGTGTTTTATAATATGAAATGTTTAAAAAATATTTATTTTGTATGTAGTATTTTGTTGAATATGAAATAGATATTAGTTTTTATTTTCATAAGTTTTTTTTTAGTTTTAAGCTTTAGCCCCCTTCAGGTATGAATCCTATTTTCGTATCTGTGTGGGCCTACCTTTTTTGAAGAAAAAAAAAAGGTGCATATTTTGTTACGGCAACATGAACTCTTATCACAGTCACATCAATTCACTGAAATTAAAAAGTAAACATAGTCAAAGCTAGAGTGCTGGCCCTGCTGGGTACATCATGCACAGTGGTAATAAATTATACATGAAATACATATTTAGTAATAAATTTTAATTAAAAAAACAAATTACAAAGTTTTTAGAAGAAAAAAAAATCTGGGCTGGGCCTGCGCCCATGGGCCCTATATACTATAATATTCTAGTCCAGTTCACCACACTATAGCACCCATTCCGCTCAGCTCATGTTTCCAGAGTCTTTCTTACTTCTTCTTTCTTCTTCAACCTCCACAACACAAAAATCCCTTCTTCTTTTTTTTTTTTTAATCAAAATCGAAAAAACCCAGATTTTGTTTTTGATTTTGGGAAGATGGGTATCATAAAGAGTAGCTTTTCGTTCATAGTAGGGACGGTGTGTGGAATATACATAGCTCAAAACTACGACGTTCCGAACATCAGGAAGCTCGCCCACGATGCCCTCTACAAGGCCAAGCTCGTCGAAGAGAAGTACCGGAAGCCCAAAACCAAGGCCCACTACGACGACGACGACGGCTAGGATCCGACCCGACCCGACTCCGTTTTGCCAAAATCAACCAGGTCTTCAAGATAAAATCATAAAACTCTTTTTTGGAATTCTAGAAGAATACAGTGAACTTTTTTTTTTTGGAATTCAGTTATTGATTGCGAAATTGTGTAAATTTCAGTTTTTTGAATTATCAATAAGTCCCTCTCTCTCTCTCTCTCTCTTTTCGTTTACCCAAAAAAAAAACACTCTCTCTCTCTCTCTCGCACAAAAAAGTGATGCTGGTGAAAATTGCAGAAACCCCCACCGAAGAAAAAGCAATATGATCATAGATCGAATCAGGTCCGTTCATTTGCTTATTCATTCTCAAATTTTCGTTTATTTACTCCACAATTAAATCAAAAAAATTCAGAGATTCAGATATAAAGTTTTTGACTTTTTTAGCTTCTAATAGTGACATCTGCAAGGCAATTTCATAAGGGATTTCTTAGAGGTCGCTAGCTAGGTGCAGAATCGTAGGCATTATAGTATTCAATGAGTTTTCAAGAAAGTTGTAGACAGGTGTTTGACCAGCAGGCTATGTTCAAGCGTATTAAAGGATTCATCAAATTGAGAAAAGCTTATGATGATCAATGTGCCATCTGTCGGGTGTGATTTGGTCTTTTACTGTTTACCTTTTAGTTAGTATTATTCATGCCTCAATGTTGAACTCGGCTAATTACAGGAACCTATGGCCAAGTCTAAAAGGCTACACTGCAAACATCTTTTTCATCTTGCATGCTTGAGATCTTGGTATGATTCACGCTTTTTCTGATTTTACACCTTACCTTTTGGTTTTGAACCCTATGGAAGGTGGTCCTTGGAGGTTTGTTTCCGAATTTTATGTCATTGTAGTTTCTCTTGCCTGCCTTGAAATAAGAACCTTGCTTCCTCTAACTGAAAAAGCATACAAATTGGCTTTGGAGTCCACTTAGATTATGGAAATCTTGTTCTCTTTTGTCTTGTCAGTAGTGCAGCCTTCTTCAAGCAATATATATGAATAATCGTTGGTGCAGTAACTTAATAAAAAAAAAAATTTCTTTTTTTGGGAAATCTTTTCTCCTTTTGCTCCATAGGACTGGAATCAAGTTGATTATGATTATGCATACTCCTTAATATGTGATAATATGTGATAGATGAATTGACATACTGAATTAGAGGATATAAAGCTTCAGTTTTATACCGCATCCTTATAGAATTTAATTTCAATGGACAAATATCTCCTAAACTTGATATTGTGTAATTGGTTTACAACTTCCAATATTTTCAAAAAAACTAGGATTTCAAATATCACTCCTCCCTTATAATTAGTAAATTATCACCAATAATATATATATATATATATATTTTGCAACCAACCTTAACCGCATTTCGTTACTTGTTTACCGAACCACTCGTTTATTAGTTTTTTGCTATACAAATTGGACCCATTTCTATTCTCCTCACTAGTGCAGTATCCTATTTGAATTTGCTTCATTTCCCAAAGTTTGTTAGGTGTTCTGTTCCATTTTAGTTTTCGTATTTTAATTTTAATTTTAATTTATTTAATTAATTAATTTTTTTTTTTTTTTTTGAGAATCGTTTTCGTATTTTAATTTAAGTACCACATACTCTACTTGTTGTAGGATTTTGAATCATTTACCTATTACAGGTTGACTTTGGGTAAGCTCTGGGTGAAATATTTGGAGCTCTAGCTTTTTGTAAATTGAGAGAGAATTCTTAGCGTTTATTTGGGATTGGCTTATAAGATTTTTTTTTTTTTTTTTTTTGACATTTTAAAAAAACCTCTCCTTGATGTCGCGCGTAAATGTAAAGGCCTACCTAAGTGTTGTTTGAAAATAATTTATTTTCAATAGCTTATTTGTATATTATAAAACAAATAATTAAAAATTAAACTTATTATCAAAAAGTTAAAAATTAGATTATTTGAAATAAAGTTTAGACAAAATGCAAATTATGGATCATATTAATCGGTGTCTTTATGGAAATTGTTAATAAATCATATTAAGAAAGTTTTAACACTATCATGAAAAATATAAAAAACTATTAGAAAAATTAATTGATTTATCATTTTACTATAAAATGTTTCTAAAAATAGTTTCTAAATGAATACTCCTTAGGACATCTATTAACATTTCTCAAAAACTATAACCAAAATCACTCGAAATCTTTATTGAGTGATTGTTTTTTCTTTTCTTTTCTTTTTTATTTTTTGTTAAACTGGATAGATAACATTAACAACAAATAAATTTATTACAAAACAGTTTGACTTTATCAAAAGCCAGCAAAAGTTCCACCGCATGTAGTGGTTTATAAAAAATAACAAAGTCTATAAATTACAAGGACCCAATTTTTGCTAAACTATTTGCACATATATTGGCTAGGGATGGCAAAGGAGCGAAGCGGGTCTGAAGGATGGGGTCTTTGCCCCCACTCCGCATGATTTTGACTTACCCCATCCTCGTCTCGCTCGACCCTGCATGACAAGCAAAATTTCTTGCCCCATCCTTGCCCCTTGCAGTCTAGCGAAGCCCTGCCTTGCCCTATAAAACTCTATTTCTTGTTAATTTGCTCACAATCGTTGCAATTATTTTTAAAAAAACTTGTTTTGTTAATAAAAATATATTAGAAATCAAAAATAAATTTATCTCATCAAATTAAACTAATTTTTAGCAAAAATTGAATATTATTATTAAAGTGTTTAATAAGACAATATCATATCAAAAACAAAAATCTTATAATACAAAATCAATGATTCAATAGTATATAAATTTGTTTTTAATAAAGACAAAAGAAAATGTTAAAATTGATACGTTATTTATAACCTTGCTAGGGGGGAAAAAAAGTCATAAATCTTTGCTAGGTAAAATAAAATAAGTTGATGATATGTTTGTTTAAATAGTTGGGTTTTAGGGTATAAAAAATTTACAATCTAACCTTTATCAATGCGGGGCGAGGCCAAGTGGGTTGGGTCCAAAAAGTCTAAACCCATCATCGCCTTGCCCTGTGATGCAGGACTAAATCTCTTTCCATTCCCAACCCACCACCTTTGCAAGGCGAAGAAAACTTGCATGGGGCAAAGAGGAAAGGGGCGGGACAAAATTGTCATCCTCAATATTGACTTCTCTGAAACTTTTCTATTTCTATTTCACATAAATCCACTTTTATTGTGTATAAGTAAATATATATATAAAAAATCAAAAATCAAAAATCAAAACGTTCGTCCATCAAACGGACATCTCATAAGCATGTAAATCTCATAATCATGAGATTCTCGTATTAAAATATATAATTGTTTGGCTAAATTATAAAATGCACTATCTAACTTTACTTAAAATTTAATTCCGTCCTATAATTCTTATCTTTTTGCAAAGAAACTCAAAATCCATGCACAGTTATGTAGACTGCTCTTTTATTTAATATCAAAACTTACACAGCAACACCAAAAAAAAAAAAAAAACACACACACACACACACACAATTTTCATTTTGGTTAGCACTCTCAATAACCAAACACAGCTTACTCATTGGTCAAAATCCTAAACGCAATTTTCCCAATGACGAAACAACCAACTTATAAAAAATTTACTTCTCACGTATATTGTTCTTCAATTTTCTTCTATAAATTAAAACTAGAACTAACAATCGCACAGTTAAATTCTTTTTTCTTTTGTCTTCATTCCCTTAATTTCTCCAGAAACAAACAATGCATTAAACCACAGCCAATAAATTTTTTTTTAAATTAAAAAAAAAAAAAAACACACAAAATTCAACAAAGAGAAACTCTTGCAAAATACCATAGACTATTCAAATCTTAATTCATATAATCATTTTTCACAATGCCAAAAACAACCAAATTGAATTATTAAAAAATTAATTTATATGTATATAACGTTCATTGTTGTTCAATTAATCTCTGGAAACTAAACAAAAACGAACAGTTATCCCTTTTTTTTTTTTTTTTTGGTACTAATACGAAAAAAAAAATCAAACAAAGAAAAACCGTTTCCTATTCCTAAATTCAAAACAATAAAATAAGTTTAAAAAAAAAAAAAACGAAATAAGAATTGAAAGAAGCGAGAAAAATCAAGAAACACATAAAAGTTATAGAGAGAAGTAATTGATTCTCAATTCAAAGCTAAATAATAAATACACAACGAAAGAAAAGAAAGAAGCCAAATTCTTGTTGTAAAGGCGAAAATGACAATGCCATAACGCTCAAAACGACATTTCAACAGAAAAGAAACACATAAAAGTTAGAGAGAGAGAGAGAGATACAAACCTGCAGTGAAAGCTTTGAGCAAGCCATCTCTACGGCCTTTGATATCACCAAAAACATCTTCCACTGTGATCTATCTCTCTCTCTCTCTCTCTCTCTGTGAACCAATTAAAGTCAAATCAAATTGTGGTTAAAACAAATTATGAAATGAATAAATAATGTGTATGTGTATGTGTATGATATTTGCATATATACGGGGTAGGATAGGGATGGGGATTATAGTGGTTTTTGTGGGGTATAATTGGAAATGAGAGAGATGGTGAGGATTTGAATATTGGTGGATTTGGCGGGTTAATTGGATTTGATAGAGCGATAATGAGTTAGACAGAATTATTGAAAAAATGAATACAAAAATGCTATTACCATAATTTTTTTTTTTTTTTTTTAACAGAGGATTGATGTAGCTAGTAATTATTTATGATTGTAAAATAATTTGAGCTTTTAACATTACTCTGTGCTTAAAAAGTGTGTCGCAGCCCCGCGAGTGTTTTTTTTTTTTTTTTAATTTTTTATGGTTGAATAAATAAATAAATAAAAAGTTTTCTTTGTGGATTTATTGACCTTATTTCTTGTGAAGGTAATGGGTTATACTGTTAGGATTAGTGTCTTAAAGTCCTATTGTATGCTATTTATGATATTATGTATAACATTATGTTATTTGTAATAAAGTTGTTTTATTATTATTTAAAATAATGGTAACATGAATATTTGGATACTATCTGTAATGACCTAAGGAAAAGCGCTAGTCACATCTGCTCTATACCTCAAAAGGACTAGTTACAATTGAGGCTCTTTATAGTTGTTAATACAGTCCAGATTTACCCAGCAAATATCCGACGTAGGACTCATTACACACACACACACACACATCACAGAATCAACCAAATTGGGGTATCATACTATCATATAGTCTTTAAGATGCATAGTATATGATTTATGAGATTTAGTCATATAAGATATAAATCACAAGTTCTTTGTAACTCAAAATTTTACTTCGTAGTCGGTAATGAAATTGGGCATTTCATTTGCGAAAACTATAACATGTCAATTAAGATGATTTAATATATTTTAAGTGTATAAGACATACAGAACTGGACCGCTGTGAGATTTATTATTTTATTAACGACTATCAAATGAATAATAAATCTCACGACTTTCATTTACATGAACTCTCAATCTTGAGGGAATAATGAACCGTTCATGAAATGTAAGTTGCTTTAATATATCAGGAGTGAGATCTAAACAAAGCGTAAAAATCTCAGTATGTTGGGCTACCACACGTAATGTTGAAGGAACACATATTCTCAAGATAGAATTTATAGTCTCTTTATAGAGATATAATATATTTCCTTGAGATAAGTTTAATGGGTTTGATTATTCAGAGTGTTAGGCCTAACCACTTTAGTAAAGAGTTACTAAAGTTTATATTTTATGAAATTAAATTTCATAAAATATATATGAATAACTTAAATGATTAAACCAGGTACTTAAGGATCAAGATGTAATAATCTTTAAAGTGACAGTTATATATTATGGTTTTGTATTCTACGAATATTTTCATGAAAGGGTTAAATTTTAATAGTCTTGGGATATAATTTATTAATAAGGTCTATAGTGCAATTATATTTATATAGCGACATTAAATATAATTAATGGTAACTTTGAGCTTGTCAAGAGTTGATAGATAAGTCGAAAGCCCATTAGAGCCAGAGCTTTATTTGTCCCTTTTGGTTCCACTCCAAGTCACACACTAAAACCCAATTGGGCTGGCCCAATTAGATAATTAGTTATTTATTTAATAAAAATTATTAAATAAAGTAATTGGTAAGTGTAGAAAAATATATATACATATAATTAAAAATAGAATTTATCAAAGTTTTTTCTCAAGACTCTTAGTTATTCTCTTGAACAAATATATATAGAACTGATTGAGAGACCACATATCTTGGGCATATTTTGGAATTTGAGTGAAGATTGAAAGTCTTCCCAAGTTCAATCTTCATTTGTTTTGAATTTCGCCGCATCAAGGTATGCATTTTTGTTCTTTGCTTCTAAAATTTTGATTGCGTGTTATCTCACATGGATGAAATAAATCCGTTTGTTTTCGTTACGTATTTTTGTATGAAATACAAAACTGAAATTTTCATGTGTTTACCCAACATATACCACAAGCATCACTTGAGTAATAATGGGGTGCTACTATTTGAATATCACAACTCATACAAAGTACATGTGATGGGGTACCGAGTGGTTTCTACCATTGAACCACACCCCTTGTGTGTTTGAAGACTTGTTTGGTTGGAGATTTCTAGCATCCTTGATTAAAATGATATGAAAATTGTGGTTTAATAAGTGTTGTTAAAACATGTGTATACAGTATTTATAAGGCAAAAAATGTGTTTGGTACCATGTTTCAAACATGTTTTAGTGTGTAAAAAACATTAATATGTGTTTGGTATGTGTGTATTATTTTTAAAAAGCTGACAAGCACAATACCATTTAATATATATTTTTTATTTGAGGAGAGAAGTCAATTTCTGTTTTTTCTAATCAAGTGGGCCTCATGGTTTTCAACATATTTACAAAAGTGTCATTGAATAACGTAATTTGATAACTGAAAACTAGTAAAATGAGTTTTCTAAATACAGTGTTTAAACACCTTAAAATGAACAATGTAAATCAAACACTCCAATAAAAACACTCTTACCAAATGCCTTTTTTCCCCCCATAGTTTTCAGTGTTTAAGTATTGAAAATTGTCGTTCAAACACCCTAACCAGACAGGCCTTGAGTTTTTGGTATTGTGAGTATAGGAAGTGGTTCACTCTCACTCCTCTTTGATATCTTAATTTTTTTTTTCTTTTACTTTTTTAATGAAATTTTGCTATCATTATCTTACAAAATGAATAGTATAGCATATGGCTTGAATATTATAATTTGTTTTTTTCTTAAAAAAAAAGAAGAAGTTAACAAGTGAATTTAGGGTCTAGGTTGAATTTTATAATGGAGTCAATTTACTTTTTATAAGGAGTTGAATCACTTTCAATTTAAAGAATATTTTTTTATAGAATATGTTAATAGGTGCTCGATTGCACTTGTTAAGGACGAATCTAGTAGGTTCCACTATATTGAAAAGTAAGCAAGTAAACAAATATTTATTTAACTGAATATTGTACAACTCTCTAAAATAAGTTAATTGATTGCAACAAAAATCTCAACCTTAACAAATACATTTTAACACTTGCTAATCAAACCATTTCCAAATCCAAATGCATATATAGCCCATTTCTATTCACCGTAAGGAGTGCACAAGGACACTTGACAACATCCTATTAAGATTTGGACTTTTGTTTCCCCAAAGTTGGTTAGGTGTCCTGTTCGTTTGTGGTTTGGTATTTTAATTAAGTACTACATACTCAGCTTGGTTTAGAATTTCAATTTATTTTCCTATTACAAGTTGACTTTGGGTAAGCTTAAGTTCTCTTGAAATCATTGGAGATTTAGCTTTTGTACATTGAAATAGAGCATTCTTTGGGTATGTTTTGGAGTTTGGTTTTGTAAGAGTGTTTTTTGCCACTTAAAAAAAATTCCTTGACATCGTTCATAAACATAGCAAACCACATAAAATCTTTACTTTTGATCTATTTATTTCAATACTATAACTTCCATTTATTTTTAACATATCCCTTCTATCCATCTCTGTTAAAAGGATCCGTTAGATGTCCTAAATTGACATGTCAAAATGACGTGATTTTTAAGACACCTAACGCCACAACATGACAAAATTAGACAAAAAGGACAACATTGAATAATAGTAAAAATAATATAACTTAAGTGAATAAATAAAAAGTTATAAGGCTAAATTGAATTTTAGATAAAATTAGATAATGCAATTTGTGATTCAATCAAATTTATATAAACAAGAGATGTGTTGTACATGATTCTTATATGTAAGAAGAATATTGAATACAATTGTTGTAAAGATAAATAGTTGGTCACAAATATTTGGGATTTGTTGGAGTTATGGTTACAGACTTACAGTGAGTGAGGTTGGCAATAGGATTTTGTTATTGATAATGTAGGCGGAAGTAGTTTTTACATTATGATTAGTTTGATATGATAATTGTAATATTGGTTTAAGTTTATTCTGTTATTCATAGAAACAAAAAGAATTTTATATCACTGGTGTGTGTGATAACTACTCATATAGTAGTACACTTCAGACTTTTTTTTTTGGGATAAAAAGTACATATATGATAGGAATGTTACATAAAATACCACCTCTATCTGTAATATATAAGTGCAAGATCTATATAGAGAATCTATCTTTATCTTTATGAAGAGGATATATACTCTCATATGTACAAGATGGTATAACATGAGATAGGATAGGACCTTCAGGAATTGGGAGGAGCCTGAGAACTTTGTTGGATTCGGGCTTAGATTTTCTGTTTTCAATAGCCCAGTCCCACATACTGTGTTTTGACTCTAAAACGGATCTCTTTGGCATCAAATTGAGCAATTTGGATCTCTATTCAAATTCCATTTTTTTTAAAATGGCATTCAACTCTTTCTCCTACTTTCACCACACACACACACAAAAAAAATCGTTCTTCTCTTCATGGGACCACTTACATCTATTTAAGAAGAGAGAGATGCACCATCAAAACTATAAAATAGTAAATTCAAAAATGGAATTTAAGAAATTAATGAATTTTATTTTAGAATTGATAAAGATAATGAACCATTTAAGATCATTGCTATTTCTATTGAGGGTAGGATCCAATGATGGAATTGATGCAAATACTTCAAAAAACTTGAGCCAAAGTTTGTGCCAAAACCTTCAATGCTGCTAACCAACTCAGCATTTGGCATCTTTTATTAGATCTTTACCCTTTCTAATTCTAGGGATATATTCCCCAATCAGATAATCCTCCTTCCTGCGTATGATTTGATTTTTACTTGATTATCTAACAGTAGCATACGTAAGGACCTATACTTCTTTTACCAACAATTTATGTATTAAAATCTAAGCTTGCATAGATGACCACATGGTTTTTTTATTTTATTTTATTTATACAAAAGAGTTATTTTAAGTTCACAACCTTTATTATACTATTTTTCACAACTATTCTATGTGACTGATTATAATTAATCTTTCTTTCACTTTCATATAGACCCACCACTTTTTTTTTTCACCGCTTACATAAAATTTTTATCATGTGATTGATTGTAACTAACTATTTATCTGTCATTTTTACATAAACTCACCACTTTATTTTTCTATAGCTCACATAAAATTTCTATTTATATGACTTATTCTAACTAACTGTCTGTCACTTTTACATAAACTCACCACTTTTTTTTCCCATTACTCACATAAAATTTAAATTTTGTTGGAAATGGTGTGCTCCTACAATTTTTTTTTTTGAAGATAAAAAGATGCATATTTTGTTATGGCAACATGAACTCTTAACACAATCACATCAATTCACTGAAATTAAGAAGTAAAAAAGTTAAAGCTAGAGAGCTGGCCCTGCAGGGTACATCATGCACAGTGGTGCCATATCTTTCGCGGCCTCATTACCTGGAAGATTGTACAATAGGAAGCCAAGTGTGCTCCACATAACAAGCATATTAAAAGTAACAACCGATGCATCCCCAACCAAAATCCAAAGGCAGTAGTAGGAGAAACAATTATTTTGGATCCATTGTTAGACCCAAAATTTTAGGACCATGCCTAGATTGTTGTAATTGTTTATTTCAATAACGGGCAACAGACTCAAGCCTGGTCCCATTGGCAAAAAGTATAGGAGGAAAAGAATCTAAAATTTGTGATTTTCAACTATGCTATTGTACGGAATCCGTGCAACAGCAAAACTATTAATAAATTGCACACTCCCATTTTTTATTTGTGCCTAGGCTTATCAGCAACAAAAGATTATGCACTTTCATCTTTCACCAAACCAATAACTAAATTAGATCAGAAATTGTATGCCCCTGAATAAAAAAACTTTATTATCAGAGTCAACTGTCTAGGCAGTCATAGAGGCACAAGTTAACAGCAAAGAAAAGCAATTATGGTCATGTCCCCAATCACAAACTTAGTCTTAAAACATATTTGTATATGCCCCAAACACAAAATGTGCACAAGAAGTAGAGGTCTACACTTTGCTTTTAGCAAGCCAACATGAAAAGCAACCGAGCAGGAAAAAGAGCCAAGGATGACTTCCCTTTAGGAATTCAAATTGCAGCAGCCATCTTCTCCACAAAAGATACTTGAACTGCTGGGGGAACGAAGGACAGTGAGACGGTGTTGCTTACTAGCAACGCGCAGCATATCAACTGAGTGACCATGCATTGTCCCGCCGATGTGAGGAGGATAGCCAGAGAACCTGAATTCTGGCTGCTGGAAGATGTCGTCACTGTTGGAGACACTTGTGACATCAGAGCAAGAGGTGGTGGAAGCTCTATCCCTATAGTTTTCAGGCTGATGAACTTCAGATTCTGACATATTTGCAAACAAATGTAGCTTTGGTTCCCATTACTCACATAAAATTTAAATTTTGTTGGAAATGGTGTGCTCCTACAATTTTTTTTTTTGAAGATAAAAAGATGCATATTTTGTTATGGCAACATGAACTCTTATCACAATCACATCAATTCACTGAAATTAAGAAGTAAAAAAGTTAAAGCTAGAGTGCTGGCCCTGCAGGGTACATCATGCACAGTGGTGCCATATCTTTCGCGGCCTCATTACCTGGAAGATTGTACAATAGGAAGCCAAGTGTGCTCCACATAACAAGCATATTAAAAGTAACAACCGATGCATCCCCAACCAAAATCCAAAGGCAGTAGTAGGAGAAACAATTATTTTGGATCCATTGTTAGACCCAAAATTTTAGGACCATGCCTAGATTGTTGTAATTGTTTATTTCAATAACGGGCAACAGACTCAAGCCTGGTCCCATTGGCAAAAAGTATAGGAGGAAAAGAATCTAAAATTTGTGATTTTCAACTATGCTATTGTACGGAATCCGTGCAACAGCAAAACTATTAATAAATTGCACACTCCCATTTTTTATTTGTGCCTAAGCTTATCAGCAACAAAAGATTATGCACTTTCATCTTTCACCAAACCAATAACTAAATTAGATCAGAAATTGTATGCCCCTGAATAAAAAAACTTTATTATCAGAGTCAACTGTCTAGGCAGTCACAGAGGCACAAGTTAACAGCAAAGAAAAGCAATTATGGTCATGTCCCCAATCACAAACTTAGTCTTAAAACATATTTGTATATGCCCCAAACACAAAATGTGCACAAGAAGTAGAGGTCTACACTTTGCTTTTAGCAAGCCAACATGAAAAGCAACCGAGCAGGAAAAAGAGCCAAGGATGACTTCCCTTTAGGAATTCAAATTGCAGCAGCCATCTTCTCCACAAAAGATACTTGAACTGCTGGGGGAACGAAGGACAGTGAGACGGTGTTGCTTACTAGCAACGCGCAGCATATCAACTGAGTGACCATGCATTGTCCCGCCGATGTGAGGAGGATAGCCAGAGAACCTGAATTCTGGCTGCTGGAAGATGTCGTCACTGTTGGAGACACTTGTGACATCAGAGCAAGAGGTGGTGGAAGCTCTATCCCTATAGTTTTCAGGCTGATGAACTTCAGATTCTGACATATTTGCAAACAAATGTAGCTTTGGGGAGCCTGAATCATCCAGTCCATGGCTTGTAGGAGTATGATTGGATTCTTCGAGCTTCTTCTTGTTGAGAAAGCGTCCACCAGATCCTCTAGCCCTATTTAATGCATGGAGATGCCGAGATTCATGAAGATATGGCTGCACATGTTTCATAATGGCATTTCTTAGAGAATATTGCCTGTCAACCAAATTTCCATGCATAATATAGGGAACTGTAAAAGGACAGGGAAAACTCAAAACACTCATACCTTACGACTTTTGATGAGTTTGTTCTGAGCTTCAAGCTTGGCACGAAACTGCCTCCGTCTGAGAATTGCATGGTACTGCTTTTTATTGACATAAATGGGTTCATCGTCTGGAAAACCAAGGGGAAGGGGCACTCGAGCAGTGGCCATCCCTATTATTTGGGATGGATGCATCTGCATACATTTCAATGACAAAAACTTCACTGAATGGTAACAGGGAAAACATATCCTCATGCAGCAACAGACTGGAAGTGGTGTTGTTTTTGTATAAATTTTGAGGCCATATATTAATTAAAGGCAAATGGAGTATTTAATGAAAACCACTTCATGGTAGAATCCACAAGTAGAAAACAACTCATGAAATCCACTGTATGGTTGAAACCACACAAGCAATCTTATATGACATCCAGCAAAACTTTAATTTTTTATCATCAACCTATTAAAAAAAAGAATAGCAGGTTATTTAAAATAACCTCAGTTTGATATGATTCTTTTGCATTTATGCCTTGAAAGTTCAGATATCATAAAGAAAATAGCATCTGATAGATAAAAGGGGAGAACCTTTCCTACCAAAAGTATCATAAAGACAAGGAAAGTAAAAAGAATAAAAGCAAAGGAGATGCAAAGCTAAAAAAAATGGGGTGAAAAACGAAATAAAATGGTGAAATACTTCATAGACCTACTTTTCAAACATTAAATAATCTGTAAGGCCAGCAAGATGTTTATTGCACTTCCACTTAAATAATTAAGCACAGATTGATGCCTAAGAAGGTTCTAATTTCTAAAAAAATGGTAAACAGTCTAAATTTTGAAGAATCACAAATTTCTGGTAAACAGATTAGCCCTGGGGATCCACAAACTGGAAACAAGATTATAGAAAGAAGGGAGGAAAAAGAGAAACACCCCCCCCCACCCATCAGGGGATGATTATTACATTTTCGCAAGGTACTTACAATAGCCTGATGTCCAAACGTAGCAGCAAACAGACTGTAATATGGATCAGAATAGGGAAATTGAAGGCAAGCCTGAAACAGGAAATGTAAGAAATATAAGATTCCAAATCTTTCCTCGCAACCATCCAAACACAGGCAGCATCAACCTACAATTGATTGGCTATGATCAAGCTTTGATGAAGAGAAGACTAAATCCTGAGTTCCCATCAACGAGAATTGTCTTGTGATGCCTCCAATAGCCTTCCCCTTAGTTTCAATAAATACTGAAGAAGCACAAGAACAACAAAATGAGATTTGTATCTGGCCTAGTAACAAGAAGGTGCACTAAACCCATTAATTATAGGTGAAGAACCTCTTATTTTATTAAGGGAAGTCCTCTCATATATAAGTCAACTTAAACGACATTTATAACAGCTCCAACAAACAGCATGATAATAGTCTATATGCTAAACTAATATCTAATGATAATTGATAAGATAACTGATATGAACACAGAAACTGTACACATAGAAGGATTAAAAGACCCCCAAAACCATCAGGCACTTACTATGCACAAAGATTTTTTATTTTTTAAAAAGGATCAAGAACAAAGGGACTTCATAGTTCATATCATACCTGATTTTGGCGAAACTATGCCTTGTCCACAAGGGTTGCTTTCTTGCATACTAACCACTTCAGGGTAAGATTGACCAGTTGATTGAGTCGAGGGGGAATCCTGGTCTTGGAATTGAAAATTCAATTGCTCAGTGTTATGAAAATGTTGTGGGGGGTTTCCCATCTTCAAGCTTAAATTTCTGGACATAGATGATTGCTGGACTTGTAATTCAGTAGAATTCCTGAATGAGGGACAATAAACAAACCATGAAGATGCTGAATCGGCAGAACTTGTACTAAAATGTTTCTTTAAGTTCCGCATTGTCTTAATTACTGCTCAGAGCATTTAAAAATTAAGATCATAAATTTACAAGATTTAAAAAATATATAAGTAATAGAGGAAATATGTACCTGCATTTAGCTTCTCTACCCATCAGAAACCACGTGCCAACTAAGTGTAAGCTGCAACAATGTTATTTTACATCAATTATTTAGGCAAAAGCACCAAAAAAGAACTGCAGCTTTATATATATGTACACACATGCGTGTTTGTGTATATATATAACAATGAAACTAAGGAATCTCTATGCGGATAGGAAGGAATAACTATGTTAGGAAACTTGCGTAACACAGAAGTGAACATTATCTTTTGAATGGTATTATAACAACTAAACATGATTCACTCATAAAGTATATGCCCCTTTGAGCACACCCAAAAGGGTCAACCAACAACAGTTGATATAAGTAGCTCATCAGTGATTTGAAAATACAGACTACACCAATATATTGTATCACCCTATCCACAACCCTTTCTCACTCAAGAAAGGACAACTAAATAGTGATTATAGAAGCTTCGGTAAGAGTCTGAAATGGACTTTCAATATCATTGAAAAGAATAATCATGTAGGGAATGAGAAAATTCATATATGACATCTCTTACACTAGATGAGCTTTGGACACAAGCAATGACTTTTGTTTCCAAAATCTCAGAACATAATTTTATTCATAGATTAACTTATCTCATCTTTGCATTTAGCTTGGGAAACATCTTGCCATCAATTTGAATTGGATACGAGAACCATCTCAAATACCTTTGATGATATTTATGTTTCTTTTTGCTTTAACATGATGATAGGTTAAACTATAACACCAATTTGATTTTTCATAAGATAGATTAAATAAAATTACATGCGACTTCCAAGCACCCCACATTCCCTCAAAACTCACAATTCATGTAAAAGTACGTAAGTAAGGAAAGAGTTCAACATATTTCATTGGACAAACTAATTTCATATGGACTCAAATTCTGCATTTCTAACTGGTCAACATAAAGATTGAGATATTATTCAAACAAAAGGATCGGCCAATGTATAAAATTAAGCATGCAAACTAAACAAAAAAAAAATCGGAAATAGGAAAGTTAAATATGAATTCATCAAGTAGCTAGTGACCAAATAGAGCAATCAAAGCATAGCCCTGAATGAAACAGAGCCAAGCAGATATACTGCTTAAGAACAGAAAACTGAATTAACTTCTCATTATTAACATCATGGACCCAAAAAAAAGCATATGAATCAATAAGAAAAAATAGTATCATATTCCAATTGGGACATGAAAAAATAAAGAAAAAAAAAAAACCAAGTGAAAATTTTTAAAATAAGTTCCTCTACAGAAGCTATCTACATTAATAAACAAAAAAAGCACTTCCTCAAATTAGAAACCATTGCATATATTCAACACCCAGAAATTAAATTTGAGAGCAAAAAGGAAAGCAATGAAATTTACTACCCAAAACAAAAAGAACCCACAAACTAATATCAGATACAAACCAGGAAACCCCATTATTTCAAAATTCAAACCCCAACAATACTAAAAATCCACTCCCAAGTCCCACCAAAGATTCACAACTATAAATATGTCAACCAAATAATAAAAATAAAATAAAAACAAGAATAAAATCAGATGAAATAAACCCAACCCCAGAAAAAGAGAAGCCAAGAAGAAGGTAAAGAGAGAGAGTGTGTGAAAAGGAGAGACCTTTGGGATTTGTTAAAGTGCAGGGAAACAAGAAATGATTGTTGTTGTTGTTGTTGTTGTTGTTGTTGTTGTTGCTTTTTTTGTTTTTGTTAGCATGGATTTGTGCATGCCCTCCTTGATCCTTCTAACCCCACAAAAGAACACACACAAAAGACTCTCTCTCTCTTCACTTGGGTTTTGGCTTTGGAACCAAGTCCTAGGCTTACTCACATATCTCTTCCTAAAACAATGGATTCTTGCATTAACAGTTTAACACATACTTAACAATCTCAACTCATCACCACCACCACCACCACCTCTACTACCAGCTTTCCACTCTTCAAAGTTTTTATCTTTTACATATCCTTTTATATTCTTTTTTTTTTTTTTTAAATCAAAATTTTTTCATTTATTTATTTTTTAATTAAAACTGTATACTTTTTATCTTTAACATTGTTTTTCTTTTGTTTTTGTGGTTGGTTTTTTGTCGTGTTGTGGTTAGTGTGGTAATAACCTAATAATAATTTTTTATCAAAAAAATAATTTTTTTAATTAATTTATTTATTTATTAAATTCACTAACAGTCTCTTAAATATACTCAGCCGCCCTTATATTTTTCACTTTTTACTTCAGCCACGCGCTCTCCATGGAGCGTGGAGTGCACTTTGAGATAAAATGGATAACTATCCTTTGTTGGTGATTTTGATGCATGCCACGTTTGCCATTTCTGTATGATTGAACGGTTGGGATTTACTCATACATACCCCTAATTTCTTGGACTTGGTGTATTTTTTTTTTTTCCCTTAAATGCACTAGTGTTTCTAGTTGGGAGGAACTCCTGCTCCTCTTAAGAGTCGCAGATTAGAGACAGTCAGAGGTTATCTTGGCGATTAATATTAAGGATTTAATAGCTAAGGTTCCAATATTAGCTCTATTAGTAAAGTTTTAGTTTAAATCAATATTCAATTAATAATTTATTAGCATGGTAATAAAGAATAGGGTTATATTAATGGTGCCTTTATGACAATTGTTAATAAATTATTTTAGAAAAAATGTATACTACTTTAATGAGAAATTGAAAAAGTTGTTAAAAAATTAATTATTTTTTTTTATTTTCCTATAAAAAATTTTCTAAAATGGTTCATTAATAAACGCTATTAGATTTCGTAAATAAAAAATAAAATAAATAAATAAAATAAAATAAAAAACTTTTTTTTTTTGAGAAACCAAATAAAATAAAAAAACTGATGAATCAAGAAAATTCACCAATGAGTCGCACGATACTCCTTTCGCTTCGTATACTAACCTGCGCGAAACAAAAGAGAAAACCTATCGAAGGACACCGGTGTGGTGCCGGCCAAACACCCTCCGAAGGTTAAGTCAGAAAGTATTCTCACAACTCTAGAGTGCTAGAGAGGGGTTAATTATGCGTACCTTGACTTGTGAGGGTGTTGGGGCTTTTATAGTGGCTTAAGGTTGACATTCCTTTCTTGGCGCGGAAGTTTTTTCCTTATAGGATTCTCCTTGTAGAATCCTAGACGTGATGAACAAATCTCCTCCTTATGCGGAAGATCTTTACCAAATATATAAGATTTTCAGAGTCCTACTGGCGCAAGGACTCTATTTGGGCCCGTATGAGAGTGGGTCAGAATATCCCCCATTAGGGGCTCAACAGGCCCATGGACAACTAGCCCACCATCCTTCACTCCGTCCATATCCGGCCCGTTCACATCAGGTCCGTCCATTGGAGGCCCGTGCAAATGATGGATCCGTTTATTTGGGCGTAAGCGGACCATATTCGGTCCGTTCAGTCACATAAGACATTCCAAGGTATTTCGTCCCTTTCAGTTGCCCCCTCACCCGATGGGTCCGTCAGCAATAATGAACGGACCCATAGGGTGACGGATCTAAAACTCGATCAGGCATACAGGACACCTATGTCCATAAATTTTCATTCGTACATTGCTGGATCAGGAGCTGATGCATTAATGTGTTGTGCCAAGTGTCATCCTGTCAATGGCTGTTGTTTTGGAACGAGGCGTCGCTTCGTCTTCCGTGCACTCCCAATATAAATATCAGTCATCCGCCCTTCATTTCCCTACTTGCTGCTAGAAGAGATTGTCAGAGCGAGTCCGTCACGTCTGTCAGAGCACAATCCGTTCACTCACGCATCCGTCGCTCGTCGCATCTTACTCCAAGCTTCTGGTGAGTTATTTTATATCCGTCCTTTCTTTTTCCTTTTGCTCTTATTTGTACTCTATGTGTCCGTCGTTATTTCCAACCCATCAGAGTCTTAGGTTTTGTAATTACATGTAGGCCATGTCTAGTGCGTCAAGTAACCAGTCGGTCGTTCCCGACGGGGCGGATTACGAAGGGGTATACCCGTCAGGTCCCAAAGACCACGACGTCCCGAGCGAGAGTAGTTCGTCATCATCTTCCTCGTCCTCAACACATGAGGGCCTGGAGATGATCGAAGTCCAAGAGGTATCAGACGACGAAGAGCAACTAGTGAGGTCTGTCGTGGGGATTGATGGACTTAGGGAGTTCATCTTGCCCCCAGAGTGGACGGTTCATGCTTTTACGTCGACCATCAAGGAGGGTAACTTCAATACACTAAGGGACCGCTACCAAATTCCTGACCACATCCCACTCCGTCTACCTTATATGTCAGAAAAATGTTATTACGAAGGAGTGGACGGAGTGGGCGTGTACGAGCAAGTGCTTAAGGCTGGGTTGAGGTTCCCATTGAGTTCGCTACACCGCGAACTCTTAAGCTACCTAGGCATATCCGTCAGCCAGGTGTCCCCCAACGCCTGGAGAGTCTTTATCGCCATGGAGGTCCTGTACGGAGCCATGTCGGACGGAGCAAGGAGGCTTACAATAAGAGAGTTCCTCCATTGCTACCGTCCGGACGAGATAGACAAGTCGAGGGGTATGTACAGCTTTGTCCCTAGAAGTCCCGTTCTGAAAGTTATTTATGAGACCCCGGACTCAAATAGGGATTGGAAGAGTCGTTACTTCTTTATGGAAGGAGATGATTGGATGAGTCATCCAGGGGAGACGGACTTCATGCCCGTCGACACAGTTTGGAGCATTTTAAACTCATCTATTACGGTCCGTCATAAATCACTCTGTACATTTTTAGTAATTTGTAATGTTTCTGATCTCCGTCTTTTATGGTGCAGTTCGACGGCGTCCCCAAATTACACTTGAGGAATTCAGTTTCCTCGAGAGAATTTTTTTAAAGACTACACCAGAAGAGAGGACGTGGGCCAAGCTCGTCAACCTCAATACTATTTACTGGTATTGTGACGGTCCCGAGCCCACCCCAGTGGCTTTAAAGTACGAGAAACAGACCCGTCTGCGTAAGTCCGTCTACCCTCATGGCCCTTTTTTTTCTTTTTTTTTCTTTTTTTTTGTTGTTCCTTAGTCCGTCATCCTTTTTCAGAGATGGAGGATGCAAAGAGACGAGCAACCATAAGACTTCGAGCTGCGAAGAACAAACAGGCCGGGACGGACGCCATGGGGACGGGCTCCAGTAAACCATCTCTAAAGCGGAAGCTGCCCGTGAAAAGCGACCGTCCACCCAAGCAGCCCAAAGTCCCTTTGGACCCGGTCCTCGGCTTGATGGCTGAGGGGAGTAAGTCAGTTACCCCGTCTAAGCACGGTAAGGGCAAGGGGCTAATGACGTGTCAGCCAGGCGAGCAGAAAAAACCACCCGTCTTACTCCGCGAGGATTCCAAGTATGCCTTGGAAAAGTTGTCGTCAATCATTACCACCGACGACTACGAGGATCTTGGGAATCACTCGACAGAGGCGATGGGGGAGACGGGCCTCTTCAGCATTGCCCAGGTAATGTTCCGTCGTCCATAGTCCATCCGTTCATCAATTTTTGACTTATATTTTGCTAACTTATTTTTGTCGTCCTCAGTCTATGATCATGATGAAAGGCCTCATAGGATGGTGTCTCAACCACGAGACGACCATTGGCCGACTTCGTGAGAAGGTCAAGATGACGGAGGGGGAGCTGCTTGACCTGAAGGCCTGGAAGGTCACTCAGGAAAAGAAACTGAGGATGGCCGAGACGGCCCGGGATGAGGCCGTTCAGCTGGTGGAAAGTCTGAAAAAAAGACTTGGTGGACAAAGACAATGAAGCCCGTCAGGCCAAGGAGGACGCCGTACGCGAGTACCGTGACTCCGACGACGTTATTGCGGAGCTGAGTCTAGTTTATAACGACGGGTTCGACGATGCTCTCCGTCAGGTGAGGAGGTTGTACCCGGAGTTAGACTTATCCACCGTCACCGTCTCTGCCCCCGAGCCGTCCACTGCCCAGCCCGCTCAGACGGAGGATACTGATGCTCTCTTTGATGAGGATGTCTGCGAAGCTCCAATGGATCATACTGCTGCGGACAGCAAGGCTAAAGATGTTGGGGACCGTCCAGCCGAAGAGGGAGACGGAGCTGCATTATCTTAATTTGTAATAACTTAGTTTTTTTTTTTTTTTTTCTTGTTTATTTTTTTTTTTGCAAGTGTGGAACAATTTTTAACACCCGTTATGTTTATGGGTTTTGTATATACATTGACCGTTCAGCATGTTTATTTTACGCTGGGTCCGTTGACCTTCTGTTTTATCTTTGTGGAATGCATGTTTTTATTTTCAACGCATTTTCATGCTTAAGTGAGCTCCGTCCTGCTTATCGTGGTACCTCCTTTCATGACTTGCTTAACCATGGGCCGTCATCCCTTTGGATGATTTGCGTGACTTGGAAATATTATTTGCTTTTAACTGGTTCGAACATGTCCGTCATGTATAATTTGAATCCATCCGTTGGGTAGATTGTTTATTGAACATGCTCGTTAGGCATAATTTGAATCCACCCGTTAGGTAGACTGTTTTTTGTACCAGTCCGTCGGGTATCTTACTTAGTTTCCTTTGTGAGGTCCGTCCAACTAGTGGACGTTATCCTGGGTTCGCTCATTACACGGACTTAACAGTATCCGCCTATTTGGGTTGACCTGTCCGCTTATGGACGACGCTACTGGTCCGTCCACTACTCGGCCTAAAGGTTTTTATCCTCATGGGATGGTCTGCTCATTTCGGGGATAATTTGATTAGTTCGCCCATTATCTGGACTTAGGCGCTCATCCTTTTAGGGTGATCCGTCCACCTGGTAGGCAGCCTAATTGGTCCGTCCATTATATGGACTTAAGTTTTCATCCTCTTTGGATGATCCGTCCATTTTGTGGACAGTCTTATTGGTCCGTCCATTATATGGACTTAAGTTTTCATCCTCTTTGGATGATCCGTCCATTTTGTGGACAGTCTTATTGGTCCGTCCATTATATGGACTTAAGTTTTCATCCTCTTGGGATGATCCGTCCATTTTGTGGACAGTCTTATTGGTCCGTCCATTATATGGACTTAAGTTTTCATCCTCTTGGGATGATCCATCCATTTTGTGGGCAGTCTTATTGGTCCGTCCATTATATGGACTTAAGTTTTCATCCTCTTGGGATGATCCGCCCATTTTGTGGACAGTCTTATTGGTCCGTCCATTATATGGACTTAAGTTTTCATCCTCTTGGGATGATCCGCCCATTTTGTGGACAGTCTTATTGGTCCGTCCATTATATGGACTTAAGTTTTCATCCTCTTGGGATGATCCGTCCATTTTGTGGACAGTCTTATTGGTCCGTCCGTTATATGGACTGGTTTTTTATCCACTTGGGATGATCCGTCCATTTGGTAGACGGCCTTTGGGACTTGTGATATTGAGTTAAACAGACTAGGCAGGAAAAATTTTGTTGCCTGAAAGAAGTCTTTATAGGAAAATGGTGCCTGCCCCTTTGGGCTTAAAAAGGCACTAGTAGAGAGGTTCGTTCAAAGTAAAAGCATAGAAAAGTAAAAATAATTGTTCAGAACAAAAACTACTGAAAACTTTAGAAATGACCTGGAATGTTTGCAAGGGGTGGATGCCTCTTCACGTTGCATCTATTGGTAGTACCTCCGTAGGTGCTCAGTGTTCCACGGGTGTTGCAGTTTCCGCCCGTCCATGGTTTCGAGGTGGTAGGTTCCCTTCCTCTGCCAAGATGAGATCTTGTAAGGTCCTTCCCAGTTGGGGCCGAGTTTTCCTTGCGAGGGATCTTTAGTTGCTCCCATTACCTTCCGAAGCACGAGGTCTCCGATCTGGAAGTCTCTGCGTCTGACTTTGGAGTTGTAGTATTTTGCCATGAGGTTTTTGTATCGAGCTATCCTTTGTTCAGCTGTAGTCCGAACTTCGTCGGCTAGGACTAGCTGTAGCCGCAAAGCCTCTTCGTTCTTGCCTCCCTCGTAGCTTTCCACTCGATAGGTTGTAAGACCTATTTCTGCTGGAATGACAGCCTCGCTCCCGTATGTCAGCCTGAATGGTGTTTCTCCTGTGGGCGTTCTTGCCGTTGTGCGATATGCCCATAAGACACTTGCTAACTCGTCGGGCCATATACCTTTTGCCCCCTCGAGCCGGGTCTTGATGATTTTGAGCAGGGACCGGTTCGTGACTTCGACTTGGCCATTCGCCTGTGGATGTGCGGGCGATGAGTAGTGATTCCTGATGCCTAACTCCGAGCAAAAATATCGGAATGCCTTGTTGTCGAACTGTTTCCCATTGTCAGAGATGAGGACCCTTGGTATCCCGAATCTGCATATGATATTCCTTCATACAAAACCTCTGACGTTTTTCTCCGTGATAGTTGCTAGAGCTTCCGCTTCGACCCACTTAGTGAAGTAGTCGATCCCTACCACCAGGAATTTCAGCTGTCGCGCGGCCGTCGGGAGAGGGCCCATGATGTCTAGTCCCCATTGGGCGAACGGCCAAGGGGCCGTCATGGGTGTCAGCTCTTCGGTTGGTTGCCTGATTAGGTTACCAAACCTTTGACATTTGTCGCAGATCTTGACGTAGGTTTGTGCGTCCTTCTGCATTGTGGGCCAATAGTATCCCGCCCGGATCAGTTTGTGTACCAGAGACCGCGCCCCCGAATGGTTTCCGCAGATGCCTTCATGGACCTCTCTCATTACATAGTCCGCTTCCTCGTGACCCAAACACCTCAGATATGGTCGTGAGAATCCTCTTTTGTATAAGACGTCATTGATTATTATAAACCGTGAAGCCCGGACTTTCAACTTCCTGGCTGTGTCCTTGTTGTCCGGGAGCGTGCCTTCCTTCAGGTAGGCCATTAGGGGTGTGGTCCAATCGTATTCTGGATTTACTTCCTGCACTTTCGTCTCACTGTTAATGATTGAGGAGTTCTGGATGAACGACAACACCCGGTCGGGGGTCGTCATGGTCACTGCGGAGGCGGCTTTTGCTAGCCGGTCAGCACATTCATTCTCCTCTCTTGGGATCTGGACGAATGTGACCTGGAGGGAGTCAGTCCGTCTTCTGACTTCTTCCAAGTATTTCTTCATTTTTCCCCCATGCATTCATAGGTGCCACCAATCTGACTGACCACCACCTGCGAGTCGCAATGTACAACTATGGCCTCGGCGCCTGCTGCTTTCGCCAGGTCTAATCCTGCTAACAATGCCTCATACTCGGCCTCATTGTTGGTCGTTGGGAAGTCCAATCGGATCATGCACTCGATCGTGTCTCCGTCAGGGGTTTGAATTACCACCCCGGCGCCCTCAGCTAGCCTGTTTGATGATCCATCCGTGTGGATGTTCCAGAGTCTGAGAGCTTGTGGCTCCTGCTGCCCCGTTTGCGTATATTCGGCGATGAAGTCAGCTACAGCTTGGCCCTTTATTGCGGTTCGCGGACGGTAGTGTATGTCAAACTCGCTCAGCTCTATCGCCCACAGGGCCATTCATCTGGCTGCTTCGGGGCTGCTCATTGCCCTTTTTAGGGGCTGATTTGTTAGGACGATGATGCTGTGAGCTTGAAAGTATGGTTTCAGTTTTCGAGCTACGGTTATCAGCGCGAAGGCTAGCTTCTCCATGTGGGGGTATCTTTCTTCAGCCCCTCCGGAACCCCCTGCTTACGAAATAGACGGGCCGCTGCGTCCCTTCTTCTTCCCTTACTAGGGCCACGCTTACTGCCACTTGCGAAGCGGCTAGGTATAAGTAGAGATCTTCCCCCGGCTTGGATGGGCTGAGCAAAGGTGGCGAGGAAAGGTATTTCTTTAGATCCTCAAATGCCTTCTGGCACTCCTCCATCCATTCGAATGATTTCTTCAGGACGCAGAAGAACGGTAAGCACCTGTCTGTTGCCTTCGAGACGAACCTGTTCAAGGCGGCAACTCTGCCGTTCAAGCTCTGCACCTCCTTTGTTGTCCTTGGTGGTTCAAGCTCCATGATGGCACGTACTTTCTCTGGATTGATCTCTATTCCTCTTTGGGACACCATAAAACCCAAGAATTTTCCTGCCGTCACCCCGAATGCACACTTGTCCGGATTCAGCTTCATGTTGTATGACCGTAGGGTATCGAATGTCTCCTGGAGGTCACTCAGATGATCTTTTTCGAACTGGCTCTTGACCAGCATGTCGCCAACGTAGACTTGTACGTTTCTCCCAATCTGGTGTACGAACATCTTGTCCATTAATCTTTGGTATGTTGCCCCGACGTTCTTGAGTCCGAACGGCATCACCCTATAGCAAAAGAGGCCTTGGCTAGTGACAAAGGACGTTTTCTCCTGATCGGGTTCCTCCATTTTGATTTGGTTATAGCCCGAGAAGGCATCCATAAAACTTAAGAGCTGGTGTCTGGCCGTGGAGTCGACCAGTGCATCTATCCGCGGGAGGGGGTAACTATCCTTTGGGCATGCTTTGTTAAGGTCCGTGAAGTCGACGCACATCCGCCACTTCCTACTAGCTTTCTTGACCATGACCACGTTCGCCAACCATTCTGGGTTCTCTTATAAAACCCGCTTCGAGTAGCTTTCCGACTTCCTGTGCTATTGCTCTGTCCCGTTCAGGAGCGAACACTCGCTTTTTCTGCCGGACTGGGGGGGTTGAAGGGTTCACGTTCAGCTTGTGGACTATGACAGAGGGATCGATCCCGGGCATGTCTTCATGGTTCCATGCAAAGATGTCTTGGTTCCTTCTGAGGAGTGTTATGAGGGCCTGGCGCACGGGTTGGCAGGCTAATGTTCCAATTCTGGTTGTTCGCTCCAGTTTGGACTCGTTGAGTACCACTACCTCCAGCTCTTCAGCTGGTTCTGCGACCGTCTGCTGTTCTTCTATGCTCATTGCCTGATGGTGATCTTCCATTTCTAGCATGGCAATGTAGCACTCTCGGGCGGTTGCCTGATTCCCCCGTAATTCTCCAATCCCATAGTCCGTTGGGAATTTGATCATTAGGTGGTATGTGGATGTTGCTGCTTTCCATGAGTTAAGTGTGGGTCGTCCGAGAATACCATTGTAAGCAGAGGAGCAGTCTACTACGAGGAACATTACATTCCTAGTGAGTTCTTGTGGGTAATCACCCACCGTTACCGGGAGTGTGATGGAACCTATTGGGAATACCCTGGTCCCTCCGAAGCCGACAAGGGGAGCGCTCGCCGGCATCAGTCGTGCTTTGTCTATCCCCATTTGCTGGAATGCTGGATTGTATAGAATGTCTGCTGAGCTGCCGTTGTCGATTAGCACTCGGTGGACGTTGTAGTCCCCCACACGTATACTGACGACCAGCGCATCGTCATGCGGATGATAGAGTCTCCTTGCGTCTTCTTCGGTGAATCCTATAATAGGGTTCTCCGTCCGTGTGGTATTGTGCCTTGAGCCCGTCATGTGGACGTTCAGGACCGATCTGAGGTACGTCTTTCGAGCCTTTTTGGAAGAACCGGTAGATGCGGTTCCCCCCACTATCATCCTTATGTCTCCGATGGGGGGTCTCGGACGCTCGTTATCCCATCGGGGGGCTGTCTCTTGGCGATTATGATCCGTTTTCTCTTTGTTGACGAACTTCTGCAACTTCCCTTGTCTAATGAGGGCTTCAATCTGCTGCTTTAGGTCGTAGCATTCGGCCGTGTCGTGGCCATGATCTCGGTGGAAACGACAATATTTGTCTCGCGACCATTTGCTTGGGTCGCTCTTTAGTTTTCCCGGGAATGTTAGCGTCTCCTCGTCTTTGATTTGCATCAAGACTTGGTCAATCGGGGCGTTCAGGGGGGTGAAACTTGTGAACCTCCCGCTCGGGGGCTTAGGGCGTCTTTCGTCCCTTCTGTCTCCTGTCCTTGGTCTTTTCTGCCCTTAGTCCTGGCGCATGTCCACCTGGCGCTCCCTCTTCTTGGGCCTTTCTTCCCGTGCAAGCAGCGCGTCTTCCGTGTTCATGTACTTGGTGGCCCTGTAGAGTACCTCTGACATGGTTTTGGGGTCGTTTTTGTATAGTGAGAACAAAAACTTGCCCTTCCGCAATCCGTTCGTGAAAGCTGCCACCAGTATCTTGTCGTCGGCTTCATCAATTGAGAGTGCCTCCCTATTGAAGCGGGTTATGTAAGATCTTAGCGTCTCGTCTTCTCTCTGCCTGATGCTCATCAAACACGCTGTGGACTTCTTGTACCTGTGTCCCCCTATGAAGTGTGAGGTGAACTGAGCACTTAGCTCTTTGAAAGTGCCGATGGAGTTCGGTGTCAGCCGACTGAACCAGATCCTCGCGGAACCCTTCAGTGTTGTTGGGAAGGCCCTGCACATGATTTCGTCCGGTACCCCCTGTAGATGCATCAGGGTTTTGAATGTTTCCAGGTGATCCAGTGGATCCTTCACCCCGTCATAGCTATCTATATTCGGCATGCGAAACTTGTGGGGTAGGGGGAAGGAGTTCACGGCCGCGGTGAAGGGTGAGTCGGTACGATTGACCAGATCGTCAAGGTCACTAGAGACTCGCCCCTTGAGGGCGTTCATCATGACCTCCATTTGCTCCTTCATTGCCTGCATCTCGGCGGCAATATGTGGTGGAGTCGCATCCGTGAAGGATGGCATGTTCACGTGCTGCCTCTCCGGCCTGCTCGGGGCGTGGCTGCCCTCAGGTCTCTCCTGATTCCTGTTTGGAGCGCTAGTCCCTTCCTGATCTTCTGGCCGGTTATTTAGTGCTGTATTCTTCTGGCGCAGCTGTTCTTCCAAGTCGAGGTTCTATTTGGTGAGACGCTCCACGGCTGTACTAAGGGTCCGAACTTGTCTCTCGAGGGCAGTCGTGGGTGGTTCTTCTCCTTGCACATCATTAGTAGTTGCCATTGAGCGAGTGAGTACCATGCAACCTTTTAGTCCGGGAAACGATAGTATGGCTTAATTACTCGATCTTCCCACAGACGGTGCCAACTGATGAATCAAGAAAATTCACCAATGAGTTGCGCGATGCTCCTTTCGCTCGTATACTAACCTGCACGAAACAAAAGAGAACCTTTCGAAGGACACCGGTGTGGTGCCGGCCAAACACCCTCCGAAGGTTAAGTCAGAAAGTATTTTCACAACTCTAGAGTGCTAAAGAGGGTTTAATTATGCGTACCTTGGTTTGTGAGGGTATTGGGGCTTTTATAGTGGCTTGAGGTTGACATCCTTTTCTTGGCGCGGAAGTCTTTTCCTTATAGGACTCTCCTTGTAGAATCCTAAACGTGATGAAATAAATCTCCCCCTTATGCGGAAGATCTTTACCAAATATATAAGATTTCCGGAGTCCTACTAGCGCAAGGACTCTATTTGGGCCCCTGTGAGAGTGGGTCAAAATATCCCCCATCAGGGGCGCAACAGGCCCATGGACAACTAGCCCACCATCTTTCACTCCGTCTATATACGGCCCGTTCATGTCAGGTCCGTCCATTGGAGGCCCGTGCAAATGATGGATCCGTTTATTCGGGCGTAAGCGGACCATATTTGGTTCGTTCAGTCACCTAAGGCATTCCAAGGTATTTTGTCCCTTTCATTTACCATTAACCAAAGCAGCAAGACCAGCACAAACTGAAAGAACATTGGACATGGTCATAACATCAACGTCAGCTCTCTCCACTCTCATTTTCTTGAACAAAAACAATCGTTCCTTCCTTTTGAGTTTTGAGCAAGCCCTGAAATCAGTGAATTCCAAGATCCCACGTTGCGTTCAGACATGTTATCAAATAAAGTAATTGCATCCAATGTCAAGTGAAACCGGCATAACCCAAAAATCATGCTATTGTTTACAACATCTCTTTGAGGCATTTCATCGTCCTCTTTGATATCAATGCATTTACAGTACATGTCGAGAAGGGAAGTCATCAAAATCATATCTTTGTCAAACCCATGTTTGAATACTATGCAATGAACTTGCTTGCCATCTTCTATGGTACCATGTCTCCCACTATCAAAATAATGTTGACTGCAAAGATCACAAACAAAAGAAGAAAAAAGATTCGAGTGGCTTAAGCTAATGAAGATGAATTGTAGTTGGAGAAGTTGGCTCAGGCAGAGAGGCAGAGCATTAGGCAGAGAGGCAAAGCGTCAGAACAGAGTAATGGAAGATTAGCATTTGGGCTTGATATACGACAGTCATGACTAATACAACTCGTAGTTTACAATGTAATGTATATATAGATACGTGTAATGTACTGATTGGTTGTAAGTAAGTAGATCCGTATAATGTGGGATTAGTTAGTTGTAGGTTATCTAGTCCGGTGGTTGTTCTGGTATATAAATACCTCTTGTATTCACAGTTCTTAATTAATGCAATTAACAGAAAATTTCTTCAATTTTGGTCTTCTCTCTAGCTTGTTATCAATTCCTCTCTTTCCTAGCTCTCTGTTTTCTTATATGGTATTAGAGCTTTGTGCTTTTGTCAATGGCGAACCAAGATCAAGCTTCGCAATCTTCTTCTTCTCAATCCACTGCTCATTGTGAGCTTTCTCCAATGGAGGATCTGAGAAATTCTTTTTTCTTGCATCATGGAGAGTCACCAGGTGCAATTATTGTCACTCAGCTCTTGACAGAAGACAATTACCCTAATTGGGCTAGGGCTATGCGTATGGCATTGGATGCGAAGAGCAAGCTAGGCTTTGTGGATGGTTCCATAACAGCTTCCATTGCAATTACTCATTTGGAAAAGATTGCCTGGTTGAAGAACAATTCCATGATTTCTTAATGGATCTTGAATTCAATCTGTCCTAACATCATTACAAGTGTGATTTATAGAAACACTGCAATGGAGGTTTGGAATTCACTCAAGAATCGCTTCTCACAAGCTAATGTACCACAGATTTCACAGCTTTAGAAATTGATTTCAACAATTATGCAAGGAGATGCAATAGTGACTACTTTCTTCACTAATCTTTAAGCTTCTTGGGATCAATTGCTTAATCTCAGGCCTTTACCATGTTGTTCTTGTGGTAAATGTGTCTGTGGAGTAAATGATAAGATCACATCCTTTCATCATCAAGATTCTTTGATGCAATTCCTTAATGGCTTGAATGAAGTCTATTCACAAGTCAAAACTCAGATTCTAATGATGGAGCCAAGTCCCTCAATTGACAAGGCTTTCTCTTTGTTGATACAAGAGGAAAGACAAAGGGCATTAGGTTTCAATGGAGGAACTTTAGTTGATTCAATTGTCCTTGCAGTTAAGACTCAAAGATTCAATCAAGTTGGAAGAACACAAAAGGAAAGGGCAGACCTGTATGCAGTCATTTTGGCAAAGTTGGTCATTTCATGGAGAAGTGCTACAAACTAGTTGGATTTCCACTAGGGTACAAGCAAAAGGGCAAGGTGTCTATGGCTAATTAAGTGACTCTTAATAATGAACCTGGTCAATCTGAGGCTGCATCACAGTCAGGATCTTTCCCTTTCACATCTGAACAATGCTAGCAGCTGTTGTCAATGCTGAGTTCTCATGCATATTCTTGTGGCACCAATAATGCTATTCACTTAGCAAATTTAGCTCTCTCAGGTATTTCTTGTGCCTCTTTCCAGGATTCTGTTTGTCTTAATTTAAAGAATTCAGTTTTTATTGAAAATCCTTCAAACAAAACAGCTTACAATGAGGAAACTTGGGTTCGACCACTGACCATATTATCCATTCCATTTCATTGTTTACTAAGATTACTAGTTCAATCTCTTCTTTTGGGCATTTTTCTAATGGTGAAAAGGTTCTTGTCACGCACATAGGCAAAATTCAGGTCACTTCAACCTTAATTCTTGAGGATGTGATTTGTGTCCTAGCCTTTACTTTCAATCTGATTTCAGTAAGCAAATTAACCAAGTCTTTGTCAAGTTGCTTGGTTTTCCTCTTCACTTATTGTTTCATACAGGACCTTACTTGCTGGAAAATGATTGGATTAGGTAAGCTTCATAGCAATCTGTACCTGCTGCAAACTTTAGAAAATTGCAAGTCTATCTCAGAAGCTACTACTGTCCAAGAGTCAGTTTTACAGTTTGTTGTTCATTCTATTTCTCATATTCCTCTTGTTACCAAGCCTTACTTGTGGCATCTTAGATTAGGACATGTCTCAGATGACAAACTTCATCATTGTATATCTGATGTATCTTCCTTTCATTCCAATAAAGAATGTGTTGTTTGTCCTATTGCAAAGCATAAAAGATTGCCTTTTCCTAATTCTAAACACTTGTCTGATCATGCTTTTGATTTAATCCACTGTGATATATGGGGACCCATTGCTAAAGCAACTTATGATGGCTTTAGATACTTTCTTACCATTGTAGATGATGCTACAAGGTCCACATGGGTTTACCTCTTGAAATTTAAAACAATAACTAGGCCTTTACTAATTTCATTTTGCAAAATGATATTCACTTAATTTCAAACTAGCATCAAAATGACTAGAACTGACAATTCTCAAGAGTTTTTCCTCAAAGAGTTTTATGCTCAACATGGGATTATTCATCAACACTCCTGTGTTGCTACTCCACAACAGAATTCAGTTGTGGAGAGAAAGCATCAACATATACTAAACATTGTAAGGGCATTGAAATTTCAATCTAACATACCACTTTGTTATTGTGGAGATTGTGTTTTGACAGCTATTTACATCATAAATAGGCTGACTAGTACTGTTTTAGACCATAAAACTCCTTTTGAGAAGCTTTATAGCAAGATTCATTCTTATCATCATTTAAAAGTTTTTGGATGTCTTTGCTTTGCCTCGACATTAGCTCACAATAGGTCTAAGTTTGCTCCTAGATCTATTCTTTGTGTTTTTCTTGGGTACCCTTATGGTGTTAAGGGTTACATGTTGTTAAACTTGGTCACAAGGCAGATTTTCATTTCAAGGGATGTTTCTTTTCATAAAACTACTTTCCCATTCATTTCTTCTACCACTTTACCTCACATTTGTCCTAATGTGGCTACTCCACATGATTCCATGTTTTTAGAACCTGTTATTCCTTCACCAGGTCTTCCATCTTCTGATTCTGGTCCTATCAGGTTTCTAGTCTATTTTTAGACTCTTCTCTTCCTGTCATCTCAGATTCTGCACTACCAAATTCTGCTATACCAGATTCTATCATTACAGATTATGTAGAACCTACTGCAGAACCTAGCTCTTTGCCCCTTGATCAAGGGCATGCTGTTGTTCCACATGCTTTCCTTTCTTCTTTAAGAAGGTCTTCTAGGGCTACCAAAACCCCTTTCTACTTGCAAGACTACAAGTGCAACACTATTATTACTAATAAGCCTACTCAATCTCATCCTATCAACACGTCAGGTTCTTCCTTAGCCAATCTAGGTACAAAATACTCTCTTTCTGACTATCTTGATTCTTCACATCTCTCTCCTTCTTATGCCAATTTTTGCTCTCTTATTACCTCTATTCATGAACCAAGATTCTATCATGAGGCTGTTAAGGATCCTAAATGGCAAGAGGCCATGAATGCTAAGATTGCAGCCTTGGTTTCTAATAATACTTGGACTCTTACTCCTTTGCCTTCAAACAAAAATACTATTGGATGTAAATGGGTTTATAGGGTGAAATACAAGGCAGATGGTTCTATAGAGAGGTATAAAGCAAGACTTGTTGCTAAGGGTTTTACTCAGCAAGAAGGATTGGATTTACTGAAACTTTCTCTCTGGTTGCCAAGCTCACTACTGTTAAGACTCTTCTTGCCATATCTGCTGTGAAAGGATGGCATTTGGTCCAATTAGATGTCAACAATGCATTCTTGAATGGTGATTTTCATGAGGAGGTGTATATGCAACTCCCTTAAGGCTTTCACAGCAAAGGGGGGAATGTTGCTTGCAAATTGAATAAGTCTTTGTATGGATTTAAACAGGCATCAAGGCAATGAAATGCTAAGTTTTGTTCTATCATCAAGCAACATGTTTTTAAGCAATCTAATGCTTATTACTTACTGTTTACGAAGAGGTTTAATGATTCTTTCATAGCTTTGGTGGTTTATGTTGATGACATTCTTATAGCAAGCAACAATGTTCAAGCAGTTGAGGAACTTAAGGTTTCTTTAGATTAGCGTTTTAAACTTAAAGACCTTGGAGGTTTAAAATACTTTCTTGGTCTTGAGGTAGCTAGATTAGACAAAGGGATTACTTTGTGTCAACGAAAATTTGCATTAGAGGTCTTGAAGGATGCTGGAATGTCAGCTTGCAAGCCTAGTAAGGTGCCAATGGAACAGAATTTGAAATTAAGCAAACTTCAAGGAAAATTGCTATCTGATCCAGGCATGTACAGAATGTTGGTGGGTAGACTATTGTATTTAACTATCACTAGGCCAGACATTGCATATCTAGTTCACAAGTTAAGCCAATTCATGTCAAAACCTAGGAAGCCTCATCTGGATGTTGCTTATAAGGTGCTGCAGTACATAAAAAGGCTGTCTCACAATTGGCAGATTTGCTTACAAAAGCTCTCAACAGTCAACAATTGAAATACTTATTGGGCAAGATGAATGTTGTGGACATCCATAGTTCTGCTTCTCATCTTGAGGGGGAATATCGAAATAATGTTGATTGCAAAGATCACAAAAAGAAGAAGAAAGAAGATTCGTGGCTTAAGCTAATGAAGATGAAGTGTAGTTGGAGAAGTTGGCTCAGGCAGAGAGGTAGAGCATCAGGCAGAGAGGCAGAGCATTAGAATAATGGAAGATTAGCATTTGGACTTGATATACGACAATCATGACTAATACAACTTGTAGTTTACAATGTAATGTACATATAGACACGTGTAATGTACTGATTAGTTGTACGTAAGTAGATCCGTATAATGTGGGATTAGTTAGTTGTAGGTTATCTAGTCTGGTGGTTGTTCAAGTATATAAATACCTCTTGTATTCACAATTCTTAATTAATGCAATTAACAGAAAATTTCTTCAATCTTGGTCTTCTCTCTAGCTTACCTAACTCTCTGTTTTCTTACACCCACAGCCCATTACAATTGCTGACACAAGAATCTCTATGATTTTAAACCCAACTCTTTGAAATTGATGGAATGTAAATAAGGCCTAATGAATTTTCCTTGTGTTATAAAAGAATTGATCATTTTAGAATATGATAAATTTTTCTAGAGCATATCTCCCACTAATCCACGTTTCTCAGTTTCTGCATAAGTAACGATGGCTATGAAATTTGTATTACGATGAGAAAAGGAGGGGAGAATGGAAACTTTGAACAAAGTTTCTCTCAAATTCCTCTTATATTTTTATATAAAGTGTCTTAGGAGTAACTTATTTAGTTTTTTGTTGAAAATATTTTGCTAAAATTGTGTTAAAGTATACTTGTACCTTGAAATTTTTTGAAAAAGTAAAAAAAAATGGGGAAAAAGTGAGATTTTAAAAAGTTGTACATAAAAACTAAAAGTTGATACTAAACACACTCTGAGTGTGAATATTAAAAATCTAACTGTTGAAATGTTATATGCTTGCAAAATTTTAAGAAGATCAAAGTCAATTACTGTGTTATCAAATAAATGTCAAAATTTCAAGTTTTTATGATCTAAAATTGTATATAAAAAATAAGTTCATTAATTGAATAATAAATAACATCCAATTTGAATGAAATTTGATATACATGTTAAGAATATGAAATTCAATTGTTAGATTTTTAAAATTCATACAAAAAAAGAGATATATGAGAAGTGTGAAAAGTTTCTAGAGAGAAACTTTGTTCAGAGTCTTTTGGCTAAATATTGTCTAAATGTGAGTTTATTTGTAATTTATGTATTGTTCAAAGTTATTTAGCTGAGTAAAGAGAGAGGTGAATTTTGGCAATAGCGTTACCGAAATTGTGAGAAAGAGCAAGAGAGGAAAGAAAAATGATGTGACTGAAGAGAGGAGAGAGAAAAGTAATTTTGACAATATCATTGCCCAAAAATATTTGCTGCCCAAGTTTTGGCCTGTGCTCGATTGCCCAGTTGACTAACACTAACCAAAATATAAGGAGAGAGGAGTGAGAAAAAAAAGTTAAATTGTGGCAATCTCATTGCCGAAATAGGAGGAGGAAAGAGAGAGAAAAAATTGTATTGTGGCAATTAAAGTGCCAAAATAGGAGGAGAGGAGAGAGGAAAAAGTTGAATTGTGATAATCTCATTGCCGAAATAGGAAGAGAGAGGAGAGATAAAAAATTGAATTGTGGCAATCTCATTGGCAAAATAGTAAAAGAGAGAGAAAAACAAATTGATTTGAAGCAATCTCATGGTCGAAATAGAAGGAGAGTTTGGCTTGTGCTTGAATCGAATGATACAATTATATAAAGATTTTTTAGCCAAAGGATTTAGGCATGTTATTAGTTTTTCTTATACCATTCTCGTATGACATGATGGCTTGGGCTTTAGCCCAAAGGGCCCAAATTGAAATCTTGCATTGAAATGTGGTTTGAGGAGGGACCTAAATTTTTAGTTTTGTAAATTGATAAGCGTGGTCATTAATAGTTGTGCTACTAATAAATTCATTTATAGTTAAAACTGAAATTTTTTTGTTGAAAGTATAGAAAAAAGTTAAAAAATAATCTAAGTAGTACAATGAGACCCATAAATAGTATCAAAAAATGTAGTGAAACTCATAAATAGTAGCAAAAAAAAGATAAAATTACAAATAAATTGAAAATTTCAGTCCATCCCAAACAATCTCTAATCTAACAAAATGATGATTGATGAGAAACAAAAATCCTGAAAGTACTACCAACTTATCAAGGGTCTTTCCTCAAAAAAAAAAAAAAAAAAAAAAAAAAAAAAGGGTTAGTAAAATTTTTTTTGGCTAAAAAAAAAAAAAAAAAAAAAAAAAAAAAAACTACCAAGGGTTAGTAAAATTTTTTTTGGCCAATCTTTGGCATAATGAAGTGGGCTCAATTGGGATAAGAATTGGTTTTTACCTTTTATATTGTAGACTAAACAAATGTGTACAATTTTGTACACTTTACGTGAATATAAATATATAATTGTCCACTACTAATAATGATTAATTTTTTTTTTATCATCTTTAGAAATTAAATCGTATTAGATATTTGCAAATAATATTATAAGTGAATGATTACAGCCAATCTGATTGAAACATTTCAAATTTGCAAATTGCTTATCATGGATAGCAAGACAAAAAAGAAATGTAATTTGTTGACCTATTTATATAATTAGATTTTAATTCTTAACACAATTTTGTTATTGCAATACAAAGAATTTATTTAATGTTCATTTTATTTTTTTCAAATCATATCATATACTGTATAATAAAATTTGTATCTCAGAAGTCATGATTGTGCTATGTAACTACTTTCTTTTTGCCATTAAAAATTATTACCAATAATAGAATTTACGTTAAAATCTACCTAAGTTTTAAGAAATTTAAAATTCTACTTCAACTAAAATTCAATTAGAAAAAGTTCCAATAATGAAATATTCCTTTTTTAAATAACACTCCACCTTAAATGTTGCATTTATATGAAGTTACAAACCTTAAAAAGGGAAGAGTGTCATTTCATGAAATGTATGTAGAGGAGTATTAATTTGTAAAACCTCAAGAAATGGTGGTGTAATTAGTACTAAATATTTATTGAATAGTAGTGAATTAGCTTAATAATTTATTATTGACCTTCCATATAAGTATATTCATTTTGCACAAGGATTCTTCATACATTTGATTTGGAAGATATTCAAGCACCAAAAATTGAATAAAAAGTAGGTTCTAATTAGCTTAATTGGTAAAGTCTCTGATAGTTTTATAAGAGATCTGGGGTTCAATCCTCACATACACCAAAAATTAATTAGTGTTTTGGTCTGATAATAAATAGCTATCATAAGGAGCGAACACCATATGTTGAAACTTTCTCAAAAATAAAAAAAATTGAAAAACTAAACATCATACACTTGGTTATTCAAGTATGAAGAACCTTGTTCTCAAAAAAAAAAAAAAAATGAAGAACCTCTTGCTAAAAGATACTTCTAGTGAAGTTTGAACCATTTTCTTCAACTTATTGTGGGATAAAAAAAAAAAAAAAACTTCATATAGACATTCAAGCATTACATTAATTTTCACAACAATACAATACTTAAGCACAAATCTAATTCATGATGTCTAACCCTAGGATGCATGGACGCAGCAAAACGGCTGCCACACCTGCGTCCAACGCGGCGACGCTGCCTATACGTCGGTGCTGCGTCCATTTTTTTTTCGACTTGGGCCGATTCACGCAGAATTGGGCCAATTTGCTCCGAATTGGTTCGTATTATCAAGCAAAACTGCTGAAATACACCGATATCGATGCTGAACCGGCCGATTCAGGCTGAAATTAAAAAAAAAGGTGCAAAATGCACTGTTTGAACTTAATAACAAACCCTAAACTATCTCAGTTCTCAAAACGCACCATTCAGTCCATTCTTCACTTCAATCTTCAGCTCTCTCTCACTGTTTGTGCTTCGTCTCCCCTTTCGGCTCTTTGCTCTCCGTCTCCCCTCTTTCACAGACACACTTAGTCACAGACGCACTCAAGCTCACCTCAAGTCTCAAGTCTTAAGCTCACCTCACCTCACTGACCCACTCTCAACTCAGGTATCAAACTAATTAAAACTTTCAATCTCAAGCTTATTATACTCTCACATGCTCTGAGCCTCTGACTATTACTCATTGTGAATCTGTGATCTGATTTTTTATTATTTTATTATTTTTTATATAGGCTGTAATGTTATGACTGGGTTTGATTTATTATTTAGTTAATAGTTAATAGTTATTATTTTTAGGTTAAATTGAATCTATTGAATTTGCAATGGATGAAGTTACTAGCACAGAAACTTCACCTTCATCTAATCAAGAAGTGCCAAATGATGAAGCTCCTCTTTGGCAGTATGTGAATAAAGTAGAAAAACCACCTGGTTCTACTGTTAAATCAGGTGGAAACACACACTTTAAGTGCAACTATTGTGGTGTAGTTTTTTTGGGATCCTATTCTAGGGTTAAGGCTCATTTATTAAAAATTCCTAATAAAGGTATTAAAATAGGCCCTAAGGTGACACTGAGCCATAGGCTAGAAATGCAGCAAATGCATGATCAAGTTGAGAATGATAAATTAGAGGGAGAATGGAGAAGTCAAATTCCTTTACCCCCACCTCCCCCAGGCGTGGGCCTATACCTATTCCCTCATTTCGGAGACAGGAAGGGAGTGATAGTACAAATCCGGTTGATGGTAAGGGGAGGAAGGTGACTGTGAATTCTCCTTTTGAGAGAGCATTCCAGAATAATGCTAGACATGAATTGGATAGTAGAATTGCTAAGATGTTTTACACCGGTGGGTTTCCGTTTAACTTTACAAGGAACCCATATTATTGTAGTTCCTATTCATATGCTGCTACCCATAGCATTCAGGGTTATGTTCCTCCTAGATACAATGCCTTGAGAACAACACTTTTGCAAAAAAGAAAGAGCTCATGTTGAAAGACTTTGAAACCAATTAAGGACTTTTGGCTTGAAAATGGTGTAAGTATAGTTTCTGATGGATGGTCAGATCCATCAAGGAGGCCTCTTATTAATATTATGGCTGCATCAGATGGGGATCCAGTGTTTATAAAGGCAATTGATGGGTCAGGTGAGTTTAAAGTCAAACATTATATTGCTGGGGTGTTGAAGGATGCTATAAAAGAGATTGGACATGAAAAAGTTGTCCAAGTCATCACTGATAATGCTAGTGTGATGAAATCTGCTGGAGCTCTTATTGAAGGTGAGTATCCTAAAATATTTTGGACACCCTGTGTTGTCCACACTCTCAATTTAGATTCGAAGAATATTTGTGCAGCAAAAAAAAAAATTGAAAAGAATGAAGTTACATATGAGGAATGTAGTTGGATTACACGTATTGCTAATGATGCATCCTTCATACGTGTTTTTATCATGAACCATTCAATGAGGTTGGCAATATTTAATGAATTTTGTCCATTAAAATTGCTCCAAGTTGCTAATACTAGATTTGCTTCAGTTGTTGTAATGCTGAAAAGGTTGAAGTTGATAAAAAGCTGCCTTCAAGCCATGGCTATTAGTGACCAATGGGCTTCTTATAGGGAGGATGATGTTGAAAAGCTCAAAAGGTGAAAGATATGATTCTAAGTGATCTTTGGTGGGATACTATTGATTATATCCTTGAATTCATAGCACCTATTTATGATATGCTATGAGTAGCCGACACAGATAAGTCTTGTCTTCATCTTATGTATGAGATGTGGGATTCAATAATAGAGAAGGTGAAGACAGCAATATATCGGCACGAAGGCTTGGAAGATGATGAGTATAGCTCATTTTGGGGTGTGGTGTATGATATATTCATTGATCGATGGACTAAAAATTGTACACCACTACATTGCTTAGCTCATTCTTTAAATCCTAAGTAAGTACATTTATTTTCTATTTTCCTTAGTTCCCCCTTCTAGTAAAACACACGTTTCATCTATATTTGTTTTTTAATTTTTAACTAGGTATTACTCCAATGAATGGCTTTCGGAGAATCCAAAATGCATCTCTCCACATCGAGATCATGAAATTTCTATGGAAAGGAGCAAGTGTTTGGATCGATACTTTGAAGATAAGAATAACTTAAGGGTGGTGAAAGTTGAGTTTGCTGCATTTTCAAGAGGGAGCTTTCCTTCACCAGATGCCTTGACAGATAGGTGGGCCTTACAACCTTTGGTTTGGTGGCAATAACATGGCTCCTCATTTCCAACTCTTCAAACCCTTGCCCTTAAACTTCTTGGACAACCTTGTTCATCCTCATGTGCTAAGAGGAATTGGAACACATACAAATTCATTCATTCTTTAAAAAGAAACAAAATAGCTCCTGCACGCGCTGAGGATTTGGTATATGTGCATTCTAATCTTTGACTCTTGTCAAGGCGCAATGACGAGTACGTAAATACAGCAACAAAGATGTGCGATATTGTAGGAGATTCTTGGAATGAGAGCGACATACATGGAGGAGCTGGAATTCTTGAGAATGCTACCCTTACACTTAATGAGCCAGAGTTGGAGGCCATGGTTATTGGGAATGTTAGCACTAGTGTTAGTACTAGTGAAAGTGAAGTTTAAAGCGAAGCTATTAATCTTGAAGATGATGATGGTTGTATTTGATTGTCTTGTTGATTATCTTTTATTTTGTTTTAGTTTCAAACTTGTGAATTGTATTCTAATTTCCGAACATCATGGAATGTTTTAGTTTCAAAAACTTATGGGTTGTATTTAATTTATGAACATCATGTTTTAATTATTATCTACTATTGCTCTTAAATTTGGTATATGTTTATATAATGTGAAAAAGTATGCTTAGCAATATATTAAAAATATGAATAAAAATATTTTTAGAAATTTTTTAATCACCACACTTCGCCATACCCGAACCCAACCTTTTCAAAAATTGCTGAGTCCCACACCTACACCTACACCTACACCCACACCCACACCCGCACCCAGAAACGCACTTGTGCTTCATAGGTCCAACCACGAAGTCTGTTGGCATTGTTTTCGCTGCCACTTCAAATATTTATGTCTTCATTGTGTGCACAGTAGCGTCCAAATTTTTTTGGGGAGCAGACAACATCATTTACAAGAGCTTGAGAGCGTCCATTTCTTCTTTAAATTTGGCCATGGTAGCGCTGGGAAAGGAAAGAAATAACCTAACCCCACCTTTCATTGAAGCATCCACCTGGGAGGTGGGAGGCAAGAGCACACACATATCTACATACCCTATCATGTTCCTTATCCCCATAACCAACCTAAAATTTGTTTTCCCATCTGAGTTCAATTTTAAAGCTCTAAACCTTGATCTCCAAATATAGGCACCCAGGACCTCAATAGTGGTGAAACTTTTATACAAATTTTCTGTTCCGAATTCCTCTGTCAAACTCATTTTGATTCTTTTTATACTTTCACTACTTACATGAAAGCATTTGTGCAAGAGGTCTGTTGTTGGCATATATGGTGAATTCGCTAAAGAAGGCCCATCCGGAAACATTAATTGGAAAGGCTCATTAGTAGGTGTTGCCACTAGTCTTTCCCTCTCCCACACAAGTTTCACTGAGAGCTCACTCTTTAGGCTTGCAAGCTCAACCGAAGCTCAAAAGAATTGTGCTGCACCAAATCCATCACATACGGAGTGTGACAAGCCCATCCCAATTGTGCAACCCCCACATGAAAATTTGGCCACCTACAAGACAAGAGGGTGGTAAACTAAGTCACCTTTAGAAGGAAAATCAAGGACAATCTGTTTGGATACTTCAACATCAACCCCATCTAGATAATTAAGGGAAGAGAGCTAATAATTGGTAGTTGCCACTATTATATTGTAGCTTAGTATCCGTTTGGATTGCGATGAATATATGTAAGCCTGCGTTTCACGTTTTCAGATGTGGCTAAGAGAAAAGTGTTTTCAGCAAAATTATGCTTTATCAGTGGGTCCCGTGCACTGTTTAGGGGACCTGCAAGTACTTTATTCAAGAAAAAAAAAAAATTAAAAATGAGTCCCACGGTACTATTTACACATTTAAAAATTATTTTGTTATAGTGTTTTTAGTTTTCAGCAATAAGCGATGTCCAAACACACCCTTAGTCTTAAATAGCCATATTTGCCTTAACCTTTTCCATGGCAAACCACCATAATACAATCTTCTCACTTGATAGGAAAGATTTTGTGCTTGTAAAACCCGCAAAACCCACATCTTCATGTGTTTTTTCTCTTTCTAGCATTGACAAAAATCCCAACCTTCAACTTCTTTCCCACACCATTTATGTGTACCGATCAAATGTTGATTCCTCTAATGATAATAATCATGACTTCACATCAAGTTGTTGCAGGCAAGCAGTTCCAGCTAGTGTGATTAGAGAAGCTCTCTCTAAGGCTTTGGTTTATTACTATCCTTTGGCTGGCAAGCTTAAGAAAAACAGTGCTGGAAAACTTCAAATCAATTGCACTAAAGATGGTATCAGAAGGATCAACTTCAAGCTTCAAGCTACAAGCTGCAACCTGAGCAAGACGACCACAAAGAACCAGTTATTGGTCCTATACATATGACTTGTAGTTCTGTTCTTTAATTCCTTATGCTATTGGTAGTCTAGTGTTGGTTGTAAATAGTAGTGATATTTATAGACACATGTAAGTAGCTGATGGGTGTATTTCTTATTGTTAGTTTTGGAGGGAATGGATCCGTATAATTTGGGGTTAGTTAGGAAGTCAGTTACACTTCAAGCTTGGATAAATTTCTTTGCTTGTATAGTTTTTCATTTGGTTAATACAATACAATCTTCATCAAATTTTCACATGGTATCAGAGCACTCTGAGCTTTTTTAGATTCTTCTTAGTCTCATTCCAAATTTTCTTTCACGCTTGAATTTTCTCACAAGCTTTTCTTCTGAGATCTTCTAGAATTTTGCTTCAAATTCATCTTGGTTTCATTCTGAAGCAGATTCACCTCAGATTTTCTCTTTTAATCTTGATTTTCCTTCAGAGTTACATCAGATTTTCCTTCCAAGCTTGAATTTCTTCAATGGCGACCACTGCAAATTCTGCTTCTGTTGCCATAATTGATGAATCACATCCTTTCTTTTTACACTATGGAGAGAATCCAGGTGCAATTCTTGTTGCTCAGCCTCTAGTCAATGATAACTATGCTAGTTGGGCTAAATCAATGCAGAGAGCTTTGGGAGCTAAGAGCAAATTAGGGTTTATTGATGGAAGTCTTTCACTTACTCCTTCCATGGCAAAAAATCCATTACTTGTTTGAGCTTGGACCAAGTGCAACAACATGGTTGTATCTTGGATATTGAATTGTGTTTCTCCAAAGATTCTTGCAAGTGTTGTTTACAAGAACATTGCTTTAGAGGTTTGGACTAATCTCAAAAGAATGGACCAAAGCTCTTTCAACTTCAAAAGGAGCTTGCAATGATTACTCAAGGAGATCTTTTTGTCACAAATCATTTCACTCAATTGAATGCTCTGTGGGATGAAATTGAAAATTACAGAGCTTTACCATGCTGTACTTGTGGTTCTTGCACTTGTTTAATCAATGAGAAATTGACACAATATCAATTACAAGATTTAGTAATGCAGTTTCTTATGGGACTCAATGAGACATACAGTCAAGTCTGAGGGCAAATTTTGCTGATGGATCCTCTTCCTTCAATCAATAGGGTGTATTCTTTACTGATTCAAGATGAGAGCCAAAGGTCAGTTGGTCATTTCACTGGTACCTACATTGAATCCACTACTTTGGCAACCAAGTCATTTGCTAGAATTGTTGGTTTTGGAAACACTTATGGAAATAATTCAAGTACTAAAGGCAACAAGAACAAAGGAAAGGAGAGGCCAGTGTGTAGCCACGATGAGGTCACAGGTTACACCATAGAGAAATGTTACAAACTCCATGGCTATCCTCTTGGTTACAAACCCACATGCAAGAATGCAAATGCTAATCAAGTTACAAGATCTGATTTTGGAGCAAACTTTGGTGTTATGGAGTCAAATTTTGTTCCTGTGCAACAATCCTTTCCTTCTCAAGCTTTCCCATTTATTGCAGAACAGTGTCAAAGGATTTTGGCTATGATTAGGGGTTCAAGCAGTAGCCAAGGTAATATGGCAGCACCTAAAGTTGTTCCCACTGCAATGGCCAACAGTGTCACAGCCCCTACTCCACCTGTAGGTACTTCCTTCAACTTAAAGCATTTTGTTTTTACTGCCAAGGTAGTGAATAGAAATGCTTTTAGTTGCAATACTTGGGTCTTAGAAACAAGTGCCACTGATCATATAATATGTTTAATTAGCCTATTAACCTCAATCACCAACTTAACCCAATGTGTTGTTGGTGAGTTGCCTAATGGTGAAAGTGCTCAAGTGACTCACATTGGCATAATCAAGCTTTCTGCAACCTTAATTCTTGATCATGTTCAATGTGTCCCTTTTCTTTCAATTTGTTGTCTGTTAGCAAACTGACTCAAAAATTGTCATATTGTCTTGTTTTTCTTTCTCAATTTTGCTTTATCCAGGACCTTTCATCTTGGAAAACGATTGGAATAGGTGAAGTGCATAATGGCCTCTACTTGTTGCAAAGATTAGATTGCATCAGTTCATTTTCCTTGGTAGATCATCTTCTCAAGCACAAGTCTGGTCATTCATTTTCTCCTGTTAATTCTGTAAATAGCATGTCTAGAGTGTGGCATTTTAGGTTAGGTCACTCTTCCATGAATAAGCTGCTATCTTTGCAAGATAGCTTTTTTGTTTCCTTTGAATCTTGTAATGATGTTTGTAACATCTGTCCTAAGGCAAAATAGAAAAGGTTTCCATTTCCTTTTAATAATAACTTTTCTGCTTCTGCATTTGATCTTGTTCATGTTGATATATGGGGACCTTACTCTATTCCTTCTCATGAAGGATTTAAATACTTTTTGTCCATTGTTGATGATGCTACTAGATGTACTTGGATTTATCTTTTAAAAGCTAAATTTGAGGCTAGAGGGTACCTTATTTCTTTTTATAAATTGATTCAAACCCAATTTGGTACCAACATTAAATCTATTAGATATGATAATGGACAAGAGTTTTCCTTATTGATTTTTACTCTGCTCATGGCATAATACACCAAAAGAGCTGTGTTTACACTCCTCAACAAAATTCTGTTGTGGAAAGAAAGCATCAGCATCTTTTCTCAATTGCTAGAGCACTTAGAATTCAGTCAAATGTCCCTTTATACTATTGGGGAGATTGTATTCTCACTGCAGCTCATATTATTAACAGATTATCCTCTCCCATTCTCCAAAACAAATCTTCTTTTGAACTTCTTTTTCATATTAAACCTTCATATGACCATTTGAGAGTGTTTGGTTGCTTATGCTACTCTTCCACTACTTGAGAAGGATCAGCTTCAAGCTTCAAGCTGCAAGCTGCAACTTGAGCAGGACAAGCACAAAGAACTAGTTATTGGTCCTGTATAAGCAACTCGTAGTTCTGTTCTTTTATTCCTTATGGTACTAGTAGTCTAGTGTTGGTTGTAAATAGAGTGATATTTATAGACACGTGTAAGTAACAGATAGGTGTATTTCATATTGTTAGTTTTGGAGGGAATGGATACGTATAATTTGGGGGTTAGTTAGGAAGTTAGTTACACTTCAAGCTTGTATAAATATCTTTGCTTGTACAGTTTTTCATTTGGTTAATACAATACAATCTTCATCAAATTTTCACAGATGGAGTGCCATTCTTAGTGGCAACTTCCAATTGCAACCTCTCTTCTCTTCACTATCTAGATGGGGTTGATGCTGAAGTAACCAAACAGTTTGTCTATGATACTCCATCTGAAGGTGACTCTGGTTACCACCCTCTTGTTTTTCAAGTGACCAAATTTTCATGTGGGGGTTTCACAATTTGGATGGGCTTGTCACACTCCGTATGTGATGGGTTTGGTGCAGCACAGTTCTTCCGAGCCCTGGCTGAGCTTGCTTGTGGAAAGAGTGAGCCCACGGTGAAACCTGTGTGGGAAAGAGAAAGACTGGTGGGAACACCTACTGAGGAGCCTTTCCAACTCCATGTGGATAGGACTTCTTTAGCAACTTCACCATATCTGCCAACTACAGACCTCTTGCATGAATGCTTTTACGTAAGAATGATAGTTTCACCACTATTGAGGCTCTTAGCGCATATGTTTGGCGATCAAGGTTTAGAGCTCTAAAGTTGAACTCAGATGGGAAATTCTGTTCTGGTTGATTGTGGGGATAAGGAAGCTATTGAATCCACCTTTGCCAGATGGGTATTATGGGAATGCTTTTACAGAGGCAAATGTAGAGTTAATGGGAGGGGAATTTAATGAAGTACCACTCTCAAAGGTGGTGAAACTCATAAAAGATAGAAAAAAAGTTGCTTCCAAAAGTGATTATATCATGCACTCACTAGGCGTTTTGGAAAGATGCAGAGAAGTCAATATAAAGTTTAATGGTGGAGGGGCATCAATGGTTTTAACAGATTGGAGGCAACTGGGTTTGTTGGAAGAAGTAGATTTTGGATGGAAGGGTTCAATTAACATTATACCCGTGCCAATGAACATGTTTGGGTGTGTGGACTTGTGCATGTTCTTGCCTCCTAGCAATGTGGATCCTTCAATGAAAGATGGGGTTAGGGTATTTGTTTCTCTTCCCAGGGCTGCCACGGACAAGTTCAAAGAAGAGATGTGTGCTCTTAAGATTGGAGGTGATAGTGCTTGTGCTTAAGTTTTGTTTTGTTTTTTCTTTTCTTTTTGTTACAATAAGTGGGATAGATGGTTTTCATTAGTTTGAACCCACTAAATTTTGAAGGTTTTGCTACTTAAGTATTGTATTTTGTGAAAAATAAATTATTGGTTGTGTAATCGACAATAATTATGCAATATTTTTCAGCTTATAACTTCAAAGGTAATACTAGAAATAATACAAATTTTATTATATAGAATTTATAAATTTATGTGTCACCAATTAAAAATAAACCAATTCAAGCATTCATTTATTAAATAGTTGAAATTCACTAATTGCATTCATTTACACATTAAATTTATAAAATAAAATTTTTTGTAGCTTTAACACTTTCCATAACTTCAATTATGGTTGTGCATATTTAAATCTAAATTATCGGAAACTGGTCTTAGTGTGGAGCCAAAAAGCAAAAAGATCACACAAATTACAATTTCTTGGAAAAATATAGTTAGTCGTATCCTAATTGCCAATTCTAATTGTATGCCAAAGATTAAAAAAGAGAAAGGAAAATAAAGGGGGAAAAAAAAAACCCCGTAAATATACCAACCCTAATTGTTGCTGTTTTCATAGGATTTTTCTTTCTCATCATTTTTTAAGATTGTAAAAGAGTCTCAATGATGACATTCCAAAGCCTTGACCAAATATCTCAACTCTTTTTGGAGTAAGGATAAGGTTAAGTGCTTTTTTGTTAGACACAAGAGAATAATGTGGGGACAAGCCATGCCTTGAGAGATAGGCCATTAACTTTTTTTTTTTATTTTTTTTATTTTTATATATATATATATATATATCTTGCAAATAATGTGGGCTGGGTATTTTCCACTAATAGCCTATTTTGTGTGAATAAGGGCACTTGATTGCAAGGTTTTGAAACTCGGACCGGACCGTACGGTCCGACCGGGATAACCGGAAACCGTCCATCAAAATAGTTCTTTTAACTTCAAAAACCGGCATATATGAAAAACTCAGTGAACCGTGCGAACTGCGATTCAACCTCACGGGTTTAAAAACCGTGCTTGATTGTAGGACCCAATCCGAGAGAGAGACAGAGAGAGAAATTGGGCCATGAGAATAACCAATTTGGAGAGATAGAATATTGGGCCATGGTTAGATGAAACGAGCATGTTCTATGAGCCCATTCTGTGTGGTGAAATTCGATGGGCCATAAAGGCCATAGCATGGGTAATGAAGCCTGATCTATAAGCTTTAGTCCATAGGTTTGAAATTTTATTTTGTGAAGGAAAGTTAGTCGAGAGTAATATGTGAAGTGAAGTAATTAATTCGACATAATCAAAGAAGTGAAGTAATTTGGACTTCGTTAGAAGCCCATTTCATATAGAGAAACATACGTTATGAAGTTGGAGTTCTTTAACTTAGGTATTGAAAATGTTGTAGACTAATTCCTTACATTGTAATTAATGATATGGCATTCAAGTAGAAATTATAGAATAAATGAGTAGCCGTCACAAGGCCATTAACACAAAAAAAGGTCATCAACAACATGATTACACAAATTTTTGTGATGCTATCATATTCACCAGGTAAGATTAGATGTCTTTAAACCTTTTGAAGCAACTTCATCACACGCTATTGTGAGTGCAATGCAAGCAATGTGTCTTCATATGAAAACTCTAGGGACACGTTTAATTCACACTCAATTTCACTTCTATATCCTTAAGTGTCAATTTGTGATTGATGCACAATAATTCTATCTTCTACCAAATACTTATAGTGGTCTTATGCATGAGCAATGTAATCCAATATTTAGTGCCACTTAAAAATTGTGTACTTTTATTATTGTCAATAGCGATTGAATCACAAAAATAGGTTTAAGTTACTAGTATATTTTATTCAAAAATTATTAAGGGTTTCCAGAACATAGTGACATAATGTTTTTTTTTTTCACATTTATATATGATAAATTTCATCATGAATTTAATTAGTAAAATCTATCATAAATATGAGAAAAATGAACACCATGTCATCATATTCTCAGAGCATCTAGTAATTATTCTATATTATCTGGTTCCCAGTCATCAAGAGAGAGTTGATGTTTATCTTAAAATTTCCACCAACAATATTTTATTATTACTTGAACAAAACCAACAACTCCGATGTAAATACATAAGTTGCTTCTAGTGTACCGATTAAAAAGTTACAAGTTTTTATTTACTCTAAAATCTAGCCAACAACTCCCATGTAAATCATGGCAAATTACCCCGAACTCCTATATTATGATTTAATGAGCTATTTTCGTTTTTTAGAGGGAAAATTAACTTAGTTATTTTTAGATTTTTTGGTATGGATGAAAATTATTTTTCTTATTAAATTAGTAGTTGGTAATTTTTTGGTCATTAATAATTAGAAATTGGAACTCTATATATGGATGATGTTGTAAAGAATTTGATGACTATAATCTAAGGGTCCTCTGTCCTCTCATATGAAAAGGAGACATAATAGAATTGAGCATAAAACTGAGAGAGAGGTTTTGGTTTTTCATAAACCATTTAAACCAAGAAGAATTTGTAAGACTTGGATTAACATAGCAAAGAGTGAGAAAAGAAAAGAATCCTATGTGCATGTGAGAGAGAAAAGAATATAAAGAGAGCTGTTTTTTTTTTTTTTTGGGATTTCTCTAATAAAGTTTTATTTGATATTGCAACTACAGGGAGAATTGTAAAGAACTGTGATATCCAAAGTTACAACCTCTTGTGTGTTTATAAAATTCGTAGAAAAAAGATATTGAAATTGGTTTTATAATAGTCAATTTATTTATAATTAATCTTGTAATTTTTCCCTTTTAGGGAACAAAGTTTCTAAGTAAATTCTGTTGTTGTTGTGTGTGATTGATCTATTTTCTTTTTGGTTTGGTAGCTAGTTTTGGTTATAATATTTTTAAGAATTGATTAAAATATGGTTGAATTTTTTAATTCTTATAAGACTACATTGTGACCCAACAAAATGGCTTCTCCATCATCTTACCGAATGGGCTTCTTTATGTAATAGTTGGGGTCGTAAAGAAATCTTTCCTTGAAAAATAAAAATGTAAATCCTGGCAAATCTTTTGCTTGATCTTTTTTTCATTACTTTGTTGAAATTTAGCCACGGTTGGTACGGAGTCTACGGACCTTGTAATGATGGTAACTTGTATTGCTTGGCTAGCTATAGGGAATTTGTGACAAATACGTTTTCATATTCGATGGTTATGGCCTTTCAATGCTATGCTATATAAATGAGACACATTACCATATTTTAGTCTCATCCAAGATTCCAACTATCAATTTATCCTCTTCTTAAAGCCCAAGGTCTGCATTAACCTTTTCCATGACAAAACACCATAGTACAACCTTCTTACTAGATAAAAAAGATGTTGTGCTTGTTAAACCCTCAAAACCCACGTCTTTGGGTGTTCTTTCTCTTTCTAGCATTGACAATGGTCCTGGCCTTGCGCTTCTATGCCAAACAGTCTATGTGTACCGATCAAATGTTGATTCCTCTTATGATAATAATCATGACTTCGCATCGAGTATTAGGGGGAAAGCAGATCCAGCTTGTGTGATTAGTGAAGCCCTCTCCAAGGCTTTGGTTTATTACTATCCTCTGGCTGGCAAGCTAAAGAAAAACAGTGATGGAAAACTTCAAATCAATTGCACCGCAGATGGAGTACCATTCTTAGTGGCAACTGCGAATTGCAAGCTCCCTTCTCTTCATTATTTAGACGGGGTTGATGTTGAAGTAGCCAAGCAGTTTGTCTTTGACTTTCCATCTGAAGGTGACTCAGGTTACCACCCTCTTGTCTTGATGGTGACCAAATTTTCATGTGGGGGTTTCACAATTGGGATGGGCTTGTCACACTCCGTATGTGATGGGTTCGGTGCAGCACAGTTCTTTCGAGCCCTGGCTGAGCTTGCAAGCGGAAAGAGCGAGCCCTCGGTGAAACCTGTGTGGGAGAGGGAAAGACTGGTGGCAACACCTACTGAGGAGCCTTTGCAGCCCCTTGTGGATCAGTCTTCTTTGGCAACTTCACCATATATGCCAACTACAGACATCTTGCATGAATGCTTTTACGTAAGTGCTGATAGAATAAAAAGACTGAAACTGAGTTTGATTGAGGACTGTGGGAGTGAAAATTTGAATGAAGGTTTCACCACTATTGAGGTTCTTGGCGCCTATGTTTGGAGATCAAGGTTTAGAGCTCTAAAATTGAACTCAGATGGGAAAACCCTCTTCTCTTTGACTATGGGGATAAGGAATCTATTGAATCCACCTTTGCCAATTGGGTATTATGGGAATGCCATTTCGTCTGCATATGTAGTGTTAATGGGAGGGGAGCTTAATCAGGTGCCACTCTCAAAGGTGGCGAAACTTATAAAAGACAGCAAAAAATTTGCTTCCAACCCTGATTACATCCTGCACTCACTAAGAGTTTGGGAGAGACTCGGACAACAAAATATAAATTATGAAGCTAGTGGTGCATCAATGGTTTTAACAGATTGGAGGCAACTAGGTCTGTTGGAAGAAATAGACTTTGGATGGAAGGACCCAATTAACATCATACCCCTGCCAATGAACATGTTTGGATATGTGGATATTTGTTTGTTCTTGCCTTCTTGCAATGTGGATCCTTCAATGAAAGGTGGTGTTAGGATATTTGTTTCATTTCCCAGAGCTGCCATGGCCAAGTTCAGAGAAGAGATGGATGCTCTCAAGCTTGGAGATAATGGAGAACGTATCTGAGTGTTATATTATTGTGGAAAGTAAAATAATAAATAATGATAATATTGTGCAAAGTAAAACAATTACGATAATAATAACAATAATTTCTTGAAATGTCATTAAGCATTATTTTGGAATCTTAGTCCTTGAATGTGACTCCAGTTGTGCCAGTGTATTTCTAAAATCTAAATTATTGGAAGCAAATTTTAGGGCGTGTTTGGTTCATCATGATGTGATGTACATTATCTTAATGTTACATTAAGGTGTTTGGTTCATTAAGTTTTTTCTAATATTACCGTAATCTAAGATTAATTGAATTCTGTTACTAGCTGTTACTATCTGTTTGGTTCATTAAAAACGCAATTTGCTTGGGAATAGATTAATTGAATTCTGTAGAATTATGCAGAAAAACCAGGCAAAATAGTTATTGATAATTGCCAACAGCCCGTAACTGTTCTAACAGAGTTTTAAAAGTTATATCTCTTCGTTGATGACCATTTAAAAAATACACTATCATTAGTATCTCTACATTGTTTGCAAACATTTAAATGAATTTCACATAATTTTCCAGAATATGTACGTAGCATGTAACTCTTTGAATTAGGGCAAATGTCATCCTAAAGAAAGCGAATTCTTGACACCTCCAAGCTTACTTCAATTTCATTCTTCTATCATTGTTTCCTTATAATTTCAAAACAAGTTTAAGATGAATGTGAGAAGAGGTGAAAGGAGGATTTGAATAAGAGGCAACTTTAAAAGTGGTGAATCAAGATTTAGTGAAGCATGATCGATTTGATAAAACCAATTTCACTCGCTAGCTAGACAAGAAGTAACTCCTACTTATTGCGTTGAAGAATATTTCTCTATTAAATCCGAAAAGCCATACCTAGAATCAAATTCTTGTTATATATATAGATATATATATATATATATACACACATGAATAGGTTGTAATAATGATATTTAAGTTTGGAGAATATTGTTTCATAAAGTTTATAAAGTAAAAATTCAAGTTCTGAAATTTTCTAAACAAAATTTGAAATTTAGTAATTTCGATCGGCCGAAGTCTTTCCTCGATCGATCAAAATGATGAGTAAAATTGTTCTAGAGTCTCAACCTGGTTCGATCGATGCTCAATTCCTATTCGATTGACCGAAAAGAGCATTCGATCAATCGAAAGGAACTCTCGATCAATCAAGACTCGTAAAACTGAATTTTCTCTAGAATTTTCGGTAACTGTTCTAAATGTTTGTGAACGGTTTTATGAAACATTTTAATTCTTTATACGTGCCTTTTGGTGAAATATAATCCTACGGGTATAAATAGAGATTTATGTTTACTTAAAAAAAAACAATTAAAAAAAAAAACAAGAAACTTTGTGATCATTCTTCAAAATTGCTATCTGTAAAACCTAATAGCTTGGTTATATCTTGAGGATAAATTTGCAATAACCATTTAGCAACAATAATGTGGTGGCAAATATTGTTTAAGGAAAACAATATTATGCCTCCAAGTTATCTATTTTCTATTTGTCTTTGTATTGACATTGTTCTTCCATCGTTACTTTGTATAATATCCCAACAGTTCTTACAATACCAATGAAATTAAGGTAAAAACAGAATGGGAGAAAGATGAACTAGTTTATATATAACACATATTGAACACTCTTTCAAATCATTTGCATGATCTTTTTAACACAATTAAATCGCCAAGTGGGATAGAATGCATCAGATGTAAAGTATAAAACAAAAAAAAAAAAAAACAAAAAAAGGAATAGATAAATTATCATTTAAAATGACTTTGACTTCAAAATTGTTCATCCCACATCGGTAAGGTGTGATATTGAGAAGGGGTTTATCACTTGCTTCACGATACTAACTACCGCATGTAGTTTTGGCGTTGGTGTGTGAGTGTATTACCTTATCTCATCCCCCTCCCCAATATATATGTGTATGTGTGTGTGTATGTGTGTTTCTTAAATAAAAAAGAATACTCAGTGTTGTCGAGTCATCCCACATCAGTAAGGTGTGATATTGAAAAAGAGTTTATTACTTGCTCTACGACACTAACTGCCGCATGGAGTTTTGGTACTGGTGTGTGAGTGTATTCCTTTATCTCATTCCCCTTCCCCTATATATATATATGTGTGTGTGTGTGTTTCTCAAATAAAAAAAAGACTTCAAAATTGTTGATAATGCTACCATGTTATATCAAGTACATGCATTGAAATCTAAGTTCATAAACTTCGTGATCTTTCAATTCAAATTCCTTAGTCATTTTAATTGAGATCAATCATTACAAAACTCTCACAAAATTGGAACAACTATAGAAAGAATGCCCTACATATATCTAAAGATCTTACTTTGGAGAGAATTGGTAAACATCTTCATTTTGAAAAAAAGAGTAGAATTCGAGATGGTACCAGTTCTTATTCTAAGGTAAACATTAATTATTTTTAAAGTACAGCACAAAAGCACTTGAAAATAAATAAGAAATAGGAATATTTATAAAAAGAATAATTATAAAAATCCAAACAAAGACAAATAGAATACAACATGCTCCAATTATTGTAAGAAAGGTCACTACATTTGTGACTGCATGCAGGTTCTTGAAGAATAGGATGAAAGAAGAGGAAAAGCAATGTGAATGAGGAAATTGTGATCATGGTGAGTGAGATGCGAATTGGGATAATCACATGATAGGCCAAGAATGTATTGACCATTTTGGTAACTTAATCAATTAATTTAACCAAGTGAAATCAATTAGATTCAATTATATGCAATAAGCGTAGTAGCACAAACAGATCACAAACTAAGTTAAATGCAGTGGAAAATAAATTCGACATAGGTGATTTGTTTACAAATGGGGAAACCCATCGAGGTAAAACCCCACTGAGCGAATTTAAAGTCACCACTCCCGAGAATCCACTATTATTAAAACAAGTGGTTACAAGTACAAGGAATCCCAGTACCTAATACCAACCTACAGTTAAACCCTTACCCCAATACCCAATTGGACTTGTAATGTAATGACAATCTCTCATTTCAATGCACGGCTCCCAGTACGTGACTAACTAATTGATGCACGGATCCTAATACATGACTAACTTCACAGCAATCATTTGATTGTTGTAGTTGATTTGCAGCAGCTTCACATAGAAACATCAATAAGATCTTTAATGTTGGTGCAAGAGACTTTCCTTGGTTACAGAACCCAAATGCGTACAAGAAACACAACAAGAACTCTTTATTCTGTAGGAGGAGACTCTCTAGGGTTAGATTTTTCTTTTTCCACCTCCTTTAAATAGGAGCTTAATAGGTTCTCCTATTTCAAATAGGTTTACACAAAACTTGAACTTTTCCAATTCAATAAGGATTATACAAACCCACAAACCTTGGGTTTTCCTAGTCTTATAAGGATTATACAGACTCATAAACAAATAGCCTTTTAGAATAAAAATGTTGATGGCTATAGTTTGAATCCCATAAACTTGATAAATCGAGACATGTGTCGAGCTTTAATGAATCTCGACAAATCAAACTTTTGTCGAGGAGGTATCAAGACCTGCAAATTGCACTTTTCTTGAGCAATTCTTAAGTAATTTTCATGTCTTCAATATAACCACTTGTAATGATCATCTTGAGCCTAATTAAATTTACCCAAATACAAGTAAAATGCGTTTTGTCAAAGAATATGCCAATTACATAAAAATATGTCCTTAACATCACAAAAGTGCATAGGACTGCTATTGCAAACTCTTTTATTGGTGGTTTGATTTTGGTGTAAGGTCGCATGTGTGCAATGACAAGACATAATTCAAGAACTATGAAGATTCAATTGTTGAGCAAGAAGTGCATATGAGGAATCACAACATTGCAAAAAAATCACTAGAAAAGTCTTTATCGAACTGAAATTAAGTTCTAGGAAAAAATTAGTCTTAAATAATATTCTTCAAGTAATATAGGAAGGGGAAATTAAAATCTGCCAATTTGATGAGTGAGAAGGCATTTAGGTACTTTTAGAGTTTGACCAATTAATCTTGTCTAACAATAGGATTTTTGTGAGAAAGTTATGGCACAGATAATATGTTTAAACTAAGCATATTATTATTAAAGAAGCTTCTAATTATGCTTATATTGTTGATTTATTTATGCTATGTCATTGTTATTTGGTACATTTAAATTTCAAGTATTTAAGATACATGTGTAAGGATGGTTCAATTTCTTATAGGCATGATCAAACAATAAATGTGAAATTTGTATTCAAGCTTAGATGACTTAGAAATCATTTCCAACGTCACATAGAAATTGGCAAATTTTAGAATTTGTGCATTCCAATGGTGTTTTAACTAGAGGAGACAAAAGATATTTTATCACATTCATTGATGATTTCTCTAAGTTTACATACATGTGTACTTAATGGGGAAAAAAAATCTTTTAACAAGTTCAAACATTATAAAATTGAAGTAAAAAATCAGAAGGATAAGAACTGTAAAACTTTTCGAAGTGATAGAGGTCAGGAATATTTTCTATGTGAATTTTCAACCTTTGTTTGAATAATAGAATCATATATCAAAGGTTAGTGCCTTAGACAACTCAAAAAAAAAAAAAAAAAATGGTTTGGTGGAACGGAAAAAATTGAACTCTTGTAGACATGGTTAATTAATGTTATGATCTTAAGAGGAAAGTTACCCTATAATTTGTGGGAGAAGCATTGTTCATAACATGTCATGGGCACAAGAGTCTCTTCTAAGAAGATTCAAGTGACTCCATATGAGTTATAAGGAAAATCAAACCTTGATTATCTTAAAGTATGGGCCGGGTGTGTAGTCTTTTATAGAGTTATGGATGCAAATTAAGAAGACTAAGGACCAAGAGCAATAAATAGTGTGTTTGTAGGTTATGCTAAACTTTTAAAGGTTTATAGATTATTAGACTTGATTTTTAATGTTATAATGGAATCAAAAGATATTTAATTTGTTGAGAATAAATTTAGTCATGATTTTGTAGACTCAAAACATTCAAACACATCTGACTCTAATACAAATACTTCACTTACTAGTAATAACACAATGTGAGTTTGTTTATGCCTTTGTCCCTTGGTGAATGCTTTTTGCAGATGATATAGTTTTAGTGGATGTAAAACTAGAAGTGAAGTTAATACCAAGTTAGAAATTTGGAAAGACACTCTAAAATTTGAAGACCGTCGATTGATTAAGACTAAAATAGAGTACATGGAATGTAAATTTAGTAAAAATAGAAATGGAAATATAGGGGTGGTAAGACTTAATGGTCAAGAGATACCAAAAGGCGACAACTTTCAACAAATTGGATCAATAATTCATAAAAATTGAGAGATTGAAGAAGATGTAAATCATAAGATAAGAGCATAGTAGATGAAACGGAGAAGTGGATTAGGAGTATTGTGCAATCATAGAATATTTATTAAGTTAATGCTATGCTCTATGGTACCGATTGTTGGGTTGTTTAAAAACAAAATATTCATAAAATAAGTGTAGCTGAAATAAGAATGTTAAAATGGATAATTAGACATACACGAAAAGATAGGATTTAAAATGAGAAAAATTGTTTAAAAATAAGGGTAGCCCTATTTATGAGAAGATGAGAGAGAGTTACTGAAGATAGTTTGGTTATGTTTAAAAGAGTGTGACCAATGCACCAGTAAAAAATAGTGATTTTTTTTTTTTTTTTGGAGAAAAAAATAATGAGTTAATCTAAGTTGAGAGAACCAAAAAAAGGTGGAGGAATACTAAAAATCATATTAGTAGTAATATAAAAGAACATGTCAATTAAGTAAGTAACATGACGTATAACTTTAGATAGAATAGAATGAAACAAAAAGAATATATGTGACCAACTCTAACTAATATGTTGAGGATTCATGATTGACCCCAAAATTTTGGGATTAAGGTTTTGTTGTTATTATTATTGATCAATTTTAGGATATTTATTCCATGGTTTTGGCTTGAATCACGTACATACCTATTCACATGACTAATTACCAACCAAAACTCAAATATCCCACTTCTAGCAAAACTCAGATTCTGATTCTACTTATTTTGCTTGAGCAAGTGACTCGCAAGGTTTCTGTCTGCTTTGATGTTTAATTCAGTCGAGTGACTTTAAATTTCATCGAAATTATCCGCACTTGATTTCTTCAATCATCAACTCAACAAAATTCTATCATAACCCAAACTTATCCAAACAACAGTTAAGTCACATCTTTGAAGAGATAGGTTACATCCCCTCGGCAAAGAGATAATTATTAACAAAATCTTGTTCAGAAGATAATAAAGAGTGGACAAGCAAGGTACTGCAGATGAATTTAATTAAAAATAGTGATTTTTTTTTTTTTTTTGAGAAAAAAATAATGAGTTAATCTAAGTTGAGAGAACCAAAAAAGGGTGGAGGAATACTAAAAATTATATTAGTAGTAATATAAAAGAACATGTCAATTAAGTAAGTAACATGGCGTATAACTTTAGATAGAATAGAATGAAACAAAAAGAATATATGTGACCAACTCTAACTAATATGTTGAGGATTCATGATTGACCCTAAAATTTTGGGATTAAGGTTTTGTTGTTGTTGTTATTGGTCAATTTTAGGATATCTATTCCATGGTTTTGGCTTGAATCACGTACATACCTATTCACATGACTAATTACCAACCAAAACTCAAATATCCCACTTCTAGCAAAACTCAGATTCTGATTCTACTTATTTTGCTTGAGCAAGTGACTCGCAAAGTTTCTGTCTGCTTTGATGTTTAATTCAGTCAAGTGACTTTAAATTTCATCGAAATTATCCGCACTTGATTTCTTCAATCAGCAACTCAACAAAATTCTATCATAACCCAAACTTATCCAAACAACAGTTAAGTCACATCTTTGAAGAGATAGGTTACATCCCCTCGGCAAAGAGATAATTATTAACAAAATCTTGTTCAGAAGATAATAAAGAGTGGACAAGCAAGGTACTGCAGATGAATTTAAATGGAATTAAAAAGTTAGTCTTAGTGGAAGATGATGAGTTACCACTTACCACTACCATTTCATTTGCAGCAGGAACTACTCATCATTAATTGTCACACGATATTGTGAGTTGCGAGTCCGACACGCAACCTATCTTGTCTTTATCTTGCGCCACTTGAAAGTATCTGCTTCTGTCTATCTTCATCTAAAGCCACTTGAAAATGTCATAGGATCCATTCTGAATATGAAAGAAGTGACACCGCATCACTATCCTCCATAGTCCATACTCCAAAAGTAACTACTAAAAATACTCCTGCCTTACTGATTCTAAACCACTAGTAAGGGTCCCGTGGGTTAGAATAATCAATCTTCCAAGTTCCACCTACCCACAAGATTCTCTTAGCACTTCAACCCAGCTAACTCCAATTTAAATCATGTCAAGTGGTTGCTTCTTATTTTCTTTTCTATTTTCTTTTTCCCCTCTAAGCTTTGTTGAAGTTTAGGTACTGCCGTATAGTGGGTAGGGACCGTGAGAGCATTTGCATTAATTCAAGTAAATTTATTTGTCTATTTTAGTATAAGAAATTTTTTTTAGGAGAAATTACACTTTATCATTTTAAGCTATACAACTGATTATACTTTGCATCCTAAACTTTTCGAATACATATTTTGCATACTTAAACTATGACTCTTGTTACACTTTGCATCCCAACGTTAAGTTCGGTGTTCACTTAGATGGAAAAATATGACACCACGTGAAAAAACCTAATTGTCCTTCTTCTCATCAATTATATAAAAACAAAGGGCAAATTACATTTTACCACCTTAATTTATACTTCTAATTACACTTTGCATCCTAAACTTTGAATTTCCATCCAAATTAACACCAAACATAACTTAGGGGTGCAAAGTGTAATAAAGGTCATAGTTTAGGGGTGAAAAACGTGCATTCGAAAAGTTTAGGTTTAAATTTCCATCCAAGTTAACACCAAACTTAACTTTGAGATGCAGAGTATAACAAGGATCATAGTTTAGGGGTGAAAAATGTTCATTCGAAAAGTTTAGATTGCAAAGTATAATCAGGAGTATAATTTAGGGTGGTTGCCCTCTTTTTTTACACAACCACTTTTTAAAAGCACTTAAATCAAATTATATATTCTAAAAAAATATTTTAATATAGTATTTATTTTTCATTATTTTTTATTACTTCCTTCAACCTTCTCTCTCTCTCTCTCTCTCTCTCTCTCTCTCTCTCTCTCTCATTGCTACCACCACATGGTCATTGCCACAACCACCACCACCACTACTACAACCACCACAATAGATAAAACATCATATTAAAGCCATAATATCAGACCCATGTTGAAGCAACCCCAAACTAGAACTCACACCCACAGCAACACAAACAACCAATCCGAAAAACCCAAATCCAAGGAAATCTCAAACTAAATCGGGCCACCATATCCAAAACCCCATTAAAATTTCCCTTGAGATTCATATAACGTCCCAAATACATTTGAAATCAAAATCCAAACCAAGCACATGCAAGCAACATCATATCTTAATAATCAAGCCAAATCTAAATCCCTAAATCCACAAACCAAACAAAGAAAAAAATAGAAGAATGAGAATGAAGGGAGTGTAAAAATAGCAAGATTGAATGATGGTCGTGAACCATCGCTATCGCCGGTGGTTGTGGTCACTTGGGTTTGGCTATTGCTGAGCTTGGTGAAAAAAGGACAAAGAAAGAGAGATTGAATGAGAGTGAGGGTGAGATCGGAGAGGGCTTACAAAGAGAAATGAAGGAAAACCAGTACTAAATGTGGAAAAGGTAAGTAATGGCTTACAAGGTCTAGTCATGGAGGCTTTGAGAGAGAGAGAGAGAAGAAGAAGAAACTTTTGAAATACAAAGCAATAGTAACTATATATATGTACATGATTATTGTAGCAACAATGCTATTTTACACAACTTTAACTTGATTGATGTGGATGATTTTGGAGCTTGGATGTGTAAATTGAGCCCTTTTGTTATTTACATTGTCTAGTTCAAATACTCTAATGACCACGTCTTCATATTTGAAGGTTAGGGACCTTAATCACATTTTCATAATGAATGGACAAGGATAATGTGAAAATTAAAGAGAACAATGGAAAATGGTAGAAGATGTGGAAGCGAAAGTAAGGAGAAAAGAACGAAAGGAACAAACATGATTTGGCCTAACAACCTACCACCACACCAACAAAGGCCAAAAGACTACACATCTTGAATTACTTAACTTGGAAACACATTACAAAAGCTCCATATTTATAATGATACTACACATAATAGTCAAACATAATTTGAATTGCATATTAATTATCTGAATTCCATGATTTTCTCTAACAATCAATCTCATAATTTTCTTTTACAAATAAATCTCTTGATTTTTGGTCTTCATTAACATCAAAAGTAAAATATACTTTCCAACAGAGAATGATGGCTATACTATATATGGTACCCAATCCCCCTGGTAATTCCCTGTGGGATGATGAATTTGGGCTCCCAATTTATTTATTGGTGGGTATCCTAGTACTCCTACTAAATTTTACCTCAGACACTGCTTTGATAGCCCAAACTTCTCCCCTTCCTTGCCACTAGCCCAACTCTAACCCTCTTTGACCTCTCCTCTAACTTTCACTCTTCCTCATTTCCCTTTCTGAGTTCCTTTTCTTGTGTTTTTCGACCAACCCCCTTCCCATCATCCTATCTTTCCTTTTATAGTCTCCTATTAGTGGGGTTTCAAATTATTACTTTTGCACTAGTCCCTATGCAATTCCACTTCTGCTTGGAATCCCAAGAAAAGTGATTCCTTATGAGGATTCTCTTGAAATTTGTTCCTGACGCCAAATAACGTTTGGCAGCGAACTTCCTAATGGCACTAACTGTGCTCGGGGAACTGACCTGAATCTAATTGTCCTCTCATTGGTTCCTCCTAGCCTGTTAGTTGGTATTGGACCTGACTAACCCAGGATTTCACCGTCCCCCAACCATACACCCTTGCATTTTTGTCATTGGGCTAGGCCTATTCCTAAAGTGTTGGGCCAGTTTCAATGGGGTAGCCTTGGTGGTCTGGACCAGCCTTAGGCCCTAGTTCCCTGAGCCATTCTTGTTTAGCTGGGCCCAAGTCTCTACACTATATATGTAAATGAGAAGCATTCCCACATTTTAGTCTCACCTAAGAGTCCTACACCTACATTAATCTTCCATGGCAAACAACCATATACATCAAATGCCCTTTTTACTTGATAGGGAAAATGTTGTGCTAGTACAACCCTCGAAACCCACATCCTCACCTTTCTCTTTCTAGCATTGACAAGGATCCCTACCTTGAGATTTTTTGCCAAACTGTTCATGTGTATCGATCAAATGTTGATTCCTCCTATTATGATAATCAAAATTGCACCTCAAGTTTTGATGGGCAAGCAGACATAGCTTATGTCATCAAAGAAGCCCTCTCCAAGGCTTTGGTTTTTTATTATCCTCTGGCAAGCAAACTAGAAAAGCACAGTGATTGAAAACTTCATATCCATTGCAATGAAGAGAGCTAATAATTGGTGTTTGTCAAATGCCATTATTGTACCATCACTATAGACCCATTTTTAAAAAAAAAAAAAGAAAAAAGAAAAAAGAAGGCTATAGAAGCACTTTAGAACGCCATTATAGGTCTGCCCTATAGTGGTGTTCTAAAACGCTGCTATAGCCTTTAAAAAAAAAATGGTCTATAGTTGCAATACTATAGTGGCGTTTTTAGTACCTATAGTGGCGTTTCACAAATGCCACTATAGGTCCAATTTTTTGTAGTGACATTTGCAATATAGTTGTTTTTTTTTTTTTTTTATAAGGCAATACAGTCATTGTACACAAGTTTTTTAACATATTCTACAATATATAAAGTTATAATTTTTTAACATATCCTATTGGACGTCAATGTTTTATAACATATCCTATGATATATACTTATAATTTTTTAACAGATTATGCTGAACTTCAATGTTTTAATTTAACATATCTGTAAAATGAAAGAGAATTGAAAAGTGGTAGAACTCTCATTAACTGAATTGATATTACAAACCGAATCAATGAAACTGTACAAGTAATTGACTAAATACTAAACACAGCAAAGCAAAATATCCCAAATTACACGGGATCAAATATAGCACATGTGTTACCTAGTTATCTCACATGTGAACACATCCTACTTAAATACATTACTAAACTACAGGTCTACATTAAAACTACAATACTACAACAACTACACTACACTGCTGTTGTTTTATCTCAAACTTCATTTCTTATCTTCTTTCTTCTTTTGCTTCGTTCCTTTTCTTCCTTTCTGATCTGATTCACAACTTTGATAGTCTTCAACACTCCCCCTCAAGTCCAAAGTATTAGGCTCTGAGACTTGAACTAAGGAAGCTACCTATAATTGCTTAGATTGCTCCTTTAACAGCTTAGGTTGAAAAATGTCTTTCAATCCTAGTTTCTCTGACAATCTCACAAAGGATGAAAAACCCAAAGCTTTAGTGAAGATGTCTGCAACTTGAGAATTTGTAGCAACATGGAAAGTCTTAATCATTCCCTCTAAAATTTTATCTCTCACTAAATGGAAGTTAACTTCTATATGCTTGGTTCTTTCATGGAAGACCGGGTTTGCTACTATGTAAAATGCAGCCTGGTTATCAAAAAACAGCATAGCTGGTCTTAAATGCTCAATCCTCAATTCCTTCAACAATTGCAAAACCTAAGTGATTTCACAGGCCATACTTGCCATGGCTCTATACTCAGCTTCAGCTGAGGACTTGGACACAACTCCTTGTTTCTTTGATCTCCAAGAAATCAAGGAATCTCCCAAATATACTGCAAAACCAGTGAGAGACCTCCTTCAATCTGGCCATCCAGCCCAATCCGCATCACAAAAGGACTTGATATGCAACTCTGTGTTGCTTGGGAAGAATATGCCTTTACTTGGTGACCCTTTAATGAATTAAAGCACCCTGTGAGCTGCCTGTAAGTGTGGTTCCCTTGGCTGTGAAACAAACTAACTCAACCTATGCACTGCATAAGTCAAGTCATGTCTTGTTAAGGTAAGGTATAAGAGTCTTCCAATTAGTTTTCTATACTGACCTGGTTCCTCCAACAACTTGCCTTCATACTTGGATAATCTCAAGTTTTGTTCCATGGGAAACTTAACAGGTTTGTTGCCAATAAAACTAGTGTCCTTGAGGATTTCCAAAGCATACTTTCTTTGGTTAAGACTGATTCCTTCATCAGTCCTAGCCACTTCTAATCCTAGAAAATACCTTGATGAGCCTAAATCCTTCAAACCAAACTTATCATCAAGAACTTTCTTCAAATTGTTAACACAAGCAACATTATTTCCTCTCAAGAGTATATCATCAACATATACCAATAAAACTGTGAATGAAGCTCCTTGAGTATGAGTGAACAAGGAGTAGTTAGACTTTGATTGGACAAACCCCATTTGTAGAATAGTTAAGGAAAACTTCTCAAACCATTGTCTTAAAAACCTAAAAACATACTCTTTATGTTGTGCATCTAGCTGAGATTACTAAGAACCACAAACACAAGGACAATTACAAACTATGAAAGGTTGATTATTCACAAATTCATCCCATAAAGTCTTGAATTTGGTAAAATAGGAACTCACTGACATTGATCCTTGAACCAAATGTGAAATTTCCTTTTGAAGCTTAAACAATCTTAGAGTATTGTCCTGAGATAACCTATTCTTGAGATCAATCCACAAGTCTTTTGCAAAATTGATGTAAATCACACTAGCCTTAAGATCAGGACTGAGTGAATTAGTCAACCATGAAAGGATCGTAGTGTTACACCTATTCCAAGAATTGAACAAAGTTGAGGTTGGATCTGGTTCTGAAATTGAACCATTGAAAAATCCAAATTTATTTCTTGAACTCAAAGCAAGAAACACAGATCTCGCCCAAGTCATGTAATTCTCAAGACCAGTGAGAGGCTGAGATGTGAGAGTTAAACCAGGATTTTCATTTGCTGGTAAAAAAAAGGGATTATTAGTAGATTCATCTGCCATAGCTACACTTGCAGCTGGTGTAGATGAAGAAGAAGGTGCACTTGATGAATCTGAAGCCATGAGCAACCAAGAAAATGAAGAAAACAAAGAAAATCAAAAGAAAATTTTTGTTTGGCAAGAGAGAAAATGAGAGAAAATAGGCTCTGATACCATGTAAAATGATAGAGAATTGAAAAGTGCAAGAGCTCTCATTAACTAAACTGATATTACAAACTAAATCAATGAAATCGTACAAGTAATTGTGACTAAATACTAAACAGAGCAAAGCAAAATATCCCAAATTACACGGGATCAGTTATAGCACGTGTTAGCTAGTTATGTCATGTGTGAACATGTCCTACTTAAATACATTACTAAACTACAAGTCTACATTAAAACTACAATACTACAACAACTACACTACACTGCTGTCATTTTATCTCAGACTTCATTTCTTCTCTTCTTTCTTCTTTTGCTTCGTTCCTTTTCTTCCTTTCTGATATGATTCACAACTTTGATAGTCTTCAACAATATCCTACTAGATGTTCTGCAATAATAAATGGCTTATCAGGATTACAATCAGGAACAATACCAGCCCCTAGGGTATTGCATCTAATCTCAATCCTCTCAATTTTAATTATATGACTTACTGAAATTTCCCTCCTGTTTCTGCTATGTTTTTTTTAATGCATATTCTATACGGATTGAGTGTGTAAAACTCATACACAATTATGTCTCATCAAAACTGAACGCTTATACCTGCTAGAGATCGATGCTGCTAAACCATTGGAGACACCACCTGAATCTGGTAAAAAAAAAAAACACTAAAGATGCAGTTTATGGCAAGCAACATTTTCTCTAACAAAGTTAATAAACAGTACAATGACTAGATGAACAAAATTGTCCAAAATGTCATTGATCTAAGAATATTTACCTATAATTAAAAGAACCCCACCTACACTCAGGGCTGGCCCTAGGCCTAGGCCACTTAGGCTACTACCTATGGCCCCCTACTAGAGAAAGGCCCTAAATTTTGGGGGCAAAAATTGATAAATTTAATAAAAAAAATTAGTTTTATAATTTTCCTCTACTTTTAAGAAGTCCCAAAGTATTGAGTAATACTAGAGATAATACAACTTTAAATACATGGGTCTTACAAATAAAGTAATACTATAGTTTTACAAACTATTTTACAATGTTTTTACAAATTGTTATTATAGCCTACTTCTTATTGGTTCTCATCTAAGCCCACTAATAACATCACTTTTTTATTTATCTATAATCATTCACCATATCATCAGTTTGTAAAAGTTTTTGTAAAAGAATTTGTCTATCATTTTTCCTTACAAATATATGTGTCACTAATCTAAAGAAATAATTCATATAGGAAAATGCTAGAAATATTATTAATTTTTCTTGAAAACTTTACAAATTAATGTGACAATTAATATGATATGTGGACGTCAATAACCTATTAGATGCATTTTTGAATTATTTTTTGTGATTAATAATACATCTTTGTAAGCCTCATGTTGTAAAATTTATAATATCCCTAATATCATTCATTCAAATATTTATTTATTATCTTCTTGAAGTGTTACTAATCGCATTTATTTCTACATCATTTGAAATTTTTTTTGGTAAAATTTGTTATAACATTAGCATTTTTCCAAAAAAAATAAAGCACATTACAAAATAAAAGGAATAGTTTTTTTACAAAAAAATTATGATATTAAATACTAGTTAAATATTATTTAAGTGATAATAAAAATGTCTCATTTAAATATATCACGCCTTTAAAATGGTTGGGCCGGCCCTGATCAATCCTCTTCCCCTCGCATCCCCAATAACTGCAAAGACAAGTAATTAAAGCAAACTCATTAATTACAGTACGAGTTTTCCAAGTGGTGCTAGAAAGAGTGGCAATCAAAAGTACGAGACAAAAGATTCGTATTTCTTATCGTCTAATAAAACAAAGAGAACAAAGCTTTACTTTCACGCTTTTCCATAAAGGCTATAAGATGATCTTTCAGATGTCACCCCAAAACAAATGCATTCTGCTGAAGCTTTTCCTTCTCAATTACTCTCAGAATAACCAGAACACCAGTAAAAAATACAGGGTTTCCCTAAAGGTGTTAAAATAATTGTGTTTAAGGCTGCGTTTGGTTGAATGTAAAATATTTTTCGAGTGTAAAATATTTTCAAGTGAAAATATTTTTGTGAAAGGAAAATATTTTCAAGTGTTTGGCTACATTATGAAAATTGCTTTAGAAAATGTTTTCATGTGTTTGTTTGCATTCTGAAAATACTATTTTTCTACTAGTTTCTCACATTTTCTCAGCCATTTTCTCAACTACTAAACAAATTTTATAATAGAAAATTTCAGTATATACTGTTATCAAAACAAAATTCCATTAGCTCCATTCATTCACAAGCTGAACTCGGTCAAACTAAGAGAGAGGGAGGAAGAAAGAGTAAGAGATTGAGGGAAAGAGAGATAGATCGGGAAAGAGATAGAGATCGAGTCAACGAGATCGACCTTCAGCGGTGGCAACAGTCTTCAGCGGCGGCAACGAGATCGGTCTTAGGTGGGTCGAGATTGAGATTGGTCTTGGGTGGATCGATCTTAGGTGGATCGGGTATTGTAGAGGGTGGGTTTGAGAGAAGGGTTTCACCAGCAACGTGGGAGCGATGGATCAGAGATGTTGGAGGTGAGATGGGCTTCGTCAGCGTGAGGAAGAGTTTTGCCTTGCTAGATCGGGTACATGCAGAGCTCAAAATGGGCAGAGGTGAGGTTGAGTGGATCGGGTATGGAGGTGCTACTCGTCAGAGTGTAAGGGACCTTGGACCGGCGTTTGCGTGTGGGGTAGAGCTGAGGGGAGATGGGTTTCAGACCCCTGTGCTCTTTCTTCTCTCCCCCTCTCTGTCTCTGTCTCTGTCTCTCTCTCTCTCTCTTTGTCTGTGAGTCCCAGAAATCATTTAAAGGTAAAATGAAGGTGTAATTGATTTTACAACTGAAGTTGCTTATTTTCCAGTAAAAGCGTAAATGATTTTCTGTTAACTGTATTTTCCGTAGCTGCCAAACACACACAAAGGTGTAAAATAATTTCCTGAAAGTGTTTTCAAGCGAAATAAACGCAGCCTAAGTCAAGACCTTTGCTTCCACAGAAGTTGTTACCACTGCACCAATGGGAATGCCATTTCCTATTCTCTGAGGAAACCATAAGAGAAAGCTGAACTTTTGTGACTAACATGCACTGTATACCAAGGTTGTCAAAATCAAGATCCTACGTAGGATTGTTGAAGGTAGGTAGGATCGTAGATCGTAGGATCGAATCGTGAATCGTAAGATCCTACATATTTTCATATTTAAAGCAAAAAACACACTGATAATAGCTTTTTATGTTGAATAATCATGTAAAATATAAATTCATTAATTAAAAAACTAAGATTTGCATCATATGATATAATTTGCATGTCATACATTGCTAAGTTTATACTAACAAAACAAATATATTTAAGTTTTGACCCAATGTATCTAAAAAATTCAATAAATGTTTAATTAACAACCAAATACCAAAATATTTATCAAAACATATGGAAAACATTTTCTAAGTTCTAAGTTCCAAGTTTGAAATCCAAAATAAATTAGCAAATGGAAACTAGCTAACTACAATATGAAATTCAAAAATAAGATGAATATTAAGGTAAAGTGAACGTTTAATTTTTCTCATTTTAAGGTTCTTATAACTACCTTCCTAAATTCCTAATCATCATCTTCCATTTCATCATCTATATAGACATTATATATTTGTATAATAGAATTGCAAAAGACATCAAGATACAATTTCACTCTCAACTATTCAAGTTATACCACTCAACAACAATTAAAAAGCATGCTCAAAAAAATCAATCAAACAAATACAAATACAAGCATAACTTATAAAATTATATATAAAAAATATTTTAGTAAAATTAGAATACAAATTAGTATATTGATCAAACAAATTTAACAATGTTATAGCTTAAAAGATAGCAAAGCCAACTTCAAATTCTTCATTTAGAAATGATGAAGCATTCCTTCATTTTGATTACAAGTGCACTAGAAACTAAAAAACATTTGCTTAGGTTAACATAATTTTATAAAAATAAAAGAAAAAGTCATACCACCCCAACATGAAACCCTTAAAGTTTCATCAAAACAAAAAATTTATCCCATAAAAAAAAAAAAAAAAAAAAAGTTTTTGGTAGGATCGATAGGATCCCATACGATCCTACGATTCTATATGATCCTACACAATCCTACCATTTTTACAATTCTAGAGTGATCCTAAACGTTTTGGTGAGGTGGGATCATAAATTCGTGCATTCCTACGATCCAAATCATGATTTTGACAACCATGCTGTATACTACGCATGTAGAGTGAATAAAAGTGTAAAAGGCAATAAAAAATAACCCTTCTAATGATCTAAGATTTTCACTGCATCTTACTTTGTGCAATCAAAGGAATGGCCCCTTCCAAGGATTAACCTTCATTACAATTGAAGTAGTTCTTGTCATAGACTTCTATTTGGCACAAATCACCTATTCATGACTAGTACCAAGAAAAAAATAACAATTCCTTATACAATGAGGAAGAAAAATAAATACTGTCCAAATGCAAGGCCTTGACTTAAGATGTATTTTGAAACTAACCTTTTTTGTCGCTTCAAGCATGAGGCATCTAGGAAGTTGAGTGTTGGGCCCTAAATATGAGTAATTTCACCTTAAAGGCAAATAGTTTATCGCTGATTCAGTCATATGGTTTGCAAATAACATATAGATTGACTCTAATTTGGCTTGGGTAGATAATCTAAATATATTTGAATGGTGATAATTTAGCTTAAACTAATTCGTAACATGTTATGAAGTGCCAAGTTCTTTTTGTGTTCCTCAAAAAAATAAATAAATAAATTCTTTTTTTGTGAGTGCTACTCATGCTCCTACACTTCAGCACTATACAAATTTATTTTCTTCACCTTCCCCTAACAGTTTATATGTGTGTGACAATAAATGATGCATTTATGTCTTTTCATAAATCTGTATGGAAATGATGAATACAGTCATACACCATTATACTTTTGTAATATGTTGTTTTATTGTTGAACACTTGTAGATTAGTTTTAGCATAATAGATATTTTTAACACATAATTTTTGACTGTTTCAACATAACCAACCAAAAATAGTCCCATGAACCAAAGTAGGGGTGTGCAAAAAACCGACGAACCGAAAAAACCGCTTCAAACCAACCGAACCGATGCAAAAATTTTGGTTCGGTTTCGGTTTGGTTCGGTTTCAGTTTTATTATATAAAAAATCTAAAATTTCGGTTTGGTTTTCGGTGGCAAATTCTAATACACCGAACAGACCGAACCGAACCGAAATATATTAAATAGTAATTTGTACAAATTATTTCTACAAAGTTTCTAGTATACTAGCGGTAAGGACACGCGCATGTCTCCATTCAGCCCAGGTTCGACCCTTAGTAACAGCCTTTTTATTTTTCCTCTATTTTACCTCTCCTTATAACCAAAACTACGTCGTTTTGGGGTTTTCTTTATAACCCTATTAATCATATTTTCAGTCTCTCACTTCAAGTCTTCAACAGCTGTTCTCTTCTCCCCTTTCCCTCTCCAGTCAGTCGTTCACTTCAAGTCTTCAACAGCCTCCGTTTCTCTCTCTCTCCATCAGGCCGCCGTTTCTCTCTCTCCATCAAGCCGCTGTTCACTTCAAGTCTTCAACAGCCTTCGTTTCTCTCTCTCTCTCCATCACGCTGTCGATACGCTTCTTTGTCGTTCTCTTTTTTTTTTTTTTGGTTTTGGGTTTGCTACTTTGCTTGGTGCTTGGTGTTTGGGTGGTGAGAAAACGTGGGAAAGCAAAGGGGTTTTCTGGGTTTATTAATTTTTTCTGAGTTTGTTAATTTTTTTTGGGTTTGTTAATATTTTCTAGGTTTCTGGGTTTGTTAATATTTTTTTTCTTGTTTTGCTTTCTTAGAAAATAAATGTCATTGACAGTGAGTTTTCTGGGTTTGTTTATTTTTTCTTTCCTATATTTATACGATTTTCTTTTTGTCCGTTGAAAGATATCAAAGAAAAATGTGACTTTTGAAAAAGCTCCTTTTTCTTACCTGGATATTTGCAATGTTATCAATGTGATGGCAGATGCGCCCAAACGGTCCTCAGCCAACTAGGCTATTGGGAAAGTTTCCCCAAAACAAAATTCTACCTACTAAGGAAACCGAATAAACCCACCGAAACCGACCGAAACCGATTGATTTCCAATTACTTCGGTCAGTTTCGGTTGAGAATTTTACAAACCGAAAATTTCGGTTTCGGTTGGTCAACACTTAGAAAACCGACCGAAACCGAACCGACACACCCCTAAACCAAAGTTCCTAAGCAAATCTAAACATCCCCATAAAGTATATAATAGTGTCCGCTTTTGATAATTTCTCTTTATTATCGGACCAAGACACTAATTAGTTTTGGTATAGGCGAGGATTGAACCTTAAATCTCTTATTTGATAACAAGAGACTTTATCAGTTGAACTAGCCTGAACCCACATTTAATACTTATTCTTCTAAATTGCATTATATGAGGTATGTACAATCAAATTTTAATCTAGCTAAGCATTAGAATACAATCAATGATTTAAGAAAAAGAAAAATGAAAATTAATATTGGTATTGTTTCTTGGTACTTCCAGTTTGCTATTTCACATAAATAATGCTTGAGGCACAATTTCTAGTTAAGATTTCATTCATGGATTCAGATGGAAGTTTGGATACAAAATGACTTTCGTTAAGGAACATGGTTTTATTAACCTCCACAGAAAATTGCAATTTCTTTCTAGTGATCACAGCAGAGTAGGCCAAAATGTGAAGAATTTGAGAAAGAGATAACGTTTAGATAAAAGAAGGTAAATTCAATGCTAAAGTATGATACAGCCTATACTAGTTTGCTATATAACATAAACAATACTTGGGACACAATTTCTAGTTAAGATATCATTGGTGCGTTCACATTGAACTTAAAGATACAAAATAACTTTTAGTAAGGATGGAAAGTTTTCTATCAGAATTTTTTACCTTGTAAATCCTAAGTGATGGAAAGTTTGGTTCAAGCATTTTTCCAAACACTTTGAGGGAGTAGATAACGCATGTCACCATCCTAAACCATCAACTTAAATTACGATAAATAAATAAATAAATAAATAAATAAAATTTTAAGAAGAAGAAGAAGTTTAAATTCAAAAACATAACTTGGACAATGTAGTCTAAAGCTCAATGTATCATAAACCTTAGCGTTAAAAATACTTAAATCTATCATCAAATTCTACAAAAGCCAAAATTAGACTCAGCCAAGAGTTTTCTCTACAATCGGTTACCCCAAAATCTTATCATGGTCTACTACTATTACTTTTTTTTTTAAACATAATTTTCAACAGAGTAGGACAAAAAGTGAAAATTTTCAATCCTTTATGGCGCTCACAACAAAGTAGGACAAATGCGAAGAATTTGAGTTTGATTTTCAAATTAAACTCCAATTTAGAATATAAAAGACGGCAGTTTCAAAATATTTTTTGGCCTTTTCTTCAAGGGTATACAGTGCCCACAACCTTGAACCTCCTCCATTTGCTTTTTCTTTTGAATCAGGATTTAAGAGGTTAAGACTCGAGATTATAACATACATTGCTTCTTTACTCTTCTCACTTAAAATAAACAATACAATAGGGTAGGGTGGAAAAATGAAGTGAAACAAAACAAACAATATGGAGAAGAAAAAAACAAAAGGAAAGAGAGACATTTAAAAGATGATATGGTTCCCAGTAAAACGGGGTGGTTTTACTTCATAATTATTCTACTTCATGTTATAATTATTCTACTTCATAAAATTTTTTGTATAAACAATAAAATTTGGCGATAATTATATAATAATATAACTTTAAGTGAGTTGTACATAACGTGTTAAAAATCCATTCATTTATAAGTGAAAATTTGATTTTGAAAAAATAAAATCTAAAAAATTACCGGCTTATTCATGGAAAAAATCTTAACAATATAAATATATATATATATATGTGTGTGTGTGTGTGTGTGTGTGTGTAAGATATTATATCTTTGTGTGAAATTTTTCACATTAATATATCATCACTCATAAATGGCGTTATATATTTCATATTGATCTCATATATTTCATAAATAATTTTTAGGTACTCTTGAAGCATGAAAAATAATGTTTCCTCCTTTCATATTCATAAAATTATCCACTTATTAAATTCATGATGAGATCTACCATAAATGTGAGAAGAAAGAGCACAATTTCTATGTGCCCTGGAATACCTAAAAATTTTCCATATTTCATATTGGTCTCAAGTACATTATATTATGTGTGTGTTCAAGTCATGTATATTTGTGTATGTAAATTTTGTCCCCCCCTCTAAATCAAATCCTGGCTCCATTGATTACATGAGTACATTAGTTATAAGTTATAACAGTATGTTGCTAATACTGCCATCCTTGCCTCTGTAAAGTAAGGTTGAGCACAAGTCTTATTTGAAAACAAATTTACTACCTGAATATGAGAAAAGTTCATGTTGCAAAGGAAGAGAGAGACAATGAGGTGGTGTCTCAACATCTTCCAGCAAACTAACATTTTATTCCATAGAAACCAGTACGTATATAAACAGCTTGCACTTCCAAAGACATACACACCTAAAAAATACTACTATATTGTTAGTTAAAAGGCTAATAATGGTTCCTCAAAGAAAAGAAGGGCTAATCATGCATAATCAGCTTTGCAACTTGATCCTTGTAGATCTCACATCTTTGACATTGTGTAGTCCATCACATCCACAAGAAAATCTACAACCAAAGGAGATATACAATTGCTTGAGTCAGAAGAAGAAGAAGAAGAAGAAGAACAAGAACAAGAACAAGAACAAGAAGAAAACCAACCAGCATCTTCTTTGGTGAAGCAGAGAGGAGGTGTGATCCTAAAAACGTTTCCATGAAACCCACCTTTTCCTATCAGCACTCCCAATTCTGAAATATCAGTGTAAATCTATTAGACCCACATTAAGCATGTACACAGACACATGCACACAGACACACACACACACCCACCTCTCATCTGGTCCATAATATGTAGAATTTCAGCCTTAGCTGGAGTTTTTAACTGGCGATCTGTTACAAGTTCAACTCCAAGCATCAAACCTCTCCCCCTCACATCGCCAATTACTGCAGGGACAAGTAAAGCAATCTATTAATTACAGTGAAGGTTTTCCAAGTGGTGCTAGAAAGATTCAAACATATCTTTTGCAGCCATATTTTATTCTAAATGGCAAGTACCAATCAAGAATGTGAGATGAGGGTTCAGATTTCATAACATCTAAAACAAAGAGAACAGAACTTTACTTTCATGTTTTTCCTTAAGGGCACTAAGACGCTCTTTCAGATATGACCCCACAACAAATGCATTCTGCTGAAGCTTTTCCTTCTCAATCACTCTCAGAACAGCCAGACCACCAGCAGAACATACAGGGTTTCCCCCAAAGGTGTTAAAATAATTGCGGTAAGTCAAGACCTTTGCAACCTCAGGAGTTGTTACCACTGCACCAATGGGAATGCCATTTCCTATTCCCTGAGGAAACCACAGGACAAAGCTGAACTTCTGAAACTAACAAGCACTATATACCAAGCATGTACAGTGAATAAAATTGTAAAAGGAAATTAAAAATGACCCTTCAAAAGATCTAAGATTAAGTTACATTTAATGAAAGAAGTGCCAAAGCTCATTGCATCTTTGTGCAAACAAGGAATTGGCCCCATATAAGGATTAACCTTGATTGTATGCAGAACAATGGGAAGGAAGTAAACATGCAAATGATGTGAAACAAACCATTACAGGTTGATTTACTTCCATGCAGTGTTTAATGTATCTTTACTTTGAGCAATCCACAAATTTTCCGTTATTCGGGTGCAGCAGAATCAGGTGGTAAATAATGGGGAAGAGTTCTCCACTCCATTCACAGTCTGAACAGTATGAATGGGTAAAAAGTTCTTTGCTCAAGACAAGCTCAGGTTTCCTCTGACAACTTTATTTCACCTACTTTACTTCACAAAATGAGATTTTTTATACAGCATTCATTCATAAATGTAATGAAAATGCTTACTATGTCATAAACTAGCGCAGGATATTTCTCAAAAAGCTGCTATACTTATAGGTCGTTTATTGAGCTCCCCAAAAGCAATGGGCAAGGAATGCAAATAGTGCTATAAAGATCTACAGATTTCTAATAAGCTCCCTCAAACCATGGGGAGGGAGTGATGCCAATGGTGGTCGGGAGGATCTACCTTTGCCATGGTCACAATATCAGGAACAACACCATGTGCTTCAAAGCCCCAGAAATGACTGCCTGTCCGAGCAAACCCTGACTGAACCTCATCAGCTATACAAAGGCCGCCAGCTTTTCTAATGCTGTCATACACGGCTTGCAGGTAACCTGGCGCCAACTCCATAATTCCACCTACTCCCTGTCAAGCAAGGAGACTCAAATCAGAAATGAACAAAATGAATCATCTCTCAATCATAGTCCTATGTTAGCAGGTTTATGTTTGTGTTTCTTGAGTGTGTGTGGTTTAGTGGCAGTGTTACCTGTATCGCTTCTGCAATAAGGCCACCTACATGACCACTAGTTCCATAGTCAATGATGTCTTGGACATCTTTAGCATATTTTACTCCATCTGAACCAAAGACACCTCGGTACTGATCTGGGTTCAGGGCATGGTGAACTCCAGTCTGTTGGCACAAACATTTTATCAATAAAGTTAACAATGACAATTAGTCTGGTTTTTCCATGTTATAAACCTGTAATGTTCATTCTTTCTTCATTATAAAAGGCATTACTGTCCATATAAACAAACTATGGGGAAAATTCATTACAAAGCAGAAGTCATTCACTTAAGAAAATATACCTGTACAACATTGAACTTGTAATTAGATTGAGCAGTAGCACCCATTGTCGCAGCTGCATTCCCATGATAACCGTTTCTAAGTGAAATGATGTCATGGCAACCTGTATACAACCGCGCAATCATCAAAGCCAACTCATTCGCTTCTGTCCCAGAGTTTGTGAAATAAACAACCTGAAATTAAGCTTATATAAATTTCACATCAAACCGAAAAAAGAAAAAAAAAAGAAAAAAAAAAAATGAATATGGGTCTATACAAAGCTTGAAATCAAGCAATTCACCTTGAGATCTCCGGGCATCTTAGATGCCAGAGCCTCGGCAAAGTCAGCAATAGCATTATTCAGATACAGAACCGTAGAGTGCTGCAACCGCTTTGTTTGGTTAACAATTGCTTCCACCACATCCGGGTGACAATGCCCACAACAAACTGTGGCTATCCCACCAAATGAATCCAAATATCTACGACCATTTTCGTCATATAAATATTGCATTTTCCCATCTACCAAATTCAACTGTAAAAACACAATCACATAAATGTTATAATCACCACCAAACATCATAAACATTCCAATATCTCCTGAAATCCAACAAGGACGAGAGACGCGTCCTATTTACATAATAATAAATCTCACTAATTAAATTCACGACAAAATCCAACGTGAGAGAGAGAGAGAAAATATCACATCCAACAACGTGAGACTCCTCCTATTTCATAAATAATAGGTAGTACTAATTAAATTCACTCACGACAAAATCCAACGTGAGAGGAGAAAGTATCCCGTCCAACAATGTGAGAGTCCTCCTGTCTCATAAATAACAAATCCCACTCATTAGAGGAGAGAGACTATCACGTTGCTACGATGATATCTAATAATTTTCTGATACTACAAAGAGTTATATATGCATCGATTTCTATGCATCTGAATTATAATAATTTTCTGATACTACAAAAAGTTATATATGCATCGATTTCTATGCATCTGAATTAAGGGAAAAAAAAAATAGTGAAATGAATAAGATTTGTGCATATAAAACATACGGGGTTGTTGTAGAAATGGAACAGGGATGGGCTGAGGTACTCCTTGCGCTTCTTCAAGATCTCAGCAGAAGATGGGCCAGTGTAAGGGGGTGGGGTGTAATCGAAGTGGGGCATTTTGGGTGTGAGAATATCATTGTTGTCTTGAATGGAGTTTTGGGTATGGGCTAGCTGGGAGAGAAAGCAGCGAGAATTGGACCTGGACCTGGAATTTCTGTTCGATAGTGTCACTGCGGTTTGGATGATTCGCTGCATCTTCTTCGTTGAAAGTTGCTACTCTCTCTCTCTCTCTCTCTTTCTCTGTGTCTCTGCGTCTTAGTGGAGAGAGCTTTGTATTTGAGCAGCCGAAGAATTGTAATCTTTTGTAAACGTGGAAATGAGTGCTGTCTAGTCTGACATAGATCTGATCAGATCACGTGTTTGAGTTCGCTTCTTTTTGTTTGTTTATTACTATTGTTTTTGTCTGTTTATTACTATTGTTTTTGTTTTTTTTATAGGTGTTTCAATGTTTGTTGTTTTGTGCTTTTTTTAGAGTAATGTTGTTTCTTAGCGATCGATCAGTCCTTTATTCTAGTTTTCTAGATAAAACTTTGCTATCAAACCTAAAAAATTTTAAAAATAATAATAGTAAAAAAATTATTAAAAAAAATAGCATTGGGTTATCTAGGATTTTTTTTTTGACCATTTTGTTTTGATACATAAATAGGTGCGTTAAATTCTCTATTCTGTTTCAATAAAATATAATTTAGTTAGAATCGGTTATTTTGGAGAAATTCCCACATTTTTGTCGAAACATCTATTTCAGACATAATTACTTTTATGGCATTCTTATAAACTTTTCTTATTTAAAGAAAAAAGACACACTTTACGAGATTTTATGAACTTTTTGGGTTGTTTAATTATGCATGGGATTTAATGAACTTTTAGTTTGTTTAATTATGTTTGCAATTTTATAATTTTTTTCTATGTTTAATTAGGCTTAAGATTTTATAAATCTTTGTATTTTTTTTTATTAAAAAAATGTTGTATCTTTTATGGATTCATGTTGATTATTATTGTTGTGAAGACCTGAATTGAGCAATGAATCCACTACGTAAATGGACTTAAGCCTAAGAAGCTCAAAACAATAAATTTATAGAGAATTAATTGAAAAACTGGGCTATAGTTTATCAAATAAACATTGGAATAGATTCAAGTAGGAGAATGAAAAGAAATAGGATTATAATGAAGGAAAAATAGTCCTTAGCAAGATCCAAGGATTATTGTTCTTGTTTATTATCCTCCAATTTGGTTACAAGTTTGGTTCCTCAACGTTCTAGTCTTTCTTTTTTTGATTTCTGATCCCCCCTTTCTATGAAGGACCTCTCTCCTTATATATCTCATTCTAAAGCATTTTGATTTTACACTTGTTGATCACCTTCACTACCACTTGAGTGCTTGTCCTATTAGACATCCTCTCTGGTTGTGTAGGCCTTGAGGTAGCCAACTTTGTACTGTTCAAGAGTCTTCTCCACATTAAATGCGATGGTGACAGTTTTCTTCCTAAGGTATCTGAAGCCTTCTCTCGGTATGACGTCTCCACAATGTCTATCATACCGACAGAATTTTCTAGAAAGTTCTCTTCTGAGGAGACATTTATCCTCAGCTTATCTCGCTGAGCATTTATGGCCAAAACCAACTCTTTTATTATTTAACACAATCTCTAATGACGGAGATTCTTTCTCCTCAGACTAGTCCTAATCCTCAGCTTGGGCCAAAGGCCCAATGTACAAATGTATAATGGACCTCCAGGCCTAAGATCTCTACAATTATTATTATTATTATTATTATTATTATTTGAGAATGATGTTGATTAATTAGATGGCATAAATTATAAAGTATGAACATATTCCATAGTTGCCAATGGGCGCTTGGCTCAATTGGTAAGGTTCGGACACTTCGTCTTTAACTTGAGCGCCCTGCCTAGGGGTTGACATAACCTAGCTAACCCCTATTTTTGGTTACCAAAAAAATAAAAAATAAAACATATTCTACAGTTATTGTTATAATGGTACCAAATATAATACTCTCTCTCTCTTAATACATAGTGCAATACTAATATCAGAATCAATGGCGACGCCACATTAATGGCAGGACCACCCTGACCTGAAAAAAAAAAATTATATGTAATAAAAACAATTATTTGAATACCCTTTAAAAAAAATTTGGGAACACCCTCAATTTTTTTTTATGCCAATAAAATTAAATTTTGCTCCATTATTTTTTCTACTTTCAAGCAAAAAAAAAAGCCAAAAAAAAATATTTTAAATAAAATCTTTAAAAAAAAATTAAACATAAAAAGCCCACCACAAGGAAAAAAAGCCCAACATTAATTCTAAATAAAACTAACCCAAACGGATTCTCAAAAAAAAATTTAGTTAAATTTTTATTAACTAAATACGGCCTAACCCAAACGAATTCTCAAAATAAAAAAATAAAAATAAAAACAAAACAAAACAAAACCCAAATTAGCAATATGCATCCGTCGATTGATTAAAATCATCAAATGGTAAAGCAAATTAGCAAAACTGAAATCAAAATTGAACTCCTAATCTAAACGAAAAAAAAAACCTCATCAACGATCAAGCTCCAAGCACATCGGCGTGATCGTGCCTCCGCCTGACCGCCTCAAACTCGAGCAACAGAGCATATCAGGCCTCAAACTCAAGCAACAGTGATGGTGAGATTGGAGATCAGATCAAAGATTGCTTGGCTTGCTTAGACCCTCGTCCCTTGAGTCCTCGCCTCGACGTGCTGTTGCGATGCTACCCCTCAGGCCTCAAGGTATTTCAGTTTTTTACTTTTCTCTCTTTTTCTTTATCAGTCTATCTCATCTAAATCTTAAATCTTTAGCTTTGCTAATTGCTGTGCTCTGATCTGAGAGTGACTGAGTGAGAGCAGTGCTCTCTCTTTCTTTCTCTTTGAACTGAAATGATATTCTCTTTATCTATATGTTTCTTTGTTTTTCTATGTCTAAATGTCTAATTGCCTTTACTTTATAACTTTATTTGACATTTTGACTTTATTATTTATTTATTTTTTTTTAGAATGAACATTTTGACTTTATTGGTTTGTGAGTTTGTCATTTTGTGTATTTTATATGTTTAATATTTTGTGGAATGTTGATTAGTTCTTGTGACTCTTGTTTGTTGAGTGGGCAGTGAATGGAGGCCATAGGGCCATGGGGTGGGATATTTGAATTGGGGAAGTGGACAACTAGAGGCAGTAAAGGCTGAAGGCATGCTGAGGTAGTATAAAAGATAAAAAATTAAATTATGTTAGGCACTAGGCAGTGGGTTAAGCCGTGGATAATGCACATGGGGTGTGTGCTAATGAGTGGGGGTCTGTGCTAGATTGCTAGTAGTCAGTAAAGAAAATAATGAAACAACTAAACAACAATAATTAATAATTTAATTAACCAATACATTATAAAAGACAAACAAATTAAATTATGATAGGTAGTGGGTTGAGCCGTGGATAATGTACAGTGAGTTGTGTAATTTATACTCCTTAAGGAATACCCTGAGAAAAATTCCTGGAGTCACCATTGATCAAAATATTCTAATTTAATAACTTATCCGAGACATAATTCAAAACTTTGCTAGATTTCGCTACTTTTGTTTGTTATTATTATTATTTTGCTTTAGTGTCTTTCCCATTTATGTAATACTTGTATTTATATTAGCAAAGATCTAGTCTCATCTAGTCTAGGTAAATTTCGGATTAATGCTAAGAATATATCCTAAAAAACCTAAAAAAGATCTAGCATTGGACTAGCTAGTGTTGTGACTTTTGTTTATTTGTTTGTTATTATTATTTTGTTTATTTTTTCAATATGCAATAGTATTCTATTGCATATTAGCAAGGGGCTAGTCATCTAGTCCAATTAAAATTTTGCTAAATCTAAAAAACACCTGGCATTGGGTTAGGCCGAGGCCATGGCGTGCATGTGCGCACGTTGGCATGCCCAAATAACCTCCTTTGGGCATGGTGCATACCCATGGCAGCCTCATGAGCACACTGCCAAGGCCAAGGTCATGGCAACCCTTGGTAGGCACGCAACCAAGGTCATGACATATCTACATGTACGCTGCCTAGGCCATGGTAGCCTAGCGTGGGCACGTAATAAGGCTATGACATGCCCATGTACATGCTCCCAAGGCCATGGCAACCCCCATAGGCACACAGCCAAGGCCTTGGCAACCCCGTGGGCAAGTTGCCTAGCTAGACCATGACAGCCCAGCTTGGACACGCTGCCAAGGCCATGACCTGTCTACGTGCACGAAGCCAAAACCAAGGCAGCCCCCATGAGAGTTTGCTACTTTTGTTTGTTTGATTTATTACTATTATTATTACTACTATTATGTTTTAGTTTTTTTTAGGAGTAGTTTTTTTCCCCTTCTGTAATGTTATAGTTATATTAGCAATTGACTAGCCATCTAGTTGCTCTTAAATTTTGCTAACAAACCTGAAAAAGACCTAGCATTTGTAAAACCAATGAATGGAATATATAGATTTTATATATATTTTTTTAAAAGGATTAGAATAGAATATAATGTATTTTTTCAATGCATTTAAATTTTTTTTGATAAAATATGATAAGAAATAAAAAGAAATATATAATTTTTTATTATACCTTTGCTTAATGAATGGGTGTTATTTTCACCTCTAGAAATGATTATGAGGAAATGAAACTAGCATTTTGTCGAGCAATCACTCCCATTAAACTCCAAACTAGAAAGAATATCTTTGAAAGTCTCATTCGATTCTGAAAGTGGTAAATTTTGTTTATTATTGATTTGAATTACTCTCTCTCTCTCTCTCTCTTTATGTTGCATATGAGCCATCCGCATTCCAATACCAACAAGTGGGCCTTTCTTTCTTTTCTTTTTTTTTTTTTTTTTTGGAACTGGATAGAATCTATCCTAAAGTGCCATATGGAGCTAGAACTCGAGACCTCCTCCCCACCCCACCCCCCCCCCCCCCCAACCTAAACGGCAGGTGGTGTCATTCATGTTATTGAATTTCGGTAATTCATTTTTGTATTGGCAACATGTTAAAGAAAAGGGAATATATATATATATATATATATATTTCCTAGGTATGAAAATGATATTTTAAGTTTATTTTGACCAACACGAATGACCACCACTACACTTTCTAGTTTTTATAGGCAAGTTGATACCTTCCATAGCACAAAGTACTTGGAAATTTTAGGGGCAAAGATTCAAGTTATGTGCATATTTCTAACCATTATATGCACTATTTTTATTGAAATGCACTTTAGCCTACCAGAGGTTTAAAAAAGAAGGAAAATTTTGTAAAATACTATATTTTAAATGCTAACTATTAAATTGATATTATTTTAAAACTATATGATAATTTAGGCTTTTTATTAAAAAAGTATTTTAAAAAGAATTCAGCTCTTAAAATTGTATTTTTAAAACACAATTTTAACTAATTTGATTGAATCTAAGTGAAATCGTGTTTTCCCCCAATTCCCCGAAATAATTTTAGGCAGTATCAATTTATTTTGCAAATTTTGGCAAGGAATGGCAGCATCCAGCGTCTTGTCTCACGTTGGACTTAAGAAGTCTACCATTATTCCACCAAAAAATAACACATCCATCGGGCAAAGCAAACTGTAAACACACCCTCCAGTCCTTCACCTTCTTGTCCAACTCCAAAACCAAATGATAATAGGAAACTTCCGCTGCTGTGCTTCAGAATGAGCTTCTTATACCACTTCCATGTTTTCATTTTAAATAAATTATACCGAACGAAATAATTCTTCTCAATTTTACAAATCAAACTTTGAGAAACCAGTTACCTATGTTGACAATGAAACATCAATTATCAATGGTTAAACATTAACCTTTTGGATTTAGCATCAGAGATATTATCTGCCCATTTTTGAAGAATCCCCACATACAACCGAAAACATGTCAGCCCCTGCAATTCATGGAGGCAAGGAAGCAAAAACTGCAATGAACAAAATGGGCAAGGTCCACAAAACACAACAGATACTGCTAGGCCCATGTCAAAAGTCTACAGACTATACAATGACTAACCAGACTAACCTCCTCTTAACAACAATTTACTAACACTACAGGAGCAATGATCACAGCACTATACGGGCCAAAATTACAACTCCTAAAAACAAGATTGGCTATGCACAAAAACTGATGTTCATCTATAGGATCATCTCCAATCTTTACCATCATCATCATCATCATCAACATCAAAATAATCACCATCAGAAATATCATCATCATATAGGTCTGCATCAATTGACAAGCCATGGTTGTTCAAGTCCTCAGATTCCAATGATTTGTCACTTCCACTCTCACTTTCAAGTTCTTCTGACTCATGTTCAGAGGCTTCACTCTTCTCTTCCTCTTCCTCTTCGGATATCTCATCAGGATAATCGTTTAGTGGATTATTTTCAGCTGACAACCACAAAAAAGAATAAGGGAGAAGAAAATAAATAAAAGCAAACTTGAGGAGGAAAAAAGAGGAAGATAGTTTATAATTACCATTTGAATCATCTGTCTCATATTCTGATTCATCGGGCCCATCATCATAATCCTCTTCATCAACCTGTACACTGAATCAATGACAAAACAAACTTTAGCAAGAAAGACTAAGTGCAGGTAAATAAATCCAGAATATTTGATACTTACATAGGAAATGGGTAAGAAGCTTCTTCATGAACTATGTCCATGTCATCCCTTACAGCATAAAAGTCATATACATAATCATCTGCAGCTAATGTATAATCACAGAAGGATTCACCAAAGAGCAATTGAAAACATAGACAAAAATTACAGGTCAGCACTAATACTAAGCAAATGTATATAAATCATAACAATTTTCATACCGATCACAAGCATAACATTGGGAAAAATTGACACAAGAAAACTCATATTTGTTTCTTCTAAAAAAGGGGTAACAAGGCTGCAAGAGCTACAACTCAATATCTATTTTCTAAATTAATTTGAAATCAGTTTAAAACCAAAGAATGAAATGGTTACTGAAGACAGAAAGCATGTATGAAGGTGAATAATAGTTATCAATGAACTACCTTGTTTTGACATGGAAGCATGTAAGTCAGATTCAATCTCTGAAGCAGCAGATGGAATCATCTCTCTTAGTAGAGGCAGATAACTAGACAAAAGCATATGATCCTCCAATGATAAATCTCTGCAATAAGAATAAAGGGGCAACCGTAGTCAAAAAGAAATTTCCAATTGTGACCAGAGTCACCAGACCAGGAATTTCATAATGAGAAAAACTTACTCCTGCTGTTTCACCTCCTCAGATCTTTCCTCAACATCAACACGAACAACATCATAAAACCGACACATTTCATCTAGTTCTTTATTATGCATTGCCTCTTGGTTTCCCTTTCTGCTCCTCCATATTTGTTCAAAACGAGCATTTTTTGCTAAGACCTAATGGAAGAGAAAAGTTTGAAATACAGTTGTGTTGGAAAAGGAATATAAAAAAGACAGGTTTCACAAAGTACACATTCGATAATTGATTATACAAAATGAAATCATATAACAGATCCCCATGCACACAGAATAGACTTTCTGGATAAAAACTAAAGCTAAGAAGGGTTGTAGGATGTTGAGGTTGGGCTTTAAAAATCAATAAGATCCAAACATAATCAAACTTGGCTAATTTATATCAAAACTGATTTCAAACAAACTTCGATTCAAGATAAGAAAAAGATGAACTGTGTAGATTATTTTTAAAATAGTACAGAACCATGTAATGTTCTGCTCGAGTTAGGCTTAAGAAAAAATTACAAGCTCTAATATAAAATTCATCTGATTGCCATTTATTTTATAAAGTATCCGAACCAGCACCCACCAAGCTAAGCCAGAGAAGCTTTGTGTATCTTAGCAGCCCTAACTGTTGTAAAATTTCATATCAACTTCTCAATCCTTACAATTCCCAGCCCCATTAGCTTATAATTACTATTACTATTACTTTTTATTTTATAATAATGTCCCATGAAAACATGTGGCACAAGAAGACTCTGCCTGTGTCATAAACAACCTTTCAATAGTTTGGACAAAATAAAACTGGACTAGTCTTTGAACAGAACTAAACACAGTTGTGATCTCAACAACTTACGCTTAAAAGGTAATTTAATAAAAAGTTTCAAGAGTAGAGAATAACAGTTCCATAATGTAAGAGGAAAAAAAGAAAAAGAAAAACATCATGTTAATTATGTTAGTGTTACAGCCTTCCATTATTCATCCATAAAAACACAAACAAGAAATATAGGAAACAAACCACCTCTGGCAAGGTGGCCAGGACGATTGCTATTCTTCAGTCCTTTCATCATTTGGGTATCATCCCATGATATTAGTGATAAATAATTAGGTTTATTTTCAGGGTACTAATATTTGTGCTAAATGTTTCCATCATAATATTAAGTACCTGAGAAGAGAAACAGAATATAATTATACTAATAGGATGCCTGCTATTTTATGCATATCAACAAATACAAAGATGGATTTTATGTCCTACTGCCTAAAGAACTATTAACATGTAAGATATGATCAATATGTTTTCTATTTCTAAGTAAGATATTATCGATATGTTACTATTTAAAAAAGGAAGAGGGGGGGAGAGGGGGGAACAAGATCATATGATAATTCATTATTAGTTTCTTTGTTAACTATACCCAAAATATGATTGACCGACCTTTGTTTCCCAGTGTGCACTTAACAAAGCTGCTCAATTGAACGTGAAACATCTTTGCATATTTTTCAAAGGAAACTAAAAATACATATGAAAAATGGTCCAAATGCATGCATTAGAACAAAAATATATTGGAAAGTATCGTTGAAATAGGTATTATCACTATTTTATGAACTCTAGAAAAGTCTCTTAATCTCACCAATTGTGAAAGGAACAAAATTAATATAGATCTCACAATCAGGGGCGGGGGGTGGGGCAGGTGCCTCCCCTGAACTTTCAAAATTTTTACTAATAATGATAATGTATTGAACTGAAATGTCTTATTTGCCCCCCTACATAAAAGACAAAAAAAACTTTTCTATTTATTGGGAACAACCTGAGAGGTTAGAAATAGTTAGAACCCCTACAAACCCCTTCAAATCCCTCCCCCTCCTCCCTTAAAAAACATTTAAATAACGTAATTTAACTTACTCTTCCTCTCTATACTCTACTCCCCTCTACTCTCCCTTCATCCAAACAAGCTATTAGAGTTTTTGTTGAGTTTTTAAAAGCATTCAAGCTGAATTTTTAAAAGCATTCAAGTCATTGAGATGTTTAAATATTCATAGGTATATTGCGTACTCTTAATATTCATGTTTAAATTTTTTTAGATTAGTTTTTTACTTTCAATCTTGTCTTTTAATCTCCTCCACCCCCCCCCCCTCCTCCCCCGACCTAAATTCCTGGCTCTGCCACTGCTCACAATGATACCATCATAGCAGTTAAACTTACACGGTTTAAACAACAATAGTAGATGCAACATAAAAATTGACCTAAATTCCTGGCTCTGCCACTGCTCACAATGATACCATCATAGCAGTTAAACTTACACGGTTTAAACAACAATAGTAGATGCAACATAAAAATCCATCTAACAATACTGAATATCCAAAAAAAGAACCAAGAGTAAATCAACACTCGACGGTAAGAACTGCAAAATGATCACCTAATAATAAATGACAACGATTGATGATGAAATGTAACAAATAATCACCTAGTGAAATGAAAGAAAAAGAAAGATATCATGTGTGTGTGTGTGTGTGTTTAATCTTTAATCTGCTACTAAAATACCTCCTGTTCTTGTCGGGCTTTAGACAACAGCTGATCTTGTTTCTGCTAACAATAGATTAGAAGAAAAGAAATGTTAAACTAAAAGAAAAGGTAATGTCTTCAATCATATTTGAGACAGTGAGATAATTATGCTTCCAAACAGACATGCAATGTGTGTGAGTGAGTGAGCATGTCAGCACATGTACGTGTAGGAATGGCGACGTGTTGGGTTTGGGACTAAAAAATATTTCCAAACCCAAACCCAAACCCTCTAAATATTTTAAATACCAAAACTTACCAACACAAACTCATCCATTTAAATTAAAAAAACCAAACCAACCAGTTTATCTAACCATGAGTCCGATTGAACATGTTGTGGATCAGGCCAGGTTAACCTAAAATTGAAAATCTAGAGTACCATATACATTTAATCATTAGTGATAACTTTTACACTAAATTTAACAATATTTAAAACAGAAAGAGAGGCACACCACACACCTAATTTTGTTTTAGAAACTCGAGTTTTTGTGTAAATAATAGTAGTAATTAGGGTCTTTTAGTAATTTAATACATAAGCAGGTCAGGGTTGGGTACCTAAGGTGTAAAAAGCAAACCCGTCCCAAACCGTAACAAGTTTAAAATTTTGAACCCAAACCCAATTAAAAAATCCTGAACCCTTAATATTTGGGTCAGATTGGGTTAGAACACTCACTAAACCCAACTCATTACCATCCCTACATAGCTGCACTGTGTGTGTGTGTGAGAGAGAGAGAGAGAGAGATTACATTTCCCTTTTTAAAAGTGAGCCTTCGTTCTTCGCCCTTTCTTTCACCTTTGGATACATCAGCAAAACTGGACTCCTAAAGAAACAGTCACTTAATAAGAACGCCGTCATCCGCATTCTTAAAAATTGACACAATGAGAATCATATAACAAGTCACAAAAGAAACTAACTTCCCATGTAAGGAAGAATGCGACTCAAGCAGCATGCTCATGCTCTAACATGGCATTGCCAAGCACGTTAATGAACAGAATAGTGGAAGAAAAGAACCAAGGAGTAACATAAAAACTGTCATACTGACCACAAATGATTGGACAATGTCAATGGTTTTCTCAGAGATACTTAATGTCTCGACATGCTGCACCAGAACCTTCTTAGTCTTGAACTCCCCTAAATACAGAAGAAAGAGAGAGCCATACTTAAACCATATGACAATGCTTGCATATATGCATGAAATTTGGAAAACCATAAAATTTTAAATTGAATCCCAAATCCAAAATTATAAACAAAACACAAATGTGACACAGTATGCGTGAAATCCGGGAGAACATAAATCCAAATTGAATCCCAAATCAAATGCGGAAAAAAAAACAAAAAATTCGAAACAAATTTTCAGCCATATAATAATATAGATTTTTTTAGTGTTAAAAATAAATTTGATGAGTCTTAGCAAACTCTCCTCCTAACCATTGTTTCAAGCTTTATAGTGAATATAAATGGAAGGAACAATTTGCTTTGCTTATAACCCTTCAAAGGCACTCAATTTGACAATAACATTGCATTGCATTTTGCAAATACTAATTTCCATTCTCCCAAACAAGAAATAGAAATAAATTCGGAAACAAGATGCGAGTGGTAAATGAGTAAAATACCTTTCTCAGCTGAATCCGAAATCGACAAATTCTCAAAATCCAACAACGGACGCTTCAGTGGCCTTTCATTGATTTCAAGCCCTAACATTATTTAGAGTAAGTAAAGTTTTCAATTATACATTTCTACTTATATATTGCAAGGATTTCATGGAAGTTGAAAGCAAGAAAATTTGAGAGTGAGAAATGGAAAAGGAAAAATTCAAACTCACAGAAAGCATCGAGTGGAGACTGAAAGGTTTTGCGCTTAACCCTAACGATGACAGGCCTGTCTTCCGTGGATTTTGACGGAGCCGATGAGCTTTCGCCGAGGGTCGCCATGAATACGCGCCCAGAAACCCTCACTTCTGCCTGACGGGGCTTGGCAGGGCTTTTTCAAAATGTGAGTTGTGCTCGAAAAAATGTAAGAGCATTAGCGGGATGAAAATAATAGGCAAAAATGCAAAACTGACCAGTTTCAGCATTTTTTATTTCAGTCCTCTAACTTTCAGTTTTGCCATTTCAGTCCTCTAACTTTTAATTTTTGTCAATGTGGTATTCCGTTAGAACTCAGCTAATACCGTTAAGTTTTTTTTTTTTTTTTTTTTTTTAAAAAAAAAAAAAAAAAAAAAAAAAAACTTAACGGCATCAGCTAACTGAAATCTAACGGAATACTACATTGACAAAAATTAAAAGTTAGAGGACTGAAATGACAAAACTGAAAGTTAGAGGACTGAAATAAAAAATGCTGAAACTTAAAGGGTCAGTTTTACATTTTTGCCAAAATAATAATAATAATAATAATAATAAATTTTACACTCTCATTAACTACTTTACTTATTTTACTAATTTACTTTACATTTCAGTTTTTATTAAGTAGTTTTTATTTTAACCAATTTTTAAATTGTTAGTTAATTAATTTAGGAATACTTTTGACCAAAACAAAAAAGAAAAAAAAAAACAATAACTAACTTTCTGAATCTTCTTAATATATATATTCAGACAAGGTGTTTGGAGGTTTAGGAAAGAGTGTTTAAGCTGCAGGGTTAATAATATATTGTAATTGGCTCTAGAGTTGTTTATATTTTTTCTTATAAAAAAAAAAATCAAACATTGCAATTAACTTTCTCATAATCTATATATCAAATAAAAGTCATATTAATTGTAGGGATTATGGGCAGTGGCGACTCCGAGATATACTTTTAGGGGAGTTAGTAAGAAGATGCATTTTGGGTAAAAAAAATGAATCTTATAGTCTACGTGATTTCTTTATTATAAAGTGCTATATTTACAAAATTTTCATAACACTTTTCTAATAATTTTAGGTGATTAGTTGTTATTAGTTTTAATTTAGAGCCTGTTTGGTAACGTTGTTTAAATAACAGTTTTCGTTACTTAAACATTACAACACGTATTTCCACAACACTTTTTCACTCACACGTATTTTCACAAAACTTAAAAAAATTACTAGAAATCTCTTACCAAACGAGCCATTAAACTCACTACTAAAATTACTTTTTTTTTTTATCAGTAACAACAGTAACAATCTGTTATTTAAGGTTTATTGAGAAAGTATTATAAATATAGCGTTTCTCATATAAGATAAACTATAAGCTTAATGCATATTGTTTATTAATACGATTTTTTTTTTTTATAATAGTTTATTAATATGGTGAGGATACTAATTATTGTTGCTAAGATTAAATCTTGAAAATCATTTATTGTTTTTAAATACAATAAACATATGAATAATTGTTGTTAAGTAAACTCTAAGCAAGTTCTAAATACAATAAACTTTTATGTATTATTATTTCAAATTTTTTAAGATCTAAATGATTTTTAAAAAAAAAATTAAGAAGAATAAATTTATACTTTTGTTGTTAGACTTACTGTTCCCCATATTTTAGGTAAAATTGGTTTGATATTGAGGTTTATTTATTTAAAGACCAAGATATTGTCAAGATAATCATAATCAAGTTCATTTTAGCTAGGCTTTAAAAAAATTTAGGTCTAGGGGGTTCAAAAATTTATTTTATGAGGGCCAAAAAATAAATTAAAAAATTATATATAATTTTTTTTTTTTGGCCAGCTCAGGGAGTTCATTTGAACCCCCTGAATTGTTCCTAGAGCCACCCATGATTATGGGAAAGTTGAGTTATAAAACTATTGATTATTTTTTGTTGTGTGTCCAACAAAAATGTGCAAGGTTCGAATCCCCTTCTTTTTTGTCGTAACTATCATATTATTATATAAAAAAAAATTATAGGAATCCATTATGGTTTTAAAAATACGATTGCAAATGGAACCAAAACTAGTGAGTGGTTCTAAATTTCTAGGTTCTTTGGTTCGATTCATTTTTGGACTTATTCTTTTATCTTTTCACACTACAATTTTTGTTTTAAAATCAAGTTATTTAATTTTTTTTTACATCATACCTAATATCTCTATAATGTTATATTAATAATTAAAGGTTAACATTACCCTTTTTTTTTAATACAAATTAGATTAAATTCAATAAGGATGTAGTTATTTATATTTATATATCTATATAATAACTAATAGCTGAAATGTTTGACTTTTTGTTGACTACTGCTCATTGCACTACGTGGCTACATAAATTACTAACATGTTCACTTTAAAACACTAAACAATTGTATCTTTTCGGTGGTTTGCTTATTTAGTTTCATTAGCTCCTAGCCTCTGTGCACGCGCTCACACGTATGCTCAGAGGCTCTTCTATTTTTTAGGCAAAAATTAATAATTTGCATTTATTATAATTTGGGATTTCTACTTTTTCCAATCACCAAAAAAAAAAAAAAAAAAAACCTAAGGGTGTGATGAAGAAATTATTTCTCCCACAAATGCATAAAACAATACTACCAAGAATTTTGAAAGATACCTGTTTGCTCAATGAATGGTTTGAGTCTTGATTGCATTTGCCAATCTCAATTTCAGACCCTGTAAAATGTGTCCCTAACATCAAATCCATTCAAGTCATCAATTAGTTGCTAAAGTTTGGCTTAATTTTAAAAAATAACCATTGAAAAGCACAAATTGAACAAATTGTCGAAAAAATTTTACAGAGAAAAAGAAACATGAGATTGATGAGAATGAGACTTGACCTTCACAAATATAAGATAATGTAACGACCCAAGGAAAAGCGCTAGCCACATTTGCGCTATACCTCAAAAGGACTAGTCATAATTGAGACTCCTTGCAGTTGTTAATAAAGCCCAGATCTACCCAGTAAATACCCGATATGGGACTCATCACACACCCACACATATCATACAATCAATTAAATTAGGGGCATCACAATCTCCCCACTTAAATCCCTAATGTCCTCGTTAGGGCTCACTTTGTGGGTAGTGTCTCTGAGCCTACATGGGATTACCGGGCCGGCTCTGATTCCATATGTAACGACCCAAGGAAAAGCGCTAGCCACATCTGTGCTATACCTCAAAAGAATTAGTCACAATTGAGGCTCCTTGCAGTTGTTAATAAAACCCAAATCTACCCAGTAAATACCAAATGTGAGACTCATCACACACTCACACATATCACACAATCAATCAAATTGGGGGCATCACAGATAAATATAAAACTGATTAACAAACTTGAAGGTTAGTGATAATAAGGAGATCATGAGTGAGAAAGTGAAAAACAAAAATAAAAGCATGAGAAATTACATAGCAGTAACTGCTTCTTTTTCTTCTTCTTTTTTTTTTTTTTTTTTTTTTTTTTTTTTGGAGAATGTAGTAATTGTTTTTTAGTGGAGATGTTGGGATGATAAGGATGGATAGAAGTTATGGTACTGGTTTTATAGTAGGAGTTTTTTTTTTTTTTTTTTAAATTTTTTTTTAATAAAGAAGAAGAGATTTGGGAAAATAAAAACGTTAGATTAGATTAATGAGATTTAAAAAAAAATTGAGAAAAAGGGGGATAGAAGAAACAAATACATCTTGATGAAGTAAAAAAAAAAAAAAAGAATCCGTGAGATGAGTTTTGTAGATTGGAGGAGTTTTAAAACTAACAGAAGAGTAATCTTATTTTGTAGGGAGTTAGTGAGTAGAAGTAGGAATTTGAATCAAAATAAAAGTAAGAGTTTTTTAGAAGTAGGAATACATTTTAATGTAGAAGTAGGAATTTATTATTTTTGTCAATTTACTATTTTAACCACATTTTTAAGTTTTAGGTAGCGGTATTTTTGATAGTAAAAAAAGTAATAACTAACTTTCTTTTACCAATTTACTATTTTAACTCCATTTTTAAGAAGTTGGTTAATTAATTTAGGGGTATTTTTGACAGGAAAAAAGCAATAACTAATTTTCTGAATCTTCTTAATATATACAAACAAATAAACTACCTAATAATAAAAAAAAAAAATATTATTCTCTCTCTTTTTCCCCTATTTAGTTTTTCTCTTCCACACAACAATATATTAAAATAGTATATATTTTTTTACAACCTATGAATAGTATCATAGGTTGCAAATTTTTTTAAGTTTACAAACCCGGATAGAGTGAATTTTGAGTGGCTTAGGTTGTAAAATAGCAATTGGGGGTGTTTACACCCCACTACTAGTCTCACAAAAGGAAAAGGAGAGGAAGATGGTGACCATTAAAGAGAGAGAACTAGACGGTGGCGTATGAGTTCAGCGGCAATGAGAGAGGAAGGGAGTGATCAAAGAGAGAGAAATAGAGAATAGAGGGAAAAATAGTGAAATGGAATAAAAAGGGCTTTTTTTCCCCCTCATTTTTTAGCGTATGAAAATGAAACATGCATTTAACATGCCTGATATTGGTGCTCTTAGTATTAACTGTGTGATAAATATAAGTGAAACATATTCCTTTGTATAATAACTTGGGTTGATTTTGAAGAGTTTGACTTCTATTTAAGGAAATTTTTTTGTTTGTTTATTTAGGAAATAAGTTAAGTTCAAGCTAAACTTTAGAATAATGTATTTTAGGACAAATTAATGAGTTTTTTTTTAATTTTTATTTATTATTTTTTAAGAAAGTTTCAACTTATGGCATCCGCTCTTGATGATAGTTTTTTATCATTAGACCAAGACACTAATCAGTTTTTGGTGTAGGCGGGGATTGAACCCCAGATCTCTTATATAACCATTATATGTAAATATAGGGTAAACTTAGGTTTATATCTTTGAGTGTACAATGTACTACATTAGTTGTCCTAAACTCCTAATTAGATGTAAATACATAACTGCATTGAATTTAGTTGTTTAAAAAAAATAAAATTGTGTGGTTCATTGGCTAGCACAACCATATATTTGAATTTAATTATAAAACTTGAGACATAATGAAACAAATAATAAAATGTAGCTAAAGCTTTACCCAAAAATATATGATATATACATGTGTAAGTTTGTAAAAAAAAAAAAATTAGTAAGCATAAATTTATTATTTGTAATTATTAAAAATATAAATAGCCCATTTCCTTGTAAAAATAATATATAATTTTTAACAGTAAAATGTTGATGAATCAAATTTTATAAGTTCATAAACCAAAATCATATAAAAAACATAATAGTAGAGAATAAAAGAGCCTGAATTTTGGAACATTGCACGATCTAGAGAGAATAAATGGTAAGAGTTCTTCTATTTCGAGCCTTCTATGAGATTAAGTAAAGTAGTTTATTGGTGCTAATCTTTTTAAATTCAAGGTAGGTTAGGGTTGACTCATGTAGTTAACCCTTGCCTTGACATAATACGAACATGACCTATTAACATGAAGTGCCACCTTGTTGTATGGTTCCATTGTGTCCAAGATCACTTGCTAGCATGCTCTACAACATTTTCCCTTCTATTCTTGTACAACATTAACATAGACATTTGACAGTGATAGCTCTAGGAATTTTGTCCAAGAAGGTTATTAAAAAACTTAAATTTAACAAAATTTAATATATATATATATATTATATATATATATATATAAACCTTGAATATATTGAGTTATCGACCAAAAAAAAAAGTTTTACAATTTTCTTCTACTAGTTTTCTTATTTTAAAATCATTACAATATAGTTTATTATTGGTTGTCATTATTTATTGTCGACGTGGGTAAGTGTGACCATTTTATTTTGTTAAGTTTGTATAACATTTTTATTTTTATGAAGTTGTCATTATCTATTTGTCATTATTTTTATAAAAATATTTTAAACTAAATGACAAAACTCAACTCATTGGCATTGTATTAAATTGGTCACACAACACACTCATCCATACATAAATAATAAAATAAGTGTCTACTTTACTAATCAAATGCTTGAACAATTACTATTTTTACTATTTTTTTCTTGAATCACTAGTATTTTCTAATTACTTTCTCAAAAAAAAAGTATTTTAATATTATTAAATTATATAAAGTTATATTATATTTATAGTATATACAACACACATTAACAATAACATACATCACAATTCACAAAAATGACATTATAATAAATAAAAAATAATGCACACAATCACACACATATAATATAAATTTATAATAAAGAAAAATACCCACTACTCACAAACACTCTCTTTTTACTCATAGAGAGACCTATGATCTTTGTTGTTGTTTGGTTAATTTTAGGATGGGCTAATCTTTGTGTTGTTTGGCTTTGAGCTGGGATGATATGTGGTCAGAGTGTGCAAGATTTAAGCCAGTACATGCAAACATATTTTCAATGGCAAATTATACTAATAAAAAATTATTATTATTATTAAAAAATTTCAAGTCAGGAGGTTCAATTCAACTCCCCGAGCATAAAAAAATGCCGCCCCAGGCATTTGGTACTTTTTGGATATGGTTTATTCAATAGTTCAATTGGCTGATAAAAAAGTTTACGAACAAAGTGTCGGGGTTCCATATGGAGCTTCTCATGTTCCTTTCCAATCAACGTAGCCATGTCTGAGAATGTGATTAATTGTGAATTAGCTTGTCCAATTAGGTACCTTCGTTGGACGCTGTCTCGTGATGGTTCTTGTGGTGAATTACACATTTCTCTTTTTTAATAGTTTCTCATATGAGTGCCTAGTTTCCTTCATTTGTTGAACGACTTTGACAAGCTTGGATTTGAGTCTATTACATGCTTTAAAGCATTTCGTACAGGTGATTTAAGAGTCCACCATATCTTGCTCAACTTTGTGCTACTAGGGATGTGATGCATCTTGTGGTTCAAGTTCACCGTGGGACAACATATTCGTATTGACGGTTCCCTCCTTTTGCAAGCATTGTGCCTTTGGTGTCATGATTTTTATATAAAATAATGTACTGACTTCAAGTGAGTGAATAAATATGGTTAGGTGGAGTGGCATGGGTAGAAGCTTGGTTAGTACTTTCACTTGATCATGCCTTTATAAAAGCTCAAGAGGACATCTAGATCCATCTTTCAATGGCGATAATGGCTTTTGGTTATGGATTTTTGAAAGGGTGGCAGCCTTGAGTAGTGGGGTTTTATGGAGGGTTGAGATGATTTGGTTTGATGTGAGCTCACTCATGGGTGTTGCAAGTGTTCAAGCCCACTTTTCAAACTTCTTTCTGGACCATGGATGAGTTTAGAGACTACCCTCTTTTGCCCTCAAAACCATACTGCTCCAAATTCTTCAAAAATATATGTGGGTTTGGGCCACCGCCACATGAATGTAAGAAACAAAATAATGGGCCTAAGCCCAACAATACTAATAGTGCTTTATTAAGAAGTTAGATTTATAGACTTTTAGGGTCCGTTTAGTAGATGTGTTTAAAAACTGAAAATTGTTGTTTGAAAATATTGTGAAAATACGTGTGGGTAAAAAAGTGCGTTGAAATGCGTGAAATGCTATTTAAAAACTAAAATAATTGTTTGAAAACACTAACTAAACACTCCCTTAATATCAGTATATATATATCTATATATATATATTTTTTTATTGATGAAGATTCTTTGATATTTGGTTTTTATATATAAAATTGAACGATTGCATATTTCCTTTCAATCGGTGACAAATTGTTAAAAAAAAAAAAAAAAAAAAAACGAAAGGTTCAACAACTCAAACGGGTTTTTTACCCTACAAAAAAGTCCTCTCTTCTAGACTCCAAGACTTTCTCCTTGCCCTACTGCAACTGCTGCATATATATATATATATATATATATATTTATTTATTTATTTATTTATTGTCTCTATCTCCAGCCATGGAAGAAACCTATCTTGAGTCGCAACCCAACAGCAGAAAGATCTTTTCATGCCTTTTATTTTATTTTACGTCCATCAATGTTTACAGTACCCCCGTGATCCCATAATTCACACGCCACTGATTTTTTTTTTTTTTTTTTGAGAATTCAATAATTTTATATAACAAAAAGACAGTAAGCCTACACACTCTGATAAAAAGGAGCAAACTCATCTGATAGACTTTACAACTTGCAAACCAGAGAACAACAAAAAACGAACTAGCACTCCTATTACAGACTGACTAAAGCAACTGGTTAATCTATAGAAAGCACTAGAAAACATGATTGGCCACAAGAGCTATTAGTATATCAAAGAAGTATGCTCTGGTAACAAGGTGCAAGCAGCCCTATGTAAAGGACATATCTCATGTAATTGGCTAATTTTTTGATAATATGCATTTTACTTATAGCTGGATATATCAAGGATGAATTTAGTACTTTAAGAAACAAAAGTTCAAGTCAAGTGTTAAAGTCATGAATATTGGACCAAGAAACAAATGAAAAAAAACTGTTCATTAAATCTCAACAGATATCTCGATAGAAACAGTATCTATCGAGATTTAAGAATGAGACTCGACAGAAGCTGAATCTGTCGAGATCTACGAAATCAGAATTTTCAAATCTGATTTTTGGCCCTAACTGACACGTTTGTGTAGGGTTTTTTTCTCACAACCCTAAATATATATAAGTTTTATTTTAAAGGTCATTATACATGAGAAAACATATGCAAAAAGTGACATAGTGCCTTATTCTCTCTGCAATAAGTTACTACGTCTTTTGCACCTAAGGGTTTTGCAACCAAGTACTTCTTGATATTCATTGTTGATAAAGTGAAGAACTTTGTAGCCAACATTTTCAAGTTGCTGGAGTTAGTCACATACTGGAATCCGTGCAAAATGGTGACATTCGTATATTGAAAAGTTTAGAGATTCTGAAGCAGTAAAAGGTTTTTGTTGTAAGTTCATTTACGGGAATTGTAGAGTCTAGGAACAAAAGTTTTGTACTAGATCTGAAACTTCTCTTTACTATAATAAATTGCTTTTCGGGAAGGTTTCTCTCCTGATTTTTTACTGTGAAACTAGTTTGTTTCATTGGTTTTTTTTTGTCATAATATCTTATCTTATTTACTATTTCATTATGCATGATATTGATGTTTGTTTGTTTCACTACAAAAAACTGGGCCTATAGTGGCGTTTCACAAACGCCACTATAGGTACTAAAAACGCCACTATTGTACTGCTATTATAGACCTATAGTGGCGTTTCTTTTAAACGCCACTATAGGACCATCCTATAGTGGCGTTTCCAAACGCCACTATAGACCCTTTTTTTTTATTTTCGAAAAAGGCTATAGTGGCGTTTGTCAAACGCCACTATAGGATAGACCTATAGTGGCGTTTGTCAAACGCCACTATAGGCTTTTTTTTTAAAAATTACTCTATAGTGGCGTTTGTAAACGCCACTATAGGTCTATAGTGACGGTACAATAGTAGCGTTTGTAAAACGCCACTATAGCCCCAAAAAAAAAACAAAAAAAAATTTGATTACCAAAAATTAATTTTTGGTAATCAAAAGAATTTTTCTTTGGCGTGAAAATGTTTTTTTAATTGAATTAAGATTGTAATTAAATTAATATTACAATTTTAATTAAATTAAAAGATACAAAACAAAATACAAACACTGTACTATCCCAGCAAATTCAAAATGAAATACAAACCCACCTAAAAAAATTCAAAATCAAACACATGCAACATGCTCACATCCAAAAATTAAAAAATAAAAAAAATAGCAACTTCAAATACAAACAGTACTATAACTATCCCAGCAAATTTAAAATGAAAACACAAACCCACCTAAAAAAGTTCAAAATCAAATGTAACATGCTCACATCCAAGGAATAGATCAAAGCTATTATCAAAAAATAAATAGACCAAAACAATCATAAATTTAAAAAAAAAAAAAAAATGCTTACCTGCAACTATACAACCAATGGCTTCAAACACCATCTACAAATTTGAACAAAATCCATAAGCTGCAACACTATCTGCAAATCCAAAACCCACAAACATTAACACCACCACAAATAAAACAAAATAAATAAAATCAAAATGGAGAGGAATAGAAAAGAATCAATTCATGTGTGAAGTGAAAGAAGAGTGAAAGGAAAAGAAAAGCAGAAAGATGGAGGAGTACTGGAGACAACGGAGAAAAAGAAGGAAAGAAAAAAAAAAAAAAAAAAAAAAAAAAAAAAAAAAAAAAAAAAAAAAAAAAAAAAAAAAAACGAAAGGTTCAACAACTCAAACGGGTTTTAAAACATTAGTATATAACGACCAACCTTTTGTTGTTACATTGAACAGAACAAAAGTGACAATTAACCTTTGAACATGCTTGTCTTTTGGCGGGTGGGAAAGTGTCAACTTCGCTATATTGCATACAACTTTAGCATACATATAAGATTAGAAACTGAATTGTACGCAAAAGCTAGTCCACAGGAAAATAGAGTATACCTTATGAAATTAAAGCAAAAGAATAAGAGAGTATGGTTGCTGATTTTCTATGTCAAAAGATCCGAGATGGTGTTTTCATTTACCGGATCTAGAATTTGGATGAACATATCAAATTACTTTGATACATGAGCCAAAAAAAAAAGGTTAGCTACAAATTAAGGTAGTTACCATCATTGGACATGACCCTTTTCGATGAGATACTTCTAGTAAAAGTTTGGGTATCCATGCTTGTCTTTGCATCATGAAAAAAATATAATTTATCATATAAATGCAAAAAACCATTACTGGGAATTGTGGTGATCAATAGGACACCACAATTTATTGTACAACCATATGTTTTGCATTGGATACTTGGATCTCTCTCTCTTACATAGCTCCTTGTCGCCTCTAAATATTATCTTATTTTACCATTATTACGTATACATACACATTACCCCCTAAAAAAATATCTAGCATTATTTTCTTAACAAATGCATGCAATTGGCAGCTAGCAAACCGCTCATACATGCAATTCATCAAATGCAGCATTTGATAAATTGAGTTAGCAAACCTTCCCTTAATCTTTTTCTTATATTGTTTATATATCGCATTGATCTTGGGGTTTGGTTGCAATCCAATCCAATTAATGATAACCTGCCGACAACATCTTGTATATATATTTTTATTGAATTATCGAAAACATCAAAGAAAGAGCATAATTCTTTTCAATTGTTATTATGTACAATGTTTTTCCATACCATTCAAGGGAGAAATATATGACAAAGGTGCAATTACAAAAGTGTAGAGCCAACTGGGAAACAACAGCAATAGGTCCTTTACAATCACATGAGGTACCCAAAAAACATCACAGTGAAGGCCATTCCGATTCAAGAAACAAAAATCGGCTAGTCTAGTACTGTCCAGCCAGTCAGAGGCACTTTCCTTCTTAATGATCTGTGTAAGACCCTTGTTGTCACTGAGAAACAAAATATGCTGAAAACCTTGATCTTTGGCTACCAATCTAGCTTCAATCACAGCCTCTAACAGTGCTCCAATGGATGTTCTAGCAGTGCTACTTGCTACTCCAAAAAACACCTTATCTCCCTGTAACGTTAGTGCTTCATACACAGTACCATATCTACATTGTGTCCTGCTCCTAGCTCCTGCAAGTTTGATGATTAAATGCCAGTCCCCTGCTGCGGACTAATTTCCTGTGCTGGTGTTTCTGTCATTTCTGCTTCTCGGGGTATCATAGTTTGAAAGGGTGTCCTTGTACCTGCAAGAGAAGGTTTGAGCAATTAGGATAACTTCCATTGGATTTGGAATAATTCCTTGATGAACCACTTTATTCTGATAGGTCCAGACAGGCCAAAGAGTGATAAAGACATCTGCAAATAACACATAGAATCTGGGTCCCTCAAATCATGCCTTGAGATGAGTTGTTTCAGCCAATGTTGAACAGAAAAATTGGAGAAATCGGAAGTATGAATGGCAAGAGTAGAACCATGCCAAACAGCTCTTGTGAATGGACAGAGAAGGAAGAGGTGAGTATGGCTTTCTTCCTCCTCATTACATATTGGGCATAGTCTTTCTGTGGAGATACCCCTAGCATGTAGATTAAGAAGGGTTGGTAGACAGTTGTTCAGAAGTTTCCAAATGAAGTCACTGGTCTTCAAGGGGACCTTTATTTTCCAAAAGGATCTCCACTAGCCCGAGTGTGCTTGAAAATGCCTAGATTGACATGCATCATCCCTAATTAAGAGGTCATAGGCTTTGTGCACTTGATACTCCCCAATCTTTGAGAATTTCCCAAAAAGTTTATCCTGCATAGAATTGTCTTGGAGATAGGGATTTGAAGGATTGTTGAAGCCTGAGGAAAGGGGTAAAGACTTCTAACCAAATCTGCCTCCCAATTCCTAGTACTATGATCTATCAAATCCCCCACAGTACCTGTTGGGAGATGAGGTTGGGGTAGATTCAGATTCGAATAGGAAATCCAATCCTTGTGGTTTAGAGGGATATTATACCTATTCCTAACTCTCCACTTTCCTTCCCTCAAGAAAGGATGTTCTTGTTTGATGATATTCCTCCAAACCCATGAGTGATGGTGTTTTGCCCTATACTCCTGAATAGAACAAGCAGGAAAATACCTAACCTTAACAGTTTTAGCTAAGAGGGATTGGGGGTTCTGACAAATCCTCCAATATTGTTTGTTAAGCATAGCCTGATTCATGTATTTGAATTTCTTAATTCCAAAACCACCCAGTTTCTTAGGTTGACTAATCTTATCCCAATTTATAAGGTGCAGCTTCTTTTCCCCATGATTATGACCCCACTAGAAGGCACAGATAATAGAGTCTATTTTACTACAAACAGAATCTGGAACTTTAAAGCATGAAAAGGAATATAAAGGTAGGAATTGAAGAACAGAAACTATTAAGGTTGTTCTACCAGCTTGGGATAAAAGTTTCATTTTCCAACCTTGAAGTTTTACTTGTAGTTTGTCAATAAAAAATTGGAAATTAGCAACCCTGTTACCTCTCAACTTAAATTGGACACCAAGATACTTGCTGGGTTGTTGGACTAGATTGACCTTAAAAGTGTCTGCAAGTCCTATCTGCTCCTCCAAAGGCATGTTTGGTGAACAAAACACATCATATTTAGCTAGGTTTATAGATTGACCCGAGATGGAGCAATACCACTCTAGGATGAGTTGGAGATTTTGAACAGAATTTTTATCTTTCCTAAAAAACAACAAAGAGTTATAAGAAAACAGTAAGTGGGAGAAAGAAAGGCCATTTCTACCAACTTTGATGCCTTTGATTTTCTTAAGGTCCTCTGCTAGGGTTAAGGAAATTGATAAAATATTTGCACACGTAAGAAAAAGATAAGGAGACAAAGGGTCTCCTTGTCTTAAACCTTGGGATGGCTTGAAGGACTTGGTCACACTTCCATTTATCAACAAGGTATATTAAATTGATGACACACACTCCATGATCCACTTAATCCATTTGGGGTCAAAATTCATAACAGTGAGGATTGTCTTTCAAAAATTCAAGTTAACCCTATCATAGGCTTTTGACATGTCAATCTTCAATACCCCAAAGCTATCTCTCTTCCCCCTCTTTTTCCTAATCACATCAATAATTTCATGTGCCAAAAGTATATTGTCAATGATATTCCTACCCTTTATGAAGGCATTTTGATAAGGAGTAATAATACTATCCATAAAAGGCTTCAGTCTATTGACAAGAACTTTTGAGATAATTTTGTAAAACACATTGCAGAGACTGATAGGCCTAAAATGGGACACCTTTTTGGGATTGGGAATTTTTGGGATGAGAGTAATGAAAGTTTGATTAAGAACCTTAAGGAGAGAACCAAAGTGAAAAAACTCTTAACATCATTGCACACATCTGTCTTGACATTGTCCTAGAAATTTTGAAAGAAAAATACAAGAATGCCATTAGGCCCTGGAGCTTTGTAAGGTCCCATCTGGAAGACTACCTCTTCAATCTCTTTGTTGGATATACCCTTGTTGAGTGAATGAACCTGCTGATCTGTGAGAGTGGGGATAGGAAGCCCTTGTATTTCCTGAATTATACTTTTCATAGTTAAATTAGTATCGCTACTATAACTTCTCTTGAAGAAATCAAGAAAAATCTATTCAATTTCCTCAGGATTATCAGTTAAGTGCCCATTCTCATTCTTGATTTGAATTATTCTATTATTGGACCTTCTTTGTCTAACCACAGTTTGAAAGTATTTTGTATTCCTATCCTCATGTAGGATCCAGTTTGTTCTAGCTTTTTGAGCCCACATCAACTCCTCTCTATTCAAAAGTTCCTCAAGTTCCTCTCTGTAGACTCTCTCCCTTCTTACATCTTCACTAGTCACAATGGAGTCTTGGAGTTATTGTAATTAACTTTGTTTCATCTTGATTTCAATTTCCACTTTTTCAAAAGCTTTTTTATTCCATTCCAGAGCCTTTTGTTTAACATTGATGAATTTATTCCTCAATTGAGCAGCTCTAGACCCTGTAGATTGTAATTCCCAAGCATGATGCACCATCTCTTTACAACCAGCATGAGTTAACCACATTAATTCAAATCTAAAGAGATGTTTCCTAAAAGGAGTTTGAACTTCAAGGTCCAGAAGGATTGGACCATGATCAGATCTGATTATTGGAAGATTCTTAAGAGAGTAGAAAGGGTATTGATTTACCCATTCCACACTCCCAAAAGCTCTATCCAATCTTTCCATGATAAAGTCTTCTTCCTCCCTCTTGTTCATACATGTAAATCTCTGATTCGAGGCACTCAAATCACACAACTGCGAGTCCCTAATAACCTGCTAAAAGTTCTCTACTCCAATAATGGTCCCATTTTTAAATGAAAATTTTTCTTCTTTGGAAAGAATTTGATTGAAATCCCTCATACAAAGCCAACTAGGATGTGCCCATTGCCTTAATGATTTTAATTGTTGCCATACCACCCCTCTCTTAGCATGATTAGGATACCCATAGACAAAAGTGATTGAGAGAGGAGGGCTTCTATTATCTAGCAAGCTAATGTGTATGAGATTTTGTGAATAAAAAACAACCTGAAGGCCTTGTCTGGGAAACCAAGCTAATATAAGTCCACCACTAAAACCCAACTTAGGAACCTCCCACCCTTCAGAGAATCCACATTTTTCCCACACTTTCTGCCCTTTACCACTAACTAAGCGAGTTTCCATGAGGGGAAAAAAAAAAATCAGGTTTTAAATCAAGGGTTTTTTTCTTGCATTGTAAATCTGTAGAGGGTTTGGCCAAACCTCTACAGTTCCAACTCATGATCCTCATTGTTGTTGGGGAAGCTGATTAGGGTCAACTTCCCAACAACCCTTTGGATTACACAAGATCACCTCAGTATAGTGACAGGAATGATATGAACAGTTCTGATTATTAAGATGGAAGTAATTGTTACCTTTCTTGGTGAAAAATCCACAAATCAGCTTCTATCTAATGTTCCTCCCAATCCTGCCAAGTTCAGTGCCAATTCTCTTCCTTAAAGGACCACACTTGATTCCCAGGCCCTGATCACGCTAGAAGCAGCCCAAGAAGCCAAGATCAGACCTAGCTGATGTAGGAGAAGAATGGCTTGAATCTGTGTTAGAGACAGCTAAATTCCTAATAGCTTCTAACCTTGTATCAAGACTGATTGATTGGGCTGGATTGGCTTCAACTTGTAGACCATTCATGTTCTAGATTGGACTTTGGTATTGGGCCGAGCCATTGACATGACTAATAGAAGGCCCATTTCTCATACTGCCAGCTTCAGCCTGTAATCTATCTCTATCCTCTCTATTAACCAAAGAGTTAATAAGTCCATCAATAAATTTGGGATTTGACCCCGCTCCTATGCAGTCCCACGTAGCCACATAGGACAATCATCATTAAGTCTATCTAAGTTAAACATGACAACAGTCTCATAATCACTCTCTGTTGTTGAGGAAGACTCTGTGACCTCTCTTAATTCCCCATTCGTCATAAACGGACCTGCTTTATTGACCTACATCCAATGCATTGAATTGTTGTTTTGAACTCCCTAGTCTGCATGCATGTTGGTGTGTGGATTAGGTATCAAATTTAGGTCTATAGGAGGTGTTGCATGTAAGGTTTGGCTTAGATTTAGGATGCATAGGGCTTCAGGAGTTGAATTTGGAGAGTTGGCAGGGGTGGGTGGTATAGTACCTCTGTTGATAGACAGAGATAAGATGGCTGAATGGAGTGATGCATGTTCAAAGTCTTGATGTAAATGTGAAGTTTGTGGTGTAGTAGAGGTAGAGGTGCTTTGGTTTGGAGTCAGAACAGGGGCCTGAATTGGTTCAGGGTTAACAGTGACAGGTGAAGGATGATCCTGTGAGTAGTTCTCAGTGTCCCTATTCCCATACCTTGCTCTTGTAGTCCAGCGCCTTCTTTTGTTAAAATATGCTCTCAATTCATTATGGAACTGGGGTTCTATTGAATCAAAAGCAAAAGGCACCTGATATAACCTTTGAATCCTATGCCTCTGACAAATAAGCATGCGTTCCACCTCATCCATACTCTCACTACACTGGCTTTTAGTACATCCGATGAGCCCACATTTAGTACAGAGTTTGTGCACTCTTTCATATCTACAGTAAATTCATGTCTGAGTACCATTATCCAAATGGAGCATGAACCCCAAGACAACAAGCATCCATGGATTCAATCTCACTTTTATCCTCATAAATCTAATGTTCCTAGGCAATCTATCCTTCCAATCAATTTTTTCAAAAGACCCAATCATTTGACCCATTCTTTCTGCTAACTCAAGATAATGATATTCTAATGGCAATCCATGGAGTTGAACCCAGATTGACACAAAATTTAAATGCAATTTATTCATTACCAAATTTAGCCTCAATTTTTCCAATACCAACAATGCTTAAACCAAGGACCTTCCAAGCACATATACGTAAAATCCTCCAGACTCTTAAAGTGAATAACATAAAAGAAGGAATCCCTCCCTACTATAGTCACTGCTCCTCTGAGCCTCCAAGCAGAATGAACTAAATGATGGAGATACACTACAGAGAATTTCCTGTAGTCCAAGACAAACCCCAATGCACATTGAGTCCAAAAAAGGAATTGCATTTGGATGGAATCAAGATCAGCTTCTAGCAATGGACCATGCCTCGCAAATGGAGCTTCTAGATCATCACTACTTTGTGAAGACGAGTCGGATTCATCAGCAAAAGGGTCAACGCTAACATTTGACCCACTACTCTAAGTCTAGCCAAGTCTCTATTGACAAAAGGATCACCCATAGGAAGAAACTGACAAAACGAATGAACAACAGTAAAAGTAAAACCAGAGACTAGCAAGACACAAAGATGAGAAAACAAAAAGAAGAAAAAGAGAAAGTTAAATAGAGTAAAGAGGGGAGAAGAGATGTAGAAGTGCAAACTTTTCTTTAGTTGAAGAAAGGTTTAGAGGGGAGAAGACTAAGACTTAAAAGAAGAAACAAGAAATAAAAGCTGGTGGTTGGAACGAAGTGAGACAAGACATCTGAAGGAAAAAGAAAAATGGAGGCAGAGTAGAAAGGATAGAAAAAAGGTATGGGTTAGAGTGTTTTTGGGTTGGAGTGTAACTCTCATTTAGAGAGAGAAGCTCTCATTTTAGAGAGAGAGAATATGTACAATGTTCCTCTCACAAATAAGTGTTACCCATACTAATTAAATAGTATGGGTGTTCCTCTCACAAATTAAATAAGTGTTCCTCTTAGAAATTAAATAAGTGTTCCCCATACTAATTAAATAAGTGTTCCTCTCACACATACTAATTAAATATTATTTAATTAGTATTAACAAAATACCAAGTACGAACAACAAAATGTTAATACCAATACTAATTTTATCAAAAGCTTACAAACTAAAGTAACAGAATTGAACATGATTAATGTCACATCAATAGCATAATAAATAAATAAACCAAATTTATTTCCAATTTCGCTAGAAAATATTTACAAATTGATGTAGCAATACATGTAATTAGTGCCCATAAAAAATGTAATAAATAAATTCATTAATTACTTTTTTGTTGTGTTTTAAAGTTTGATACATTAGATGTGTAGTAAAATTTATAATAGTTGTGTCATCTTTTTACCAATCAATAAAATAAATAAATAAATGCACAAAATTTATAATAATTGTGCCATCATTCTAAATAAATTTTTTTGACCAATCAATAAAAGAACACACAAAATAATTATTTTTGAAATATTTGTAATTTTTTTTAAAATCAAATATTGAAGCTATGTTTTCCATAATTTATCAATCAAATAAAATTCATATTTACCATTTAATTATCTGTTAGATATTTCTTGGTCTTAAAAATAATCAGCGTTGCTAAGTAAATAAATAAATAAACAAGCTTTTAATTGTGAATCCCAAACATCAAACAACTAAAACCAAACAACTTAATAGCATAAGTCATGTGAATATTACAAAAAAGAAAAAGAAAAAAAAAGGCAAGTAATTAACAAACATGTTTTGAAGTTCAAATGTAACGCCCCAAAATCATAAATAATAAAAGTCTATTCAATCTAGATAATCCATAAAAATATTTAACAATTGTAACTAGCAATCTAAAATCTCATCACAATTATCAGAGCTTTAATCCCACCAAAGATAAAATATCCTCAAAATAATTCTCCATTACACTATTTAATACCATAAAAATAATAATAAAATCCTCAATTCCACAAAATAATTTGTAACTATTGTCTTCTAAGTATCCTAACTCCAATGATCCCTCTAATGTATCAATAAGGGGGAATAAAAGGGGGGGGGGGGGGAGTGGGTGAGATAACTTAATAAGTGGAATTCACTAATATTGGGGTGTGAGAACAAACCTTTTAAAAGAATAATTCATATAATAGAGTTATAACTTGCAAGCCATGTATTTTCTTAACATCAATTATTTCAAATAAAATATCATTATATTGTGATCTATCATGATATACAAACACTATCATATAAACAAATTCCTAGACTTTTCTCGTTGTCAACGTTTATGCCCCATTGATAGGGTTATGCTATCCCTTTTTAGGATTGGAACCCCATTTTCATTCATTTTCTTAAGGGTGACTCCTTTGGAACCTAAAGGTGCACTCCCTTGCTAAGGAGCTCCCTTTATGGATTCTCAATGGTATACTCCCTTGCTAAGGAGGTACCAAATGTGCCCTGTCCCCTTCTCTAGGATCATCCCTTATTAAGGACTAGTTACAGCATGATTGTCCCTTGCTAAGGACTAAATACAACACTGAGTTTTTAATTACGACTTGCCATAGGATTTAAAACAAATTCAAGATGCTCACAACAAATAATCCACTCATAATACTCAAAAATACAAAGATTTATCCACACATACAAGTTTAAATAAGTTTAGGTTGTCCCACAAGTTTTTCATATAACAAATAGTCAACGTTTTCATACAATGTGTACATCAAACATTTATAGAATATCAATATATTTATAGAATATCAATATATTTCTTTGTTTTAAGAATAGTTTGATAGTCAAAACTGTTTTGGGAAAATCCCAAAATTAGTAAATATCACTTACCTCTTATTTGCAAAAAAATGAAGTCAACCACCCTTAAGTCACAATGAATTGGTAGAATTAGAACCTAGGAAAACCAAAAATAGGTCCATCAATACATGAATTTCCCTCTAAAATCTGTTTTCATACTTGAACAATATAATCTTGGACAACACTAATATTTCCAAAATTTTCCATTTATTTACTTAACTCTCCAGTTCACTTTCAACTTTGATCTAATTGTTCTATTTCACATATTTTTATTGTCTATTAATTGGCACGATCGTATTGCAACTCTATAAAACTTTAGCATTTCATTATATGTCTAGCCATCATATAATCTACTATTCCTTAGAAGCCACATGATGTATTCATATTTGTTCAACCTAATATTCATATCTATTAATCAAATAGTAGAAGCCACTTATTATATTTTTGTCTAATCAATCCTAAAGCCTATGGAGGACCATATGGCTATACATACTATTTTCACCTAATCAAACTCAAAGCCTATGGAGGACCATATGGCTATATGTACAATGCCTATTTTAATAGTGTAACAATCATAGGTCAGCTTTCCCATCAATATAGTGATAGGTTTAGATTCATGAAACCCAACGCCTATTATTTTACTAGGTACCAAAATTACAGATGCACAGACCCATGTCCTCCTATAAGCGTGGGGACAATTGCTAGCCATAGAATAATTTCAACTTTCTAAAATTACAGCAAGACAAACCATACCTGCAATTCTCACTCATAGCCGTAGAGAAGAAAAGAAAAGGCTCAATTGTGTGTTTCGAATAAAACAAAAGGAAACCTCTTATATTTATATACGTATAACTTAAGAGGTAAAATGCTAGGTTGGTTTTTTTTTTTTTTTTAATAAAAAAAACTTATCAAGGCCCATATATTTACTTATGCCATCTCACTTGGGCCTCTTATATCATAATAATTATTTGATTTAAATATCTTAATCCCAAATCAATGAAATTCATTTAATTGTGGGCCTCTTTTTTAATTTATGTATAAGAAATAAATTAGTAAAAAATTTATGGGGTGTTACATCCTTCCCCCCTAAAAAAATTTCGTCCTTGAAATTTTACATACCTTCGTTAGAAAACAACTTCGGATAATTTGATTTCATCTCATCTTCTTGCCCCCATGATGCCTACTCCGTTGTGTGATTCTTCCTAAGGACCTTAACCAATGATATGGTCTTGCTGCGTAGCACTTGGTCCTTGCAGTCAAGAATTTGAATTGGAACTTCCTTATAAGTCAAGTTATTTTTAATCTTGAGTTGCTCATAGTTTAAAACATGTGCAGGGTTCGGGATATACTTCCTTAGCATGGAAACATGAAACACATTATGCACTCCTGCCAGTGTAAGCGGTAAGGCCAACTCGTAGGCAACTTTACCAATGCATTTTAAGATCTCAAATGGACCAACAAATCAGGGACTTAACTTCCCCTTCTTCCCAAATCTCATCACACCCTTCATCGGAGCGACTTTTAAGAATACCATATCCCCAACTTCAAATTCTATTTTCCTAACTTTCAAGAATACCATATTCCCAAATTCAAATTCTACTTTCCTTCTCGAGTTGTCATAATAACTCTTTTGTTGACTTTGTGCTGTTTGCAATCTTTTACGAATCAAATCAATTTTCTCAGATGTCATCTAAATGATTTTTGGTCCTAACAATTGTCTTTCACCAACCTCTTCCCAACACAATGGGGATCTACATTTTCTACCACACAAAGCCTCATAGGGAGCCATCTTAATACTAGAGTGGTAGATATTATTATAGGCAAATTTCACTAAAGACAAGTATTTTTCCTAACTTCCTTTGAAATCCAATACACAAGCCCTTGGTGGGAGGAATTATCTTGAGTATTAATTTTTAAAATTATATATATATATATATATAAATTTTAAAAAATAGGATCCATTCATAAGAGAGCAACTAAATTTTATGTTAGCCGTTAATCTATTGCAATCCTCTTCCTTTATCTGGGCTTGGGACTAGCTATGAACTAAACATATGGCAATGATTTTTCAAGGATCCATAACCAACCCACATTTTGGGACTAAAGGTTTTTTTTTTTTTTTGCTGACGACTTGTTATATATAATACATTTAAAAAAAAAAAAAATCTAGGGGGGCCATAACACCTAGTTTTAGTTAAATTCATCACTTTGTAACGATATATTAAGAGTCATATAGCTCAATTAGTATCTCTTTATGTTTCTAATGGAAATGCCCATGGTTCAAATCCTCCCACCCTTCGTTATCAAAGTTATCAAAAAAGAAAAAGAAAAAAAAGTGATAGTTCTTTCCTCAATTGCCTAAGTTATTTTGGTAGTTAGCACTAACATCTACTGTTATTATCAGATGATTTGGTTTTTAATTGTTTGATTCATACAAAAGGAGAGATTGAAGTTCTTCAAAGGTATTTCGTTAACATGATAATGTGCTAACTTAAACCTGGCCAAAATTAAACAAAAATGTATATAAAAAAAAAAAAAATTGTCCAACGAAATAGAACCATATTGGTTCATTCTGGAGCTATGTTGTTGGAGAAGTCCACAATCTTCTATCAGAATTTCATGAATGATTCATTTTAAATAATTCGGATTGAGATAAAAGGTTCAATTTTAATTTCATCTACTGCATGTATCTATAAAATAAATTAAATAGTTGAGGAAAAAAAAGTTAAAACATTTTAAAAGTCAAGATAAAAACAAATTAAAATGAAAAATTGGGAAATGTTTTGCTACATACTTGTATGCAGCAATTGCTGCATAAAGAGTTATGTGACAACAAAAAGAAAGTGATAAGTGTCTAAGGGTCCACCTAGTTATGTGCATTGCACATAAGTTTTGGACACATGTTGCATTCTTTTTGTTGCCTTAGAGCACTTGTAAAAGTGGAGCTAAAAAGCTATATAGCTATTTTAGCTCCACCAAAATACAAAAATAACCATACAGCGGTAGAGTTAAAGCTATTTTTTTTAACTGCATTGCTACAGTGCACATCTATCTATAGATGTGTACTGTAGCTTAGTGCTTAAAAAAAAAAAAAGTATTCCTTGCTTGGTTGTGTGTGTGACTGTGATGGTTGTATAGTGGTTGCGTGTAGTAGATATATTATTTTATTGTAGTAGATATCTTATTTTATTGTGATTTTTATATTATTTTATTGTGTTGAAAGCTAAAATAGATCTACTGCTGCAGTATGTGTGTAGATAATATAGATAAAGTAACTTTTTGTAGTGTCAAATAGCTAAATTTTTAGCTCCACTACTGTAGATGCTAATCCTTTATGTAGCAAAACCTTTCCCTTAAAAATTTAACATTTTCCCATCCTTCTATTAGGAGACTTTTGAATAATTACACTATGCACTATAATAAAAGTTTGATATATATATATATATATATAAGAAAAATACTTGCTAACAATCTGCAAATCTTGGATGCTTTAACATTAGGAAGAGTATCAAAGAAAGCTTGGAAGAAATCAAGAAAATCAAGAAAGCTTAGAATCCTTGTTCTATTAATCCCAGGCATTGCAAGTCCTTCTTTTGTATTTGCTTCAATCTTGCTATCTAAAATCCCAGTTAATCTTCTCGGCAAAAGATCTTGTTGCCAATGTTCAGCCACCGTTGCTGGAAGGCGCCTATTCGCTAAATCATCAGCTTGGGTCGCCAACAAACAGGATGTGTCATCAGTCATCACATTCAATCCATTATGTTGTTTCAAATGAAGAACCTGATTCACAATATTTAGTACTTTACCTGGACATTTTAGCCCCTTAAAACCAATTTAATGATGGTTCGTGATCAACTACAAGAACAAATTGTTTCTCATTTAATTGAGAAATTTTATCAATGGCGTGATAAAGTGCCCAGTCCAGTTCAACACATTTTGCAGCCTAAGATGAGGCATTTTCTTACAGGGTATTTTTGGTTGGAGAAGTAGAAAAGTGGGAGAATAGAAAATTGAGAGAAAATAGAAAAGTGGGAGGATAAAAAAAATTTAGGTTATATTTTGTAACTGTTTTTGTTTTCTATTTCCAAAAACTTGTTTTTGGAAATATAAAGAAAAAAAAAATTTCTTGTATTTTTGAAATCAAAAACATGGTTGGTTAGTTGAAATTTAAAAAAAAAAAATTTGAAGAAAAAAATAGAAAATACTAAATTATTTTGTTATTAGGATTTGAACTCTAATCCTAACTCATTAAATGAGACAAATTCATTAAAATTAAATGTGTGTTTTCATTGACTTTTGAAAATTAGAAACTGAAGATAGTCTTTTACATGTTTTTAGTTTCTTTCACAAATTGAGTTTTGAGAACAGTTTTTATTTTTTTATCCATTTTGGATTGCCAAATAAGTTTTTTAGTCTCAAAAATAGAAAATTGTTTTTGAAAACAGAAAATAAGAGGAAAAAGCAGTTACCAAACATACCCTTAAGGTTGGTTTGGATTGCACTGAAAAGACAAAAAATGCGTGTCTTCATTTTTTTTTGTAGGTCCTGTGCACTGTTCACAGGACCCGCAAGTAGGGCTATCCATGGGTCGGGCAGGTTGGGTTTTTGCCCAACCTGTAACCGACCTGTAACAGTAACGAATTCGTTGGTTCAGGTCACCAGCGGGTGGTGGTTTGTTTTGGGTGAAACCGATCTCACTGGAATCCTTCGAAACACGACGAGATCTTCCCAGATCCATCCAAGATCCAGTGAGATCCCGTCGGATTTGGCGAGATTTCTACCAAATTGTCATGAGAAATCATTGGTTCGGCCAGATCCAGTGTTTATTATGCTAGAAATCAACAAATTTAAGTGAAAAAGGGTTGGAATCTAGGAAAAAGTGGTTGGAATCTGCAAAAAAGTGGCCGGAATTTGGAAAAATGGCCGAAAATATAGACAAAATGGTCGAATATTGAATAGACTTCAGTTCGGGTCGAGTTTCACAAGTTTTGAACTGAAAAACCGATAACCGACTTGTTGGGTGTCGGGTTAGCAAAGTCGGAAACCATGTCTAACCGCTGGAGTTGTCGGATCGAGTGGCAGCGGGTCGGACGGCGGTGGGTTGGACAAGTTAGGCGGGTTGTCGGTTTACCTGGACACTCCTACCCACAAGTACGGATTTCAGCAAATTTTTCTTTTAAAATTGAGTCCCATGACACTATTTACACATTTAAAAATTATTTTGTTAAAGTGTTTTCAATTTTCAGCAATAAGCGGTATCCAAACAAACCTTTAGGGTGTATTAGGCATTGGTTAAAAAGAAAAAATGAGAGAAAGAAAAATCTAGTTGGTATAAATATACAATTATGCCCTCATTAAATAAAACAAAAAGTAACATTTTTTTTGGTTAAAAACATTTTGTATGGACACTTCAAAATTAATTAAAAAAAAATAGAACTTAAAGAAGTACAAAAAAAGAATAAAGGAAAAAGAAGAAAAAAGAAAAAGAAAAAGGCAAATGGCACGCCCAAAAGAAAAAGAAAAAGAAAAAGAAAAAGAAAAAAAAAGTAAGAACAGCACACATATGTACTGTGTACATGGGCATTTTGGTCAGCTTACATTGAGCTTTCCCTTGCTCCAACTTTCTCCTCATTTTAAGGAGAAAACTTTTTAGTGAATTCAGGAAAAAAAAAAAACACTTGGGCTCCACCATCTCTTTTTCCTTTTCCCTTTCCAACTAAACACTCTTAAAAAAAAAAAAAAAACTTCCCTCTTTATTTTCTCTCATTTTCTTTCCATCCTCTGTAAAATCCACTCTACCAAACACACTCATAAGGACTTGTTAAGACACATTATCAACCATATCATCCTTCTTCTTATTAGAAGAAAAATTGATGAATTCGAGTGTTTTCTCTTTAGAGCCAAAAAAATAAAAACTGGACCATACCCATGTGAATGGGTTTTGAGACTTTTGCCGTTCTCTAGTTTTCCTTCTTTTGTTTTTGTTTTTGTTTTTTTTTTTTTTTCTTTTCTATACTGTACAGTGTTATCCATCTTTCAGTTTTTTTTTTTTTTTTTTATTTAATATTTGCATGATAGTAAATTTACACAAACAATATTTTTTATCCTCTTATTTTTCTTTTCAATCAAACAAATGAGTTTTCTATTTCTCAACTTTTTCATTCTTTCAATCAAACACATGTGAGAGATAACTAAATTTTTTTTATCCTCTCACTTTTCTATCATTTCTCAATTTTTTATCCCATCACTTTTCCACCCATCCAACCAAACTGACCCTTAGAGATTAATTTCACTAAATTCTTTGACATTTCTAGACTCCACAAACTCGTGAAGAATAATGCTAGAGATACAAACTATTTTATAAATTTTTTTTATAAACTGCTGATATTGTGAGTGATTATTGGTAAATGAAAAAGTGATATTAGTGGTGAGTCTAGATGAAAACCAATAAAAGGTTGGCCACATCAAAATTTTGTAAAAATGTTGTAAAAAAGTTTGTAACTGTAGCATTACTACTCACCCGTGAATTTGACCTATCAAAACACAATTGACAAAACATGCTCCAGGGAAAAAAAAATTTTAATAAAATATTATTTTATTTACAAAAAATTATTTTATCTATCTTTAATTTTGTATATAAATATGAAATTTAAATATTATTATATTTATTAATAGACATTTCTTTTTATTGTGCTTGTAAATGAAATATTAAAAGAAAATGATAATTATGGTAGTTATTAATAGATATTCATCATTATTGTCTAATGTCTATATATATATATATATGGAACTATTAAATATACAATTAAATGGTAAGATTATTATTCTTTTACTTTTTGAGAAAAAGATTCTAATTCTAATTAAGGGTTTAAATATAGAATTAAAATTTATACTCAATTAAAAACTATATATTAGAAGCTAAGAAGAGTCTTGTAGCTCAAATATTTTTTAAAGATAGTTACAATATGCTATTAACCTTATAGCTCAATTGATTATTGACACTTTTAGTGTTTTCGATGGAGACATCCAATTGATCCAAGCTTTATATTCACCCACCCCCAACTATATATGTGTGTGTGTTAATTTTGTATATAAATATGAAATTTAAATATTATTATATTTATTAATAGACATTTCTTTTTATTGTGCTTGTAAATGAAATATTAAAAGAAAATGATAATTATGGTAGTTATTAATAGATATTCATCATTATTGTCTAATGTCTATATATATATATATATGGAACTATTAAATATACAATTAAATGGTAAGATTATTATTCTTTTACTTTTTGAGAAAAAGATTCTAATTCTAATTAAGGGTTTAAATATAGAATTAAAATTTATACTCAATTAAAAACTATATATTAGAAGCTAAGAAGAGTCTTGTAGCTCAAATATTTTTTAAAGATAGTTACAATATGCTATTAACCTTATAGCTCAATTGATTATTGACACTTTTAGTGTTTTCGATGGAGACATCCAATTGATCCAAGCTTTATATTCACCCACCCCCAACTATATATGTGTGTGTGTGTAAATTACGAGAACTCAAAAGTTTATATGTTAAAATATTATATTATGAGGTCAACTAAATGTCAAACATACTTCTTTATACTTGTAAGGGCCCAAAATTAGAGCCTCTCACTAGTGAACAGTTAAGGAAGGTCCAACAAGCTCAACACAAGAAATTTGTTAGAAAGCGGATCTTACAAGGAAGAGCGTTTTAGCAAACCAAGAATGGGCCTTAACTGAAGGAGATTAAACTAGTAAGAAGAACACAATATGATAATGACACTCCTTAGTCAAGTCCGAGGATAAGATGTTCTTATATAATTCAAGCTTTTTCTTTGTACAAGGTGTTTTCTCTCTATTTTGTTTGTTTTTCCTGTGATTACATACCCCATTTCTCATGGGGGTCTTTTCTTCATATAGTCCTATTCTTTTTCAATCCCAGCTTTTCTTTTGTTGATTGTATAAGTGATCTTTTAGGTGCTTGTCCCATCCATTAGAGCCCTCCTAGAACCTTTGTGTGTAGCTGTAAGACTCAATATCACTGTTCAAACATCATTTCTACATAAATGTAGTCAGTTGGTTAGGTGCAGATCAACATTTAATGTGGTAGTAACAGCCTTCTTCTCAGATATTTCTTAGTTCACTGTTGACTCCTTTCTTTGAAGCTCATCCTTAAAAGTATAGTTGTCTCTTGCACAGTATTCTCTAGCTGGCCGGTTCCGACCCTCTATAATGCTTCTCGAGAAAGTTTGGATCTTCAGGAGACACTACTTGCTCATTATCAATTGTCTTTGTCCTCGGCCCATCAATCCACATGCTTATTTCATTGCTTGATCATTTTCAGGCACGGCTCACGGCCTAATACTCTTACTCGGTTCTTTTATTCCCACAATACTCTATTTATTATTTTATCTTTCCTAAAATATGTATATATGTATATATATATATATATATATGAGATAGGCTCAAGTTATACCTGGTGTAACTCTATAAGAGTTACACATTTTTGAAGTTGTAGATTTCTAAAAGATCAAACGGTTAAAAGTAAACACTATTATTCATCATTATATCATTAAATACTTAGCATATTAAAAGCGTCCTCATTATCTCTTTCCTTTTTAATTGCTAATTGTGTTTTTTTTTCCCTCTCTCTTTAGTCTTTATTAAGTCCTTTCACTGTAATTTTTTTTTTATCTCCTGCAATTCATCAAACGTTTCTACCCTCATCTTTCTAACCTTTCCTTACTTCAGTCAATTTTTTACTCCCTTAAATAAAACCTCTATCACTTTCCTCATCTTTTTAACAAAATGTTTAAAACCAAGAATTCTTGAAAATAACTTCTAATTATTTTTAGTTTAGGTTCCTTTTATCTTGTGTTCCAATTTTATTTACTTGATTTTTTAAAATATTTTTTTAAATGTTTGTTGATTTGCAAACAACCTCGTCACCTAAGATACAATCTGATTATTTTACCACTAAGGATAGACTTCTATAAACTTAGGACTTGTATATGGTGTGGTTGCTGGATATATTTTATCACTAAGGATACATTTCTAATCCAAACTAATGTACCTCTAAAATTGGCACAACCACGTTAGAGTGAGGGTTCAGTGGGTAATACTAATCCACAAGAAGCTTCCTAATCCTAATTTCCTATCACTCAGGTGCCACAATGTACCACTTAATTGCGTTGATGGCAAATCAACCGTATTGTTACTACAGATCCATGAAACTCCAGTGCATCCAACTAATTTTGTAGAAGAATATCAATGAGTTCGATAAAACCATCAGATTCTCTCACACATCTTTGAAACTTTACTCCAAAGAGGTCTAAACTCCATTCATTGTTGCACAAGATCACAAGACATGAATCACAATTTGATTTTGTAGGAAGAAATTTTCAGAGTCTGTGGTTGGATATCGAATTAGTATAGGCTTCTATTTTTATGATTTAATCATTTTTTTTTTTATGTTTTATTGTAATTTTTGTAATTCTAGGAGTTAGGGTAGAAAGATGAGGGTAGAAACGTTTGATGAATTGTAGAAGAAGGAAAAAAAAAAAAAAAAGATTACAGTGAAAGGACTTAATAAAGACTAAAGAGAGAGGAAAAAAAAAAAACACAATTAGCAATTAATAAGGAAAGAGATAATGAGGATGCTATTAATTTGGTAAGTATTTAATGATATAATGATGAATAATAGTGTTTTCTTTTAACCGTTTGATTTTTAGAAATCTATGATTTAAAAAATGTGTAACTTTTATGAAGTTACATTAGGTGTAACTTGAACCCATCTATATGTGTATATATATATATATATATATATATATATTATTTTATCTAAAAAGGAAGGAGTTTATCTCTCTTTTGTTTTGTACAGGGAAATCAAGTTTTGCCTATCTTATAAAATTTTTATAAAAATTACCGTATTTTATTTTAATATTAATCAAATGCTCATTTAAATGAATTAGCGAATTAGGTTTTTATCTATTGATGTCATATGAGTTTCTTTTTTCAAATTGAATTTTTTTTTGAAAACTTTTAAAATTGAAATTCAAAAAAGTAATAATATCTTCTTCTCTTTCTTTTTTTTTTTTCTTTTTTTTTTTGAGAAACAAGTAATAATATCTTTAAATAGCATGTTGATTAGAAAAAATTTTCAAAAATTATTGAGATTTTTAAAACTATCAATTGCATATGTTATTAGTTCATTATAATATATATTTCCTTATTAAAAGATTTACTTTCAAACGTTTAAATATGCAGCTGTCACAATATCGTGAGTTGGCAAAGTCAATGTTAGTTAGTAATTTCTATATTTTATCTCAAAAAATGTTAGTAATTAGAAAACTTTTTCAAACGTGTGAGATTCTAAAACTATCAATTACCTGTATATATTTCCTTATTAAGGGATTCATTGTTAAATGTTTTTAGATCATTAATATGGGAATTGATATTTGTATTGATTATATATTGCCAAGATTAACAAATCTTACTAACTTTACTAGGCCATTTTCTGTTGATTTGATTCGTCAAAGCACGTTTTTAAATCCTTGATATGGGAATTGATATTTGTATTGATGATATATTACCAAGATTAACAATCATATTAATGTAACCAGGCTATTTCCTATTGATTTGATTAGTCAAAGCAATAAAAAGAGGAAAAATTATTGAATTATACTCTTAGAGTACTATAAATACGTACTTCATCCTCTCATATAACTTATGGGTTCCACCATAAATTTAATTAGTGAAACCTACAGTTATGTGAGAAAAAAAAAGTATTTATAGTACTCTGAAAATACCCAATAATTACGTTAAAAAGAGTGGGGACCGCTTGCGAAACTTTCTTATTTCCTAAATATATAGTTAAATAGCTGAGTTAGTTGTGTCTGGAGAGTAGGAACTGCTTGCAAATCTTTTTGGTCTATTACATTAATGAGGCAAGACTTTTGAGCAATAATTTAACGCCTTTAACGTGATACAAAACTGAGACATAATATACATATTATGTGTTTTGTACCTGATACATAATATACTAATCATGTGTCAAAGCACAAGAATGTTAGATCAACTCAAACCCAACCCACACTCTAAACTGAAAACGACACTAGAAACAAGACCACCTCCCATACACCCCACTCCTTTATGACATCCTATTCTCTCCAGTCTCTTCCTTCGTGAATGACCCCGTTTTATTTTGGGTTGTCACATCTTACTCCCCTCATTGTGAATCTAAAAGTTTGCAGGTTGTTGTCAAAAATTAATGTCCATTCTATGAATCTAAAAGCTTACAAATTACGCACATCACCTTTTATACGTTCTTACCCACATACAATCACAATTAACAACCACTGTTCGTAAAGGCAGTGGTCGATAAATCACCACATTTTGTTTTCATAGCCACACTCTGTGATTCACTGTTGCCGGAATTTTGACTTCGCATCCTTCCTCTTTCACACGAAACCCTCTCATAGCCCCCCTTGACAATTTCCAAACATGAGGGCACAACTCTCTGTATAAATATAACAGTGCTGTTCAAACAATTCCCTATCGCCAAAACTCTTTGCCATGTCTTCAAGAATTCTTCAGTGGCTAAGCCTTGTGGGGATCATATGGCTTCAATCCATAAACGGAACAAACTCAAATTTTCCTGCCTATTCTTCTCAGCTCAAGCAACTCCTTTCCATATCCCAAGTACAACTCAACAACCTTGCCTTTGCCTCCGATGCCGGAAAACTCTTTGGTTGTTTTGCTGGCATTGCATCTATTTACCTACCACTTTGGCTAGTCCTTATTATCGGTTCTGCTCTAGGTTTGATTGGTTACGGCGTGCAATATCTCTTTCTAATCAACCAAATTTCTTCACTGTCTTATGGCCATATCTTCTTACTCACTGTTATTGCAGGAAATAGTATATGTTGGATTAACACTGTCTGTTATGTTATTGCTATACGAAACTTCCCTTCTAATCGCCAGATTGTGGTGGGGTTGACAACTAGCTATGTTGGTTTAAGTGCAAAGATCTATACAGATATCGTTGATGCTAAGTTTTCTTCTTCACCCACTGAAAGAGCTAAAGCCTATCTCTTTCTCAACTCTATATTACCTGTCATAATTTGCGTCATAGCGTCCCCACTAGCCAGAGTAGTTGATGTTAAAAGTTCCAGAAATATGGGAGTTGGGTTCATTACAATGTTTGTGATAACAATAGCCACTGGAGTCTATGCTGTGTTCAGTAGTTTGGAGTTCATGTCGAGTAAATTATCTTCAATGAGTAACGCCATTGGCATTTTCGTGTTCCTATTAGCCCCACTAGTCATTCCGGTAGTTGAAAAAATTATGGAAGTAGTGAGAAAATTGAATATAAAAACCGAAATGAAAGTGTATGATTTTACCGTAGAAGACAATGAAGGTGCAGAAAGAATGGAGAGTGGGGTCAAAGTGCGAGAAGAAGCTAGCGAAGAGGTACATGAGGTTGGTGCTAAAGAAGAGATTGGAGTGAAGGTGATGCTAACAAGATTGGATTTCTGGTTATATTTCTTTGTGTATTTCTTTGGTGCGACACTTGGGCTAGTGTTCTTGAACAACTTGGGACAAATAGCTGAGTCCCGTGGCTACTCGGGTACATCAACTTTGGTCTCATTGTCCTCTTCTTTTGGGTTCTTTGGCCGACTCATGCCGTCCTTGATGGATTACTTCTTCTCAAGGTAACTCTTTCTTTTTCTTCCTACAAATTACATTATGCCTGTACTCTATCGTTGAATTTTGGTGCAGTACTGTACCATATGTATTTAATGCAAATTAGCAAACATGCATAAATGTGTTAGTTGATTGTATTTAAGAGCAACACTTCCTGGTATAGAAAAACAGTAAAAATGCTTTCCCTTTGTGCCAAATTTGTAATTTTTGGACTTTGGTTTGGATCTTTCAGGACAAAGCATATGATCTCTAGGCCAGCGACAATTATAGCATTGATGGCTCCAACAGCAGGAGCTTTCTTGTTACTCACCAACAGTGCCGACCTGTCACTCCACATCAGCAGTGCCATTATAGGTGTGTGTAGTGGTGCAATTACTTCGATCGCTGTATCCACAACTACCGAGCTGTTTGGAACGAAGAATTTCTCAGTAAATCATAATGTTGTGGTGGCAAATATCCCAATAGGATCATTTCTCTTTGGTTACTTGGCAGCTTGTCTTTACCGCAAGGAAGGAAATGGACATGGAAAATGCATGGGCATGGATTGCTACAAATACACTTTCATCATCTGGGGTTCCCTTTGTATTTTTGGAACTTTCTTAGCTGTAGTTCTATATGCTCGAACACGAAAGTTTTATAGGCAAAGAGTATAGGATATATGTATACTCGTATTTCCTAGTTCTTGTAATCCTACCCAATGACATATACCCTAATGTTTGTTTTAAACTTTAATTAAAAAAAAAAAAAAAAGGCTTCCAAGTTTTCTCATGGTTGAGCATATTATTAATCTTATATTGTCTTTCATTTAATGGCATGTAATAACGTGACAATATTGTGCAATATTGTTGCCATGTGCTACATGACATTATTGTTGTTATTTACACTGGATAATTGACATCGTTCTAATCTGAAAATACTGTTTCATTGGTGCCTTACTGAATTGATATTAAGTATTGCATCAATTGAATACCAAATCGCATAAGTATAATCGTTACGCAATCCTACACTCATCCATTGCTCATCTCGATGGGAACCTTTAGCTTCGATGATATGGCGATGTTGACTTTCACCGATTTCTTTGATGTTTATAGCTAATTAGCTATACTACAAGTTCTATAATAGTATACAGTCACAAAAATCTTTATTCATCATGATAAAACTTTTTTTTTTGAGAATGATCATGATAAAACTTAAAAAGTCACAAAATGCTTTTGAAATTATTTTGACTTAATTGAACTTATATTATTCAGTTTTAGAAACTCACTATTTTGTTGATGGTAATATTTGGATTTGTCTTTTTATTTTATATATATATATATATATATCTTACATCAAGTGGAGAATGAGGATTCAAACTCAAATTCTCTTTCGTAGGAGAACTAAATAGTGCCATTAAATTATGAGGCTCTTGACAAAAATGTACACACATAAGAGATAGATAATTTAAACCTAAATTCTTCTACACTATGGAAGAAGTAAGAAATATTATTGCTCTACAAAAGTATCTTAACAAATCAATTGTATTTTCTTTGTAAATATTCCTCATGCGATCATATTTTTTAATTTAGGAAAATTTCTAACAATACTATTTGCACAGTATTCGTGCACATATTTCTCATTTTTAGATTAAATGTTGTACTACCAGAGGACAAAATAATTATTCAATTATTAACACATTTATTTAACTTCAAATCAAAATTAAAAATATGATTGAGATGTACATGCTACACACAAAGTATTTGCATAAGAGATGTTAGTGGTTTTTTGGTTTAGATGGAGGATGTTACATCTCACCTCCATGACGTTCTTGTAGCCGACCATGGCTGATTTTCTTTTTCATTAATAAAGTTATAATGTCTTGATTCTCAAAAAAAAAAGAAAAAAAAAAAAAGAAAAGAAAAAGTATCTGCATAGGAGATATTGCAAATAGCAATTATAACATTCCCTTTTTGAGTTTTGTGATCCTCTAATTAAGAAAAAAACCACAACTTCCAGTGCTTTACGAAATTCTCTTTTAATAAAAAGTTTGACCAAACTAACCATAATGAAATCCGAGTGGTTTCAAATAGAAAAGGTCTTTCTTTCTATTTTGGTGGGGGGTTTTGAAATATAAAATCTGCAACTTTAAGGATTAGATGCTGTTGCATTTTTATTGGACTCAACCAAAAAAAAAAAGTATCTGCATAGGAGATATTGCAAATAGCAATTATAACATTCCCTTTTTGAGTTTTGTGATCCTCTAATTAAGACAAAAACCACAACTTCCAGAGCTTTACGAAATTCTCTTTTAATAAAAAGTTTGACCAAGCTAACCATAATGAAATCCGAGTGGTTTCAAATAGAAAAGGTCTTTCTTTCTATTTTGGTGGTGGGCTTTGAAATATAAAATCTGTAACTTTAAGGATTAGATGCTGTTGCATTTTTATTGGAAAATATATTGCCATGTACATAGAAGTTCCAAAATAAGATTTGCCTATAGGCTAAGTATCAGATTATCAGACGTTTACACTTGATTTGAATTAATAACTCACACAATGTTAATTAGCATCAGTTTTGTTTTGCAATTTCGTGCAAGGCAATTTTTAAAATGCCAGATATTTGCTCTCATTAGGCTGTGGAATTCTACTCAGTAAATGATTTGTTAGCCTCTATATATATATATATATATGTGTGTGTGTGTGTGTGTGTGTGCACGCGCGCGCGGGCATTCTATTTTTTCAATTATTTAGCTCAAGGTAAAGTTTCTAATTATCGAACAATAAATATATGAGGTTTGAACTTTCCACTTATACCAAAAATCAATTATTGTATTGGCCCAATGATAAAGAAAAAAAAAAACTATCATAGAGCAGACACAGGACACCCAATGGTGGAGCTATGATTTCAGTTTAGAAGGGGCAAAATTAAAAGACAAGATTGAAAATAAAAGTAATTTAAATATTATTAATAAATGTTAGTAACAAAATTGATAATCAATTATATACTAATAATGCAAATGTCATACAAAATCTAACATAATATAAACTCTAATTTATTTTTCATACATAGTTTAATTTACTCAATTGGAAGATTAGTAGAATACACCTTGCTATGAGTTTGTTTAGAATTTAAATCTAAATCATTATTATAATTTGGTTTCTCAATAATCACAATTGATTTTACGTATATATTTCATATTATTAAAATAAATTAAACAATAAATTATAAATAATAACAATAAATATTAAGAGTTTAATCTAAATATATAGAATTTAAACATGTAATTTGATTTTTTAAAATAAATTGAGAAAATAAATCAATATTAAAGTGCGATAAATATAGCAATATACCCATAAATGCATCCTCATGATCTTAAATGCCCTTAAAAAATTATGCAAAACTCAACATTTATTTCTCTATTCTTTTAAGTACTAAGTAATTAAAAATTTGGTTCTATAGAAAAACTAAAGTGTTTGAAAGTTGAAATTGTGAAAAAGTTAAAATAGAAGAGAAAAAGATTAGTGGAGTCTAAGGTTTTAGTTTGATACAAATGATACATACATACATATATATGTGTATATATATATATATATATAAATTTTTTTGGGTAAACGTTATGATTATGTGGGATTACCTCATCCAAAGAAAAATTGCCTTGAGAAAAGTACTGAGGGAAAAAGATAAATGGGTTTTAAGTAGGACCCACGAAACTTTTTTTTGTTTGAAAAAGAGCCAAAATAATGTTCGGAAGATTTGTGCCTAAGATTGCTTTTTCTTCTCTAAGGGTCCGTTTAGTTCCCGTAAAATATTTTTTGAAAAATAATTATATTTTGAAAATGCTATTTTTCAGAAAAGGAAAATATTTTCAAGTGTTTGGTTATATTATGAAAATTGTTGTGGAAAATATTTTCATGTGTTTGGTTCTATTAGGAAAATGTTATTTTCCTACAATTTTTTCACATTTTCTTAGCATCCAAACAAATTTTATTACAAAAAATTTCAACATCACAGCCAATTCAACAACAAATTCTAGCAGCAAATTTCGCCAACAACAACAACAACAACAACAACATCCGACAACAACAACACAACAACAACAACAACACAATGCAAATTCCGGCAACAACAATGCAAATTCTGGCAACAACGCAAACCGAGTCGTCGACGAGATCAAGGAAGAGAGAGTGATGGGTCGTCGGCTCTGGTTCTGGGTTTGGGTCGAGCGATGGGTCGTCTGGGTCTGGCGATGGGTCGAGCGATGGGTCGTTTGGGTCAAGCAATGGGTCGAGCGATGGGTCGTGGCAGTGGGTCGCCGGCTTTGGCTCTGGGTTTGTGGGTCGAGCGATGGGTCGCCGGCTCTGGTTCTGGGTTTGGGTCGAGCAATGGGTCGTCTGGGTCTGGCGATGGGTCGAGCGATGGGTCGTCTAGGTCGAGCGATGGGTCGTGGCGGTGGGTCGCCGACTTTGGCTCTTGTTCGTGGGTCACTCCGTTTCTTCCTTCCTCTCTCTCTCTCTCTCTCTCTCTCTCTCTCTCTCTCTCTCCGGAAATACTTTGAAGTGAAAATAGGTACTGAAAATGATTTCCGTTAGGTAAGGGAAAATTGGAAGTGATTTTTCCGGAAAATTCTATTTTCCGGAATAGCCAAACACGCGAAAATGTGGAAAATCATTTCCGGAAATGATTTACTCCCAATTCAAACGCAGCCTAAGTATGAGATGTTTGTGTCAAAGTCAAAATGCTTTATACTATTTTTAGATTTTTTTTTTTTTGTTCAGATTATGTTTTAGAGATCGTTTTATAGTTCATACTATTTTCGCAATCAATCTATTTGAGCTTCCGTTTACACAACATCATAAGCATGGGCATGATGCACGTGGAGAGTGGTCGAAATCTTTATGATCATAAGATCCATAGTCTTCTTGTGGACACCCAAATCTACAATCATTTTCATAACATGCTTATGTATCATTTTTTTTATTGAATTATAAAATTTATACATGAGACTACCATGAGTACTTATTGAAGAAAAAAAAAATGAATATAGGTGTACCAATCACAAGGTGATATTTAATCTCAGCTTGGTTGGAACAATAGAAAAGTAGAACAATAAAAAATATATTTGTTTTTCATCATATGTGTTTGGTAGAAATAATGAAAAATAAATGAAATAATAAAAAATAAATTACTATTATTCCCTTATTTTAAAAAACTGGAAGTAATTTTGTACTTTTCTTTTCATTGTTATTTTCTCTTCAATATTTTTTCTTGATTTGAAGGAAAAAAATTATGGGCCCAAATAAAAAACTTTTATCCACCCATTTTCTTTCCTCAACATTTTCATTCCAACTAAACTATAAAAAGGCACTTTTTCTTCTCCCATTGAAAATGCGAGTGTGTATGGAGTCTTACTAAAATCCACAAAGGGGGCTAATGAAAGGTTTACCAAGTTCCCTCTTCCCTCGTACATAAGGGTTTGGCAGCCCATAAAGCTGTCTCATACTCGCACATGCTCAGAGCTCATCATTGTCGAGAAAAATTTTCAGATGGGACCCATATACACTTTATTGGTTGAGGAACTTTATTAGGGATAATGTGGTTGATAGGAAATAGTTTTTCCTTTGAAAAAATCAACCGAACAAGTGTTTCCCTTCTCTCCTACAAATGACGTAAGGATGACGGTTGGGTTTGATCAGTTTTGTACATGTCTTTTCCTTTCGAGGCCCATGCATGTGTTTAGGCGAATAAGCATGTTATCAATATTGCTTGTGCTAGGTATTCACGAAACCGTAGCTCCCATCAAATTCAGATTTGTGTCATGTTTTTAAAGAAAAAAAAAGTCGTATTCTGAGAAGTATATTGCTTGGAATCGATTTATTCCTTTAAAAAAAAATTGGTACAAGGCAAACCAATTTGTAAAAGATCTTACTTCGACTTGTTTACAAATTTCATGATAATGTAAATGTCAAATGAATATTTAATGAGTCATACAAGTTAAAGGTTATTTGTAGGATGAGATCAAGAAACTCAATATAGAAGCAAATTATGAAGATTTCGATTGTCTTTCGATCAATCAAGAATCAAGAGTACTGAAGTGTTTTAATTCTTGAAATTGGATGTTTGCTTAGATTGCGTGCCCTAGCTACTAATTACACCAAGTAAAAATGGACTTTATAACTTACTTTATAAAGAAAAGAAAACCTATTGCCATGCACAAAATCTGAGAAATCATCTAAGCCTATTCCCACATATCCTCTTCAAAGAGTGAATACTCAAGTTGATCAAGGCTGAAATCACAAAACCCAATACGTTGTACTGCGGCGCAAAAAATTCAAGGAGTATTTCCATGTTAAATTATATGTGCCGTTTGGATACTAGTAAAGTTGCATTGCGTTTCACTTGTTGCGTTTTTCTTCCTTTTTTTTTTTTTTTTTGCCGGCTTTTTTGACTTTGGGGACAAAATTTACTGTGCGTGTACTGTATGTGTACTGTTCTACTGTTCATGCAATATTTAATATTAAAAGTGGGTCTCACAAACTATTCACATATTTAAAAATTATTTAACTACAGTGTTTTCAGCAACAATCAGTTTTTATCAACTTTTAGCAACAATAAGTGCTATCCAAACGGACCCATATACTTTTTGTTTACCTATTCTAATTAGATTTAGGAAATTGATTTGCATAAAGGGGAAGATGATATAAAATTAATCTTTCAAATCAATTGGTAATTTTATAGTTCATAGTTGATTATTCAATTGATACTGTTTGGAATTTTTTTTTTTTTTTTAAATTTTAAAATCTTTTATGAAATGAATGATGAATGCATATGTAATACTTCTTGTATGGCCGGCATTGTGCACCCGATAGCCGAAAGGTAATAGGTTACCCTCAAAATCAAACATAGCTGCTCTGTGTATTTTTATTGGTCACAAATGAATGTGGCTTGGACTATATTCTCCACATGGTTGGGCCAATAAACTACTCCGGCTACTAAATACCGCAAATATCACCATCTTTATTCTTTAGGCATGAAAGTTATGCTAGCGCAGTGGCATGTGCTTCCCCCATGTGGCCCTATAAACTTCTCTCTCTTTTATTTTATGAGCTATAGTTATTGCTAGCTACTCAATTGGTTACTAGTTAGTAGTTACTACTTTTCTTATATGAGAGGAAGATTTTAAGACAGTCCCTTACATGTTAACCATAAATTTTACTTTTAGCATAAAGTTAACGTTTGTTCTAAGAGTATTGGTTTAGGAACTATTTTTAGATATTTTTTTATAGAAAAAGAAAAATGCAATTGACATTTTTGACAGCTTTTAATATTTCTCATAAAAGTGGTATTAAAATTTTCTTAATATGGTTTATTAACAAATATTTTAAAGATATTTGTTAACAAAATCCTTAATTTAAGCCATATGTTAATCAACTTGTGATCAACTTTGTGACTTTTGAGGACTGAGGGCCACACATAGACTTAAATGCAAATTTGTGGCTAAAGATAATCCATGTTGATCTCATAAGACTGATCAGTAGCTGCTAATCTTTCATTTTCGTGTAGATCTTTTTGCTAGGAAAGAAGAATGCATTAAAGAAACCAAAACATGGCAAACACAAAGACGGAATTAGAGGAAGAAATATCCACATCAAGGGCCTTTCATATTGAAAGAGAAGAAACAAATGGAAGAATCTTGTCTCTGTTCCAATCTTATAGGATCATCTTCTTAAATAGTGAGAAATATCGTTGTCGCTTCTCTCAAGAACTCATATATCAGCCACAAGTCCTCAATGCCAGCTCACTATTTGTTTAATTAATTTAGTATTTGTGTGTATTATATTTTAACTCATTTTTTACTTAAAAATTAACGTGTTTTGTTAATGAAATTTATGGTGTATTTGTATTAAAACCTCATTTTCTCATCTTTCTACTTGTATGTATTTTTGCTTGCAAAAAAAAAAAAAAAATTAACTAACAGTAACAAATTTTAAAAATATACTGTATATGCTTTCGTGTGTCTGACATGTGATGACACACTCAGTTCTTGGCCAAGCTATATTATACTCCAATTCATTATCTTAAGTTAAAAGATTAAATGATGCCAGACAGATTTACACAGGGCCAGAAGAATTATTACGTTGAAATTAATAGCAAAATTTTGTAAAAACTTCCTTGCTTTTTTCTATGCAAATTAGGTTATAAAGTCTTGTAAAACTGGTAAGAGAATCTCCTAGTTTTAATAACAAATAAAAATTTATTTTTCGAATAGCCAAATAAATTTTTTTGATATTTATGAGCCAATTTTTTTATTTGTATATACTAGATGTATAGTAATATAAAATAGTACAATAAACACAACTCAATATATAAATGTAGAATTATAAAATTCATTGTGTACAACCAAAAAAATTTTTTTTTTTAATTAAATTTCAACAAATTTTAGCAAAGACTGAAAAAAGAATCAATCAATTTTTTTTTTAAGAGAGTTTCAACCTATAGTGTCCGCTTTTGATGATAACTCTTTATCATCAGATCAAGACACCAATTAGTTTTTGGTGTAGGCGGGAATTGAACCACAAATCTCTTATTCAATCGTCTGAGATTTTACTAGTTGAGCTAACTGAAACCTATCAATCAACTATCATTACTCTAAGGATAGAGAAAAAAAAAAGCATTTATTGTTTTCCCTTTAATTTTTAAAATATTTTTAGGTAAACATGGCAAAAGACTCTGAACTTTGGGGTAGTAGCCATTACACCCCTGAAATTTTATTTTAACCAATTTACTTTATAAGCTTTATTGATGTGCCAAATAGAGGAATATGCTATTCTACCGTTAATATATTAACAGAATAGTCACATGACATGCATGTGAATTTTAGGTAATTGTCATTATACTCTCTGAACTTTGAAAAAAGAAAAGAAAAAAAGAAGCCATATGACACGCATGTGAATTTTAAAAAAACCAAATTCAATTCCACAAAATCCATATTATAAACTGTTCTTACTACAAAAACAAATCCAGATTATAAACTGTTCTTACCTCCAATTTCTCATTTGTAAATTCTATTAATATGTATGAAACAAACAAGCTCACATAAATATTCCCCACCCCGAAAATTAAACCAAACCATGAAATTGCAACAGAAACTCAAGCAAATACAACAATTTAATTCTAGAAGCCTTCAATAGCAAAAGTGAATAGTCCACCGATGATTCTCTTTCAAGTTTCAACCTCAAATACCTATGTTCAAACAAATCATACTGGAAAAAGCAAAACCATACACTATCATTGACTAGCCACATTCCAAGTGCGTTGAAAAAGATCATTGAAACCTCAAAGAGTGTTTTGTACTTTTGCTACCCACCCGCCCCCTAAAACAAAAAAGAGATAATGGGACGGTTTGTTAGTGAAACATTCCCCCACTCTCCCACCCACAAAAGAGCTCATGGGACGGTCTGATTAAAACTTCGGGTGATAGGGAGATCAGTGAGAAAATGGGAGGAGGTAAAATGAAAATGGGACGGTTTGTTAGTGAAACATTCCCCACTCTCCCACCCACAAAAGAGTTAATGGGACGGTTTGATTAGAACTTTGGGTGATAGGGAGATCAATGAGGAAATGGGGGAGGTAAAATGAAAAGAGATAAGGGAGAAAAATTAAAAATTAAAAGAGAGGAAAAAAAAAAAAGTAAACATTTTTTTTACGTGGATTTAATAGACTCAAAAGTCAAAATGATATAATTTTAGAGTATTAAAACTAAGTTGTTTGAGTTATGGTGGAACTTAAAACAACTTAGTTTTAATATTCTAATCGAATCGAATCAATTCCAATAATCAAATATTGTATGAACCATTTTAGCTAGAATGGCAAGAATGTAGATTCTTTGGTATTTTCCATAGGTTTGATGAAATTATGCTACTTGAAACCATTCTATTTCAAATTCTTAAACTCTTATCCCAATATCTCAAAATTGAGTCCATTCCTTAGGTACAATTATTTTTAGGAATACCAGAAGTCAACCATGTCACTCATTAGAATACTTTTTTTGAGGATTGTTGAGAAGAACATTTAAGGAATGTTTGATA